>NC_137459.1:61368212-61793212 GCF_964235325.1 Thermobia domestica
GAACGCAATAAACGTTGTTACTTAGATAATTTTTACTTTTTCGCTTTCAAGTGATATGATAAAAACCATAGAAGATTGCAGTAAATGTTAACATTATATCGCCTGTCATTTATGTTAACCCGCCCCGCTTCGCTGCGGTCACCCCGGAACGCAATAAACTTTGTTACTTAGATAATTTTTACTTTTTCGCTTTCAAATTGCAGTAAATGTTAACATTATAGCGCCTGTCATTTATGTTAACCCGCCGAGTCACATGGTCATGCGGGTTGGATATAAATACGTTTATTTTTACCTATGATGAACTAATAACAAAGGATTTGTACGTATGGACACTTGAATGGTCAATTATCTCAAGACACTGGTAATTAAAAATTAAAGTGATATGATAAAAACCATCTAGGGTCCAAATCATAATAACCCCCCAAAAATGAAAGAAATTGGTTCAGCCGTATTAGCGTGATGAGTTCACAAAGGATTTGTGCGTTCTCTTTTATATATATAGATATTATTTCGGGTGCGTCTTAAGCCCGAAAGCCCCCTTAAGTACGCCACTGCACAGCTATATCTTAGTTGATATGTATGTATACTCCAACAGCAAGTGACTTGAGTCAAGTTATACCGATATCTAACATGCATCAAAGGACAAAAGGAAAGTATTCAGAATATTATAGAGGCAGATGAACGCTTATAAACAACAGATGGATTGAAGTATGAGTAAGATAAAGTTTATCTTACTCATACTTCAATCCATATGTTGTTTATAAGCGTTCATCTGCCGTGGACGGGTAATTAAGTCCAGGCAGGTGGCCGATTAAACAGGTGTAGGCCCGGAAAAAGAAAGCAAAAACGGCTTCCCAAACAAACAAGGAGTGTTAGGCTTTTGTCTTTGAAGCATATATTTAAATGTTCTGAAAATATTTCTTTGTGTTAGTGTCTGATGAAGACAGCATTAAGTTGTCGAAACCGTAACATTGTAATTCTGTTTTAATAAATAGGTGTAGATACTCTGGTCAGAAGAAAATTTAATATTATTAGTCTATCATCAGCAACACATTCCCATACAAAGCACCCTCGTGGCTATATGCAGGGCCGGATTTAAGGGGGGTGCAAAGGTGCACGTACACTACCCCCCTTCGTTGTAAATATACACTACCTAAAGTGAGAAGCTAGCAGTGAGTTTTGCAAAATCAATAGTTTAATTCAATTTTCTGAAGGTTGAAGGAGAAGAATTCATCGAGAGCAGACACTTAAAATTTCCAAAGGAATTCCTCATTCACGTCACATATGTCTAAAGACATATTTAAAAAACTCAAATTTAATTCAAATATATTGGTAGTTATTGGTGCACGCCTCCTCAGAGAATCCTGGATCCGGCCCTGGCTATATGGTTAGTGTATTGGACAGGAGTATAGGTAGTCTTCGGCATAGGAGATCCAGGTTCGATTCCCGAGTGGGAGGTGGAGTAATTTGGACCTCACTTGGTTTGGACGTCTCATATAGCTTCGGTGTTGAAAGCGATGCTAAACCCCAACGCAAACAGCATTTCCATATCATTCAGTTAACAATTAATGCTAGTCGTGAAAGATTCTCCAGTTTATACATCATAATCCAGAACATTCACCTTGCTTGGTTACACACACACATCAGCACCCCCTGATCACATTATCGCAAAATTAACACTAGTTGTCGGAGCTGAAATAAAGATACATACATCAAGCCTTATTGCATGCCAGCTAGTTTTCTAACATTTTTCACACAAATATGATTCGTACAGCTTCATGATATATGAGTGATTTTCCCGTTCATTACACAAGATGTGATCAAAAGTACGGAGAATAATTCTATTAGAAATTAAGTAGTACACTTTTGTGGAATTTGGTTCAATCTCCTTCAAAGGACTGACCTTGGTTAGCAATGCGCTTATCTCAATGCTGAATAAATGACTGGTAACATTTCTGGGAGGCTTCTTTCGGAAAGGTATTCAGCTGTTTGTTCTCAATGTCATGAACGGTGCCAAAACGTTTTCCTTTAAGCATGGTTTTAATTTTGGGGAAGTTATATCTGGAGAGCATAATGAATGTGGACAGACAGGGATATTTTTTTAGGCCAAAATCTCGCGGATCAAGAGTAAGGTGTGGCACGGCTCATTTTCATGGTGAAGAAGGAAACAATTTGCCTATTTAATCGGCGATTAAAATACGTTTCACAGACCCATACGAAATGCATAGTTCTTCGAAAACCTGTCGTGTAGTCATTCGCCTGTTTTAATCAATTGTGCCTTTTTTTTTTTTTTTTTGCATGTTTTCATCTGGTTTTGACATCGAAGAACATCTCAATTCTTCGTTTTCAACCGACTCATTGCCGCTTCTGAATCGCTCATACAACTTGTAAACAGTCTTCAATACCACAGCTTCATCACCACACACTGATTTTGAAATTTGGTGAGCTTCTTTGCCACTTTTTGCAGCTTAAAACAAAACTTACTGTTGATGCGCGAAAGATATTCTTAACACGTCCATACTCTTCTGCCTCTGGAAGCCAACTAACATGTCACAAGTCGCTCAAACTCAACACTGACTGTACCAAAGATTCAATCTACCGGGTTTCTAGTTGAAATGGATAAAACGTTGATATATGGTACTGTGCAACTACGTTTACCATACTTTTCGATCACACCTTGTATATAATACTCCCATGGTGAGACTAATGTGAATGCAGTGCGTGCGCGTCATGCACATCGAATCCTCAAATGGCTTGGATTAGTGTTGTTAGCATTATTCAAATAGTAATTGCTCTGTTATTCGAATAATTCTTGGAACAATTGTTCGTATATTCGAATGACGAATATGAAAGGAATTCATTGTTCAAACAATAAACTGTTTTAACTTTACAGGCAGCACTAGTTTGAATCAAGATTCATCTAATATTTGCTTAACTCTCGAAACATTGACGTCAGTTGGAGCTCCAGAGGGGTCAATTACCCCCTGAATTCGATATTTATATACATTTTAATCTATAAGACAAAATATACCAACGAAAACCCTAAACATCTATCTACTGACATATATGGTTTTGCCCCATATCATAAGCAAAATCTAAAATGACGTTGATGGCTCCAAACGAACTTTAAATATCGAACAATGTTTAAATTGTGTATTAAATTTATAAATCTTAAATATTTTTTACAGCAGTTAAAAATTAATGTACGCCTACTCGACTACTAAAATATATATATATATATATATATATATATATATATATATATATATATATATATTAATAATATTGACAAACATTTTAAACGAAAAAAACGAGATGAAAAAAATACTTGTATTGCTCAAAATTGATTTTGTTTGAAAAAAAAATCAGAAAAATGAGCTAGATATTTATATGACTCCGTTATAATTTGTACTTTAATATATATATAGCAGCATATAACGTTGCGCTCTTTTCAAGCGCCGTATGCGTGGGTTTTCTCGGGGCTCTCCCGTTTCCTCCCACTTTCTTCATTCCACCATTTCATTCATTTCTCATCTTCACCGTCTCCTTTAGCGTAACCGGCATAACCGTAGGACGTAAAACTCAAAGATTTCATTTCATTTTCTTTTCAAGCGTAAGAGCTTTTTTTCTTTCTCTCGTGTCCAGTTCATTTTCCCTTTTCACGTAGTCCATCCGTTCTGCACACCGCGGCGCTACTGAACACACGATGTTTTATTTTAAGTCGTGGAAAGGTGATCTTTCTTCCTACGAGATGGTGCTGCAGTCGTGATTCTGGAATAATGTGAATATTATTATTCTTTGTATTAATGTTTTTTTTTATTAAGAAAGTCAGACAAAAAGATGTAATTTATTATTGTTGTTGCATTATAGAAGTATTTTCCAACCGGTATTTCACACAGTCGTATTGGGTGTGTCGCTAAATGTCAGAATTTAAAGATCATAAAGTATGTAATAATTACTGAAAGTCAATTTTGAAACACAGTGAACCAGTTAATGTTTCACCGGTACCAACAATGCTCAATGCTACATACAGTTAATAATAATAATAATAATAATAATAATAATAATAATAATAATAATAATAATAATAATAATAATAATAAAAACTAATAAGTTCGTCTTACTATAACTTGTATTATTACATACAAAAATAACAATCAAACAAGTAGGTTGCGATATCGTGAAGATTACCTGGTAAATGAAGTGTGTTGTCATTAAAAAAAAAAAAAAGTTGGGGACTTCTGAATTATAGTAATCATTAATTATGCAACAATTTTATGCTTGGAACCATTCTGATCGGTAGGCTTCCCAGTTAGGGAGTGAAACAACCTCAATATGAAGTAAACTTATACACTAAACACAACACAACATTAGAATGTCACGTTCAGATTTGTGGTACACAGCTTACCCCCTGGTACTAACGATTTGTTTCGTAACTTTAAAATTAGAGTGTCTGTTATGTTTTGTGAATTTAAATTTGTTAATTTTAGAAACATAAAGTGACACCAGCGTAATTGAAGCAGTGAAAAAGGATAACTGTTATTAACTCAAACAGCCTGTATCTTTCGTTGATAATACATGTTAAAGGGAAAAAAAGTGAGATACATCTTTTATACTTACTTTACACAAACATATCAGAAATACTAGTAAACGTTTACGTATTGATTATAAATAAATAACCTGCACGGAGGGAGACTTCCTGGTTTATGAACTTCTCGTCTAATTGTTTCCTTTTCTATAACACAATTATTTTTTTTTTTTAACTTACGAACTAAATTGAGAAGGTAAAACAGTCCTTTTTATCATCGTTGTAGAATAGCGATATGACTATGAGTCCTTCTGAGAAACAATACCAATCTGAACGAGTCAATTTCCCAATTAGAAAGTGATATATTAAATGGCATATATCTTTAAAAAAAAAGTCCAGTAGATAACTTAAATAAATCTAAGATAACGATCATGATTAATTCAAGTAGTTAATGAAACGGAACAAATTTATACCTCCATTTTTCAGGAGTATGTACGTTATATTTCTAGAAATTGTAGCATTTCAAACTACTATTTTACCAGAACAGAAACTGTGTTGTAGAATTTGATTATTTCAATAAATATGTTTTGATATATTTACGCACAAAAGTAAAAGCATTAATTTTGGGATGCACATTTTTGAGCTTAGGTTTTTTTTTTTTTTTTTTTTTTTTTTTTTTTACCAAGTCCCTGATTATGTCAATTTATGTTGCACAAATATTCTCAATTGTGCTTCTTTGATCTGCAGTTTACAAGCTTCCATTTTAATTATTACAATACGTCAATACGAGAGGGCTTTCCGGAAAGTTGTGCATATTTTATAACTTAAGGATAACAAACAAAGTTCTGTAAAAAAAAGAGAAAGAAACATAAGCTTTATATTTTAAAGAAAAAAACTCAGACAACTATCGTAGAATATATATAAACCTGCATCCTTCATTCTGTGAAGTTACTTCAGAAGAAATAAATGACCTCTTCTTTCAGGACTTGATCGTCGTGGGCTCGCTTTCTCAAATACAATAATGAGAATAAGAATATGAATAATTCAATTTTGTAAAAAAGAAAAGGGACATCAGAAAGAGACATGTCTGGAATGCGGGATGGGTGGACGAAGTTTTATCATTGAAACGGACCAAGTTATTGTGGGTTTGGCGTTGCCATGATGAAACATGACGCTAATTTGATTCGAAGGTGAATAACACCCAGAAACTCATTTATTGTATTCGTAAATCAAATCACAGATCTCTCTTCACAAGTCTTGGAGTTGTCATTCTTAAAAATAGATAAATAAATAAATAAGGTAACTGCAGGTATATACGTCAGTGCAGCTAAATACGCCAAGTGTTCCGTACTGGGACGTTTCCGACGAAATACGCTAGAATCTGCCTCTAATATGTGCCACGGTCTTGGACAAGTCCGATTTGACGAATACTCCAGGAGACAGCGCTGAGACCACCACGCTGTGCAGTGTTGTTTGTTTCGGGAAAGTTCCGTGGAATGACGTTATTATTTCAATCGAGATAAGAATCCGTTATTAGTACCGTGCTAACTCAGAACACTGCCGATTATTTAAGCAATGTACGTCTCATTTTATGTCCGTCTAGGAAGACTTTGTTTTGTAAGTGTAATTTCAGTATTTGCGATTCCATGGCTAATAAATCAATCCCAACATTGGTGCGGACAAAATGAGCCAGGGCTTGTGCAGGACTGCAGAAGACAGAGATATTTTCATTTTCCCACATTTTCCATGTAATATCGCTGTAATTGTTTTCAAGTCACAGTACAGTGACATTGTTTGTTTATCTTCTTGCGGACTAAAACTTTTCAGTTTGGAGCTTCATTTCAACTTTGGAGATTATCATGTTTTACATTTTATCCTTTTTCCTCCATCTTGCACTTTGGTTATTCTATTTTTTGCTTCAGCCATATTGTTTAGTAATATTTGAGTCCGTATAATACAGATGATGCAAGCAGATGCAAGATTTATTACAGGTTTCTAGTAGTATCCTAGACTTGGCGTAATTACCTGCATGTGTTGGTAAATACACCACTTTGTAACACTTTTTCCTTTAACTTTTTGTACAAGATAGAAGTGAGTCGCATCATTGCCACATTTTCTTTTTTTCTTTTTATTTTCTTTTTTTTTTCTACACGGAAGGGCTACTCTGCAACGCACATATATTGTTCTTTGTGTTTCATTAACATTAAGGCCGTAAAAAATCCAACATCTTTAACATGGCGTATTTACCTGCGCCTACCTTAAATTAAAGAAAAAAATAATAATAAAAGCTTTCAAATACTAGTTGAGGCAAGGAGAACGTAAACAGGATAATAAACCTAGTACACTGTGTAGATATACAACTGATAAGTAAAGGGTCCAAATGGATAAATCGAGTTGCGGGATGAGACATAGTGCGTCTGATAGAAAATGTGAAAGTATGTACATGTGCAAAGTTATAGCGGCTGAGCGCCATAAGGAACGGAGAGGGAGGGGGTCAAAGTTGGTGGAGAAGGCCTATGCTGTTATAGTAATACATCCAATAAAGTGTTGAGTCGTAAAAATAGTGAAAGATAGACAATACAAACAGTAGTAGTTCCACATATTGGCAAAAGAAGAGTGGACAGAGTAGATCATGAACCTCCGCCGCCATCTTGAAATCCGCCATTTTGAAATATGTGATTTTTTTTTGAAATGGAAAGGTAGTCATGCTATATATAAATTAGGGCCAGCATATTCTCAAAAAGTCAATTATGAACTTTAGTGATCATTATCTGTACTTATTTGGAAGATTTAGGATCAAATTTATAGTTAGGCCTTTTTACAAAAATCTAGGAGACTGATACTTGTATGATGCAAGTTTGGATTATCACGAAAACAAACTCAATTTAAACATATCTACAAGACCAGAAAACTAACAGTGAAATTTGATATCCAAGGTGTATATTAGTGCATTAGTATTTATGATATTACTTTCCATTTGCTTCATATGGTAACGAAGAGAACTGTTCGGAAATGTATGAAACCGTTTCCGCTTTGTTTTTCGCTTTTTGTTGAAAAGAATGTGGAGTTTATATATCTGCCTTTTGTTAAATGACATACTTACTAATATAGACCATAACACAATAAAATCTGATAGATTAAATAGCAATTATAACGTACTGTATGTAGACCACTATTTTTTTTTTACAACTTGCTATATTTTCACTCAACTTTCTTTGTCCACCTTCGTAAGCAAAAGTACTTGGAACGAGCGTAGCATGTGATATCTAGATGAAAAGTGAGCTACTGCAGTCGAATGTATTTTCGTAATAATCCAAACTTTCAACATATGAGTATCAGCCTCCTAAATTTTCGTAAATAACTGAAAAGATGATCCTAAAGCTTCCAAATAACTACAGGTTACTATCCTAAAGCTCATAATTGACATTTTGAAAACATGCTGACCCTAATTGATATATCACATGACTACCTTTCCATTTCAAAAAAAAAAAAAAAAGTCGCAGATATCAAAATGGTGGCTGAGGTTCATGATCTACTCTGCCCATTTTTCTTTTGCCAATATGTGAAACTACTACTGTTTGTATTGTCTATCTTTCACTATTTTTACGACTCAACACTTTATTGGATTTATTTCTATAACATAGCATAGACCTTCCCCACCAACTTTGACCCCTCTCTCTGCGTTTCTTATGGCGCTCAGCCGCTATAACTTCGCACATATACATATTTTCACATCCTCTATAAGACATACTATGTCTCATCTCGCAACTCGATTAATCCATTTGGACCTTTGTGAGATTAGTTGCCCTCAAGGATGTTAGAAACAACGAGGAATAACTTGATCCTGCGAGTCGCCAGCGCTCCGCACAGGTGAATAGGGAACTATTTTTCGGCCGTCCATCGAATTGTTGTGCACTGTATACGCTTATTTTGCAACTTTGGTCTCTCCAATTTCAAAGTCGAAGATTAACACGATTAACATGAGAAGCAGACTTATAGCATAATAGCTGCTCGCACGTGTTGCAGCGGGCCACGTGTTGCTCTCCTCCCTGTTTCTCATAGAATTAGTCTGAATTGGAAGTCTAACGCAAAATGCATACACCTCGTATGAAAATTTTAGTGAACTAACCCAAGTTGTTGTTCGTCCATTCTAAGTTAAGAAAAAATAAAAGGAAATAGAAAAGAAAAAAAATAAAACACGTCTTATAAATAAAACATTCTAAAAAGTCAAATTTTATAATTTTTAATTTGCGAGATACGGACATCTTTTTGTACTAATTGCAACCCAAATGTTCGCCCTTCTACGTCGAGTTTCCTAAAATTCTTTCTCAGTGGTACTTTAAGATTGGAAACCTATAAACGATACAAATTTTCGAGTTTCTAGCTTAACTAGTTTCGCAAAGGTGTTGATTGCTCAACCAGTCATATATATATATATATATATATATATATATATATATATATATATATATATATATATATATATATATATATATATATATATATATATATATATATACAGAGAGAGAGAGAGAGAGAGAGATTTATAAGCTAAATAAGGGGATGCTTTCTCTAGAACTTTTCATCAAATAATAATAATAATAATAATAATAATAATAATAATAATAATAAGCCGAACTGAAGTAAACACAGAAGCTCCAGGTATGCAAAGCTGTAGAACACAGCGTCTTTCACTGAGCTGAGTCAGTCCCTCGCCGAACGCGACCACCAAGTATAGTGATATTTATTCCTCAGAGAAAGGGCTACCTGCCCACCAAATTTTGTTTAAATCCGTGAAATAGTTACCAAGAAATACATCATGACAAACAAATCAATCCGAGTTAACTGAGTCTTTCTCTGGCTGAGCTGGCTGGATAATATAATGATTTATATATATATATATATATATATATATATATATATATATATATATATATATATCATTTAGACAATGTGATAGACGCCCATCAAATTTCTTTTAGATCCGGCAAGTAGTTACCGTGAAATAAAGAAATCTTCGCGAATTCTGTCGAGTAATTTGAAGCTTAAATATGTATACAAAATGATAATTATTCCTGTTGTACCATATGTTTCAAAATATGGACACTTCTTTCAGGAGAAAGGTCAAACTTAAATTACTGTATTCAAGAATAAAGTCCTGGAGTTAACATTTGGACCAAAGAAGAATGAGGATTTAAATGGCAGAACCTTCCTAACGAAGAACTGCATAATTTATATCGTTTGCGGTAACATTTTTAGGACCATTAAATCTAGGATGCTCAGGCGGGGTACTGTAACTGGAAGCCCAATCCAAAAAAAAAAAAAAAAAAAAAAAAAACTTTATGAAATCTTAGGAGCAGATGGGATGATAGTATTAAGATTGATCTCCCAGAAATAGGAATACCGAATAGGATAATATGGGTTAAGTTGTTAAGGACATAAGTCAATAAAGTACATTTATGATGTCGCATTGAACCTCCGAGTTCCATATACTATAAAGTCAATAATAATAATAATAATAATAATAATAATAATAATAATAATAATAATAATAATAATAATAATAATAATAATAATAATAATAATAATAATAATAATAGAAGAAGAAGAAGAAGAAGAAGAAGAAGAAGAAGAAGAAGAAGAAGAAGTGGAGTTCCCTTATTGCTAATTTGATTTGTGGCGATATACTAAAGTTCGATTCACGATGAGAGCTCATGTGCTGGCATTCCATGTTAAGATGTAAATACATATCCTACATACTCTCGGTGCTGAAAAGATAAGCAGGACTCCAAATGAATGAACCAATATAAAACAAGGAAATTAAAATCGTAGCTACGTTACTGGTACTAATACCTTATACTTCTCTACGGTCATATCTGTGAGTGCACCTTCAGAATTCATTCGACAATCCAAATTTTGAAAATCCTTCAGGAAAGCCCAGTTGTGGTGTGGTAGCTCGGTTTAGTTTTCTCTGATAGAACCACTTATAGTATTGTGAGAGTACTAAAAAAATGACGTTTCAAAATTCAAAATTAATTATTTTTATTTCCAGTATAGGGACACTTTTTTTTATTACTCACAAAACACTATAGCCTTTAGGGTGGACGAAAATCAATGTTAGAAGTGGGCTAACTATCGGCTTTCATATTTTATTCAATCCGAGTCAATAGAGGCAAGTGATATTTTATTATTTACTTTTGTGTAGTTGTAGCAACAACTAATGTCATTTATTCTCAATTGCTTATTTGAATCATTTTAGAGTAGGCAATGGTCGTGAATATAAGGTTTTGCTTTCCTTGTTTGTGTACTATATGGTAATCTGAGAAGTAAACTATAGATGGTTATCAAAATAATGTAAACTCCTGAAGAAGATTCAAATTAGGCCTACATGATTAACATAAAGGGCCACCGTCAGGTTGTAGAACAGCTTTGTTTCTCCCAGGGCCGTGCCATGGAAAATCAGCGCCCGGGGCGAGAGTATACGACGGCGCCCCCATACATATATTCGAAGCATGTTTTCCTATCTTTTTTTCCTTTTTTCTCCCGAATTTTTCACCCCCTTACTTCGGCGCCCGGGGCCGTCGCCCCGCTCGCTCCTCCACGGCACGGCCCTGGTTTCGTCATGCAATGGACCCATATAACTCATGGACAATCTCCAGACGATTACTGTAGCATTCCTCATGTTATAAATGCTCAGTTTTGTCAATAATAGTAGGAAACGATAACTGTTCGAAATTTAGAGCTAAAGAACTGACCATAGGTGTTCAATAATTCTGAGATCTTGCAATTGTACGGACCAGCGGAAGTACTGTATGTCATCCAGATTTTTTTTACGAAATCACGCTACAGTGGCATCAGCTGTGTAAATGGTTGTATTGACACACTAAAACTTGATCAGTTGGCCGAAAATAATATTTAAACCATATCCTGCACATGGCTATTCAAAATAGTCGCATAATCCATACCAGTAATGCACCAAGTAAGAGTAATTAAAGCAACAAAGGGATATTTAAAAGTAGTGATGCACATAATCACAAAATAGTCATCACGTTTCACGGTAGAGAGGATAAACTTCGGAGAATAAGTTTCTATGTGCGTTTACCACACATAAACGCGATCTATTTCTAGAAATAAGGTGAAATGGCGCGTTTCCAATCATCGGCGGTCAACTTTGTATGTTCTCGGTACCAGTTCATTCATCTTAAATTATTTTTGGCGACGATAAGAAGTTTAGAAATTGCAACTCGACTACAGATGTTTAAGTTGCAACTCCTGTTGTATTATGATTCTTGCAATAAGCTGCTCCAAGTGCTGAAAGAGCTTAGCAACCATTTTTGGTGCATTCACTCCACGGTCCTTGGTGATAATCATATTCAATGCTGAGCGATTCGTATCAAGGAAGCTTCTCTTCCGTCCACTATTACCTTCCACCGATGTTGTTTTGTCATGCTTTATCTAGGCCATCATTACCTTGGACACTGCTTCTCGCGACACAGGTAACACAACCTCGTGTGTACTTGAACCAACCGAACGTGCACCAAAGATTTCGCTGGATTCAAACTCAGAAATGTAACACATTTTGCATCGTCATCGTTTAAGCAAACGTGTTCATTCTATCCTGCTTGGAATACTAAATATTCTAATTTGCAGGCCAATTCAGAGAAGAACACAAGTCACCAGTTCAAAACATCTGGCTTTGTAATTCCAATAGAAGCTGAGTTGCGGTAGGTATCAAGTCTAAAAATATGACTGACTTTTTTTTTCAGTACTTCAATTGGAAATAAATTACTCCCGGTGGAATATGTGTAAGCCTATATATATATATATATTAAGTGGCAAAATGCTTTCAATAAGTTTTGCATAGATGGTTATAATATTGTTTTAGTTGCAATATGGTGATGAAATTTTAGGTTAGCACACATTGATCCTTTGGCTACAAGACCATGCCAATCAAGTAGCCTCAATATGCTGTGTCAGATCATGGCCAACGTTCTTTCCACGCTTTGAATGCATTTTGATAAAATTCAGGAAATTTCACACCATTGTTTCACACACGAAATGAGGATTTTGTCACTACTAAATGTTCTTCCTTGCAGATGAACCTTCAGACGATCAAGCAGGAAGAAATTCTAAGAAGCTAAGAAGTCCGAACTATATGGAGGCTGAAGAACGACTTTTCATCCCATTCCCATGATTTTCTGTTGTGTCATCATGACTGTGTGAGGCTTTTCATTGTCATGATGGAGTTTGATGACATTACCTTGCATCTCCGGCATCTCGTTCTGGAAAGCACACCGTATCTTATCCAGTGACAAACAATAACACTGTTAATTATGGAGCCATGTTCCAAGAAGTCTTCAAAAATGACATCACACTGATCCCAGAAAAAAAGTAGGCCATAATTTTCTGACCTGATCTGGAAAGTCTATTTAAAAATATCGCTGAAACCAATGCCGGATACTGTCGCGGTCTAATGTATGAACTCCATAAACCGAAAACAATTTCCTATTAATTTATGTGGCTGATTCATCACAGGTTTTGAACAGGAATTCCATTACCGACAGTTGTCAGGTCCTGATATCTACTTCAGTATCCATTGTGGTTTACCTATGAACAATACGAAACAACAATTTTCACAAGGTTGAAGCCAAACGATCAAAGTATGTTCATCTAAAATTTCATCATGATATTGCAACCGATAAAAAATATTATTCCCATTTGTGTAAAACTTATTAAACGTTCTTTGTATATACATATTTTTAGAGAAGTTGACAGAGAATTTACCGCCTTTCATTGCTCCCCTTTTAGCAAACCTAATGAGCTCTTATTTTGTCGTGCATGACACCACGAGTTACTGCAGAAGTGTTTAAAACAGATGCACTATTGATTTGGCTTAGACTGTATTTTCATAAATGAGAAAATGATAAGCAAACTCACTTTAATAAATTTACTTAAAACTGGGATCGCGAAAAAAGCAAGAAAAAAGTAAGCGTGTATGACAATTAAGCGAGTGTGCACTTGGATTTTACTTCAATATGGTGGAGGTTATTGGTTTACAGTTGGTATGTTTTCTGGCATCTTAATTTTCTACAAGTACGCCATAGAGGCTCATACCGCCCTAATTTGACCATTACGTTTTCCTTGGCTTCACTTCCATGTTGCTTCTGAGACGTCTATCCTCTTTGTTAACAATAAATTTTGCTTTCAGTAAGTATCGTTTGGGATACATTTATTTTATCATTGATTGAACTGCCTAAAGGTCCAGGTGTTTTCAACAGACAACTGGCATTGTGAAATATTGATCATCTGAAAAAAAAAGAAAATAAAAAGAAGCAATGCTCATATAAAAAAAATGTGAATATGAGGATACGCGTGTGACATATTTGAATTTCCAAATGACAAACAACGTATATTACTCACAATACCTTTTGAGACTGAAATTCCTTTGTGCTAAAGAAACCTTGTGTTGTATACTGTTTTTGTCATTATTTTCATTCAACCAATAACAATAAATACTAGCATTCATTCATATAAATGAATAATGTCTCACTGATCACAACTGTTATTGAAAAGCTATTTGTATGAATATCAAAGAGAATATATAGTATTCAGGAAGATCGCAATGATATATATATGCATATTTATATTTCCGTCATACTATTTCAGCACTTTTTTCTTCAGATGAAAATTAACTGAGTATAATTTATCAACGATGATAACAAAGAGCCTAGACGTGTTTATATGTTACTTTAGCATACCTTCGAATTCGTCCAATTCCTTTAGTTGACTTTTTATTGCAGACTTGAAAACTATAGACAACTCTATTGAAGTGTTTTTTTCCACTTACATTTAACTGAAAATACCTTTCAATTGATAAATCAAAAGACAATGCAAATCTATTTGCCAATGTTATTATTTGTTGCAACATACCCATACAATTTCATTTTAGGGGAAAAGTGCAACGTTGAACTGTTAAGACTATGCGAAAACAACCATATTCGCGATGGAATTATAAGTGTTCTGGATTACCTGCTAAAGGATATGTTTCTTCAATGTGATGTTAATTTCTATTTAGGAAACATGTGGAGTTTCCAAGACCTAGAGTATCTTCTGATCCAACTTCAATCTAACGGAAGGAGAGTCATGCTGTTTAGATTCTGGGATCTAACGCCAAGTACTAACATTTTTCAAAACACACGCAAAATGTCACAATTCTTTGGTACCAATTGTGTTATCCACATCTACTTATATGAGAGCATCTTAAAAGACGTGGTCAATCGTGTTGCATCCCTGCTAGACTATGCAAAACCTGATCATTCTTATCATATTGCGTACTCCAGAGACAACAATGCAACACATGACTTGGAGCAAAACATGTGGACTGATGTAAAATACAAAGTCGCTATTAGTGGTTCGCACAAAGGAAATCAATTTCAGTTAAATACTATGTGTCCATACTGCAATAGTGGAAGACCGAAAATAGTATATTTAGGCACACACAAAATATTCACGTCCTTAGTGACCGATTCACGACGACTAGAGAGATATGTATTTCCCGATTTGTATAACAACTTTCACGGTAAATTGTTGAAAATTGCAGGTACAGAACTGGAAAACATTGTCGTTTCAAGAACTTCAGATAATCAAAACCAAACTGTTCTTCAGGATCTGATTCATTCTAATTTAATACGGATAGCTTCCGAAAAGTTGAATTTCACAACACAACTGATCCTCCATGAAGAGTCAGAATCAGGTTTTGGCGAATTGATTGGTGAAAGGTGGACTGGAATTGTTGGACTTCTTGTAAATCGTACGGCAGATTTTTCATTAATTATAGCCCAAACGTGGGAAAGACACGCGTATCTGGATTATTCTGTACCTCTCCTCTACGATTTTGTCACATTCGTAACGGCAACACCACCGATGCTCCCTCATTGGAAAGCCGTCATCAGGCCATTTACTTTATACGCATGGATGCTTATATTTTTCAACGCTGGTGTAATTATTATTTCAGTTTGGTTTAAATATAATCGGAATTCTCAAGTGTTAAATGAATGCTTCTTCGTTATGTTCGCGGTTCTTCTTGAAAAACCAGTTTCATTTCAGAAATCGGAACGAGTATTTGTATTGTTATGGATTGCTATGTCAATGGTCATTACCACACTGTACCGCGGAAAATTCACCTCATTTATGATTTCACCAGGTTATGACAAACCTCTACGTTCATTAGAAGAATTAGTTGAAAGTAACTATCAATGGGGTGTTACCAAAAATGTATCCGCTGTTTGGCATATCATTACTAATTCTCAGGATTCGGTAAGCAAAAGCATTTCGAGAAACATGGTTCCATTATCTTCTAAAGATTGTATTACTATGGTAAAGAAAGGTAATTTTGCATGCATTTCCTTGCGAATTGTCTTGCTCGGTACTTTCGGGCCAGAAATTGGAGATAGTCAAATTGACACAGGCTATTATTTAGCTCCAGAAGAGGCCTACGCGTCAGGTTTATCCTGTGCTTTTCCGAAATATGTCCCGTACCAGACAGTGTTTCATGCCCTTTTTACTCGTTTATTTGAGACGGGCCACATTCAGCAGTGGTTTAAGATGGAATTGCAGGTAAGAAAAACAAAAACACTAACTAAACACATTCAACCAGAAGACCTACAAAATGTCGTCACTTTCAGTGACTGGTTTAATCTATCCAGTTTTGTTTTGGGAATAGGGTGTGGTGTATCTATTGTCGCTTGTATGTTTGAGTTGATAAATTTTTGGTTGAAAAATCTTAAATTAAAGAGAGCTCGAAAAGCTAATATTTCGAACGACAGACAACATATTGTTTTTAATACTTATTTGCCATAAATAATATTAGGATTTTCGAAATATGTTTGATTGATAAGAGAACACCACTTTTGACTGGAATAATCTGTCATAGCAACTCCAATTGTAATAACTCTATGTTACGCACTGTCATCTTAAAATCACGAAATTGTTATCTCTACTATAAGTTTGAGTGGTCTTATCAATATGGCACTTGTCAACAAAATGTATTTAATTACAGTCAATGTTTTCATATTGACAGTGAATAAAAAAAAAATAAAATAAAATCATTGGTTGATTGTTTATATATTTTGAAACTCAGTATCATTTATATTAATATCCAATGAGCTCCATTGTCCATTATTATTGTCATGCCATAACCATAAGTTTCATCAAAATTTATTTTGTTTAACTGAAAAGATAATAATTTAACTTGACTTCTAATTTGACTTGAATATTCCATCTTTTGTTTTTGTACTTCACCTAATTGACCCTAAACAAAATTATTTTAACAATTATACATTAACTTACTTTAGTATTTAGTCATACCATTAATCTGCTATGCAAATATTAATTGCATAGACCAGTTTTAATCTTTCTATTTAAAACAAAACTGCTTTTCCATTAGTTTCTACAAGGTAACGACACAATGACGTAACTTCCTCTAGATTTATTTGAAAATCTTTCAGTCTAACGTCCTACGATATGTCAATTAGACTAAGGGAGACGGATGATTAAGACAAATAAATGATTATAAAAGAATTGGTGGAATGAAAATGTGAGATGAAACTGGAGAACGCGAGAAAACCCACGAACACGATGTTGTCTACCACAAACTTACTTGACCGGGGATGGAATCATGGGCACCCGAAATAAGTTGTCTAACACTGAGCAACCATGCCACCTAGATTCCTGACAGTAAGATAAGAAAAAAATGTATAGACCAACCTGGGTGCACAAATGCTTCCTTTTGGAGTTATAGGCTGCCGAAAACATGAAAAAAAATAAATTTTAAAGGTCCATAGCTCCAAAACTATGGGATCCACCGTAGTCGGGTCAAGACTTAACTTATGAACTAATATGTGCGATATCCAAAACTACATGTTTCAGAATCCTAAGGTACCCACGCAACAAGTTTTATAGAGGGAGTTTTTTTCTACTGGCATATAATTTGAAGTACTCACAACTACCTCTATAAAAATTGTTGCGGGATTGGCGCAGGATTCTGAAACTTGGATATTTGAATAGAGTACATTCTAGTTCCTAAGTGAAGTCTTGACCCGGCAGGTTCCATAGTTTTGGAGCTATGGACTTTTATTTTTTTTTTTCATGTTTTCGGCAGCCTATAACTCCGAAAGGAAGCATTTGTGCACCCAGGTTGTTCTATACTTTTAGTATTATTTTGGTGTCCTGAATCACCTCCCAAACGTTGTCGGTGTTGTTTTGAAACACCCTATATTTTGCAAGGAATTTGGTGTAGCATCAATAGAACACTTTAGCTCCTTCCTATGATTAGAAGTACAAAAATATAAATTACGTATAATTGCATGTGATTTATATTTCTATTTATGTACACCATTATCTCAAATTGAAATTAAATTTGAAATATAACGCAGATGAGTTAAAACGTTTAAATAAATCGATACATTTGATGATATCTGTAGATTGAATTGGATGGGATTTGAATTTAAAGTCCCGTTCAATAACGAGTTTTTTTAAGACAGATACGCCAAGGAGACATGGACATGAGGTTATACCATGAGTTTAACGTGGAATCCGAACCACATAAGCTCTAGCCGGAAATCGAACACAGATCTACCTCGCCAAAGGCGCGTAGACCGTCCACCACGGGTTGAAAATAACAGTCCGCCGTGGGTTACATAGCATGAATATATGGGGACGATTGCACAGGCGAAACCGCAAGTAAGGAACTAAAATGTTTTAACACTACGCCAATGGTGCCTCGTATAAACAATATGAACCGCTGATTACTGGATACGTGTAATGTTGTTGGATGAGTCATCGTGTATATTATTTGTAACCACAGGCTTCTTTATTGTCAGCATACTCCTAAAGAAGTATACAATCCGTAGTTTCTCAGCCCCATCTATAAACATGGTGGCGGCTTCGCAATGCTGTGGGGTCACACTATCCTGGTTTTCAATGTGTTTAGTGCCAAAATTTACTGGACATCTAACTCATGACTATGCAGTTATTTTGAAGATCCATGTGTCTTGTAGTCTACGCGTTGTTTCCGGGTAATAACACTATATTACAAAATGATAATGCAGCCATAAATTCATATGGTGCTGCTGCAGCCTTATTTCAAGAACATTGGGTGATGTTGAATAGATTCACTGTTCCGCCCAATCTTAGACCCTAACGCAATTGGGCATCTATGGTCCGTTTCTGAGACATGAGCCCGGTGCAGATTTCTGCCTCTATCCTTTCTCATAGAGTTACTGATGGGTAACAAGGAAAATTGTCTAATACGAGGTGCTACACAAAATATCCGATATATATATATATATATATATATATATATATATATATATTTTACCGAGCAAACCAGTAGCAGCACGACATTCCGCCGCTAGACTTCTCGAGGTACATGTATTAGCTACTGCACCACAAAGTTGCGTCATATTTGGCTCATTCAATTCTGAGTTGCAGTTATACGTGTCACGACGTGTTCCAGTGCTTCTACGATTTGTCATATGACTGACGTTGAGGAGCAACAGATTTGGATCAAGTTCTGTGTCAAATTGAAGAGAACTGCAGCCGAAATCCACCGTCTGCTGAGAGTGGCATTTGGTGTGAGTGCATTCATTCAAGCAAGAACATTTGAATGGTTCGAGCGTTTCAAAGTAAGGTTGCGAATCTGTGGGAAATGACAAATATTCTGATCAATCATTAACATACAGAACACTGGAAATGATCATGAAAGTATATTATGTGATTCCCGAAGACAGAAGGCAGACAATCCACGATGTTTGTAACATACTTCAACTATGGTACGGTACATGTCAACGAATTATTTCCGATGAACTGAACATGAAACGAGTTGCAACAAAGTTTGTCCCTCACTTTCTCAGCATCTACCCCCCCCAAAAAAAAAACCTCAGGATTCAGATGTGCATTGAGTTCCAACAAAGAGTTCGAAAGTGTCCAAGCTTCCAGAGTCCAGGGTCATTACAGGTGATGAATCTTGGGTGTATGGTTATGACCAGGAAACAAAATAGTAATCATCACATTGGAAGACGTCATCCTCTCCAAGGCTGAAAAAAGCTAGACAAGTTAGTAGCAACATCATCGATGCTGATCATTTTTTTTTCGATAATCGATGAATTGTACTTAAGAAGTTTTTTTCCACCTGGTCAGAAGGACAAGAGGAAGTTTTTCTGCGAGGTTTCGAAGAGACTGAGGGAAGACGTTCGGCGCAAACGATCAGAGATGTGGCAAATGAAAGACTGGTGGTTGCTGCACCATGACAATTCGCCCACGCACAATTCAATACTTGTGAGGGAATTCCTGGTCAAAAACAAAACACAACGCTATACTTTCTTTATGCGTTTCCATGAAATTAGTAACTACAGCACATGAATGCATATGATGATAAAATGATTTGTTTTTGTGCTTCGGTACCTATGTTGTGCTACAAACAAACGTAAAATGAATAAATAAAAGTTAAGGGTAACTGCACAACCGCTCCAATTCCTTAAATTAAATCATGTTATACTGCAGTTATTAATGAGACATTTGCTTGTGACCTACGAACAAAATTGAAGACGTTTCCGGAGAACTTTGCCCTAAAAAACCTATTCTCGAAACTAAACTATCCCTTGTAGATTCTGCAATAAGGAATTAATTATGCCACATATTAGGGTTATTAATGATTTTGTTTTTACAAAATAACAATAAAATAGAATGTGTCGTCCTATTCAAAACCGTCAAAAATATTCATCCCAAGAATAAACCGTCCCTTGTGAATATTCTCATGGAAGTAATTTATATAACACACTTCTGCAAAAAAAAAAAAAAAAAAAAAAAAGAAAAAAAAGAAAGAAAGGCGATCAATATGGCGGACGGTCAGTAACGGTGTAACTGTGTTCTGCCAAATGCGTTTGTGTTTAGTGAAATTATGAAACATATTACCATATTTTGAGCAGTATCTAATCATTAAATGACTGGAGCACTTCGCGGTAAAATCATTATCCCTAAATTCAAGAAGTAAGTGGAAGTGAGTTAATTCTGTGAACATACAGCTTTACGTCTCTCGAATCATTTGTAAGCATGGCGCCTAGAAAGCGCACTCCAGACTCTGGTACCATTCCCATCAATAAAGACGACCTTTGCAGACAAGTTTGTGAAGAAGTTAGAAACGCTATTCAAACTCCAGAAATCATAAAAGCAATTGTGGAATCGATAACTGAGTCTGTCAAAAACTCGTAATTCAGCATTTAGAGGAGCAAAGAGACGACACCATAGAAGAACTTAGAGAAAAAGTTGACAAACTAGACCAGTACCAATGAAGGGTTAATATCAGAATATTTGGTATCCCTGAAACTCAGACAGAAAGCACCGACAAAATTATTGTTTCCTTGTTTGAAGAACTTCTGGGAATAAAAGTCGCCGAGGAGAAAATATCCAGAAGCCACAGAATTTGCCCTAGAGCAGCATACAAACATCAACCCATAATCGTGAAATTCACTAGCTACAGGACAAAGTCCTTGGTTTTCAGGAACAAGAAGAAACTAAAAAAAAAAAAAAAAAAAAAAAAAACAGGCATCGCAATAAGAGAAGATCTGTGCCAGGCAAGACTAGAGATCCTGAGGAAGGCTTCGGGTAAATATGGAGCGAAAAGAGTTTTTACGCAAGACGGCAAAATCGTGGTTGTGAACGGTGATTCTAAGCATTTGATAACAAAGGTGCAACAGCTTTCGGAACTGAGCTTTTAAACAGAGGGAGTGAATTAAAGTGGGATATTGTTTATGAGTTAATTCGGGTAAACTTCCGTAGTTGTGCAATATATATATATATATATATATATATATATATATATATATATATATATATATATATATATATATATATATATATATATATATTTTCAATTGCGAGGTACTCCAACTACGGAAGAAGAACCGTTGATTTACGCTTGTCACAATTTTAATGCAGAATTCAAATGGTGTGTAAAATATCGTGTGTAAATTGTAAAACTCGCATACCAAAGTCATTAAACTGCTATTGTATCGTCCGCCCAATCTATATATAGTAGGAAGAAATACAACTCTCACGAACAGCACTAATGAATCTTTTATACTGCATGGACTTCCCGGTAAAAAAAAATAAAACAACAATAATAATAATAATAATAATAATAATAATAATAATAATAATAATAATAATAATAATAATAATAATAATAATAATAATAATAATAATAATAATAATAAACCTTAGCATTGCTCAAGCAAATGTTCGTTCCCTTTCTCCAAAAATTGATGAATTGCGAATCTTGGCTAACGAGGAAAAATACGATCTTATTGTCATAACTGAATCATGGCTTGATAGTGCACTAAACTCATCAGCCTTAGAAATAAATAATTATCGTTTATTGAGAAGTGATCGGACTGACAGGCGAGGAGGCGTAGTTGCCATATATTTCCGTAGGAATTTAAATGTGAAACTGCTTAATATGGATGTCTTGCACAAAGACGAAATTGACTGTGTATGTCTGAAAATTCACATTAATTCGGTTAGGTTAGGTATACAGGTATGTCCCATATACAGACCACACAGTGTTGCATTCACTAAATTGGCGTTGCTCGAAGAAGTGATCGCGAATGTAGGTTCTATGACTGATAATCTGCTCATCATATGAGATCTTAATTGGGATTTCCTTACGCCTTCGAAGCGTGACACAGCTTATTTATGTTCAATACTTGATAGCTTTTAGCTGACGCAAATCTTAAACGAACCAACACGCATCACTAATACCACTGAAACACTTCCTGATGTATATATTAGTAGTAATAACTCTCTAATTCATTCCAGTGGAGTAAAGCTACCAATCGGTACTTCAGATCACTTTTTAGCATACATATGTTTGCAACTAGAAAAAACAACAAAATACAAGGGTAAAGACACATTGCAATTTTAACTATTTTGATCAATCCAAATTCACTTGTGATATACCTAGGTAGAGCGCATACATTGGAAACCATTTGAAAACCTACATGACGTAGATAAGAAAGTCGAATTCTTAGAAAATGCCATTGTTGGCAAGTTTGATAAACATGCCCCTCTATGTCCTTGCATAATTACAAAACAACGACAACAACAGTCCGTGGTTAACAGACAATGCTAAGTTACTAACATTTTTTTTTTTTTAAAAGTGCATATCTCAAATTCAAAAGAACAAGAACCAAAGTTCTTTGGAATGAATACAAGCAACTACGGAACTTTACTACAGCTGTCATACGACAAGATAAAAGGGCATATTTCACACAGTTTTTAAATAGTAGTAATCTGAGCTCTAAGAATGTATGGAATAAATTAAGAACCCTCGGTATTAGTAGTCGAAAAAATTCTCAAGCATTACCAGATAATTTTGCAGACTGCAATAAGATTAACGCGCACATTGGTGAAATTTGTAATGATAGAAATAGCGACGAGAATGCAGTTCAAAACCGTATAACTGTGTATAATAATATTAATTTTGTTCAAGTATGAATTCATTCGAACTCCGTAATATATGCAATTTAGATGTTCAGAATGCTATTAAAAAACTTAAATTCGAATGCAGCTGGGCACGAATGCATTACAGAAAATATGCTTAGACTTGTTTTACCACACATTATATCACCACTAACACACATAATAAATTATTCCATAGCCACATGCTCCTTTCCATTATGCTGGAAAGAAACATTTGCAATGCCTATAGCAAAAAAGCAAAATGTGTCATTTCCAAACGACCTTAGGCCTATTGATCTATTACCAATATTGTCCAAAGTCATGGAGAAACTTGAGTTGAGTTGATTTTAGTTTAGCGTCCCTTTCAGCAGCGAGGCTATATGAGACGTGGACCTACTGATTAACGTGGAATCCGAACCAAATGAGCTCCCGCCGGGAATCGAACCCGGGTCTCCAACGCCAAAGGCGCGTACGCTAACCGCTTAGCCACGGAGGAGCTCCACGGAGAAACTTGTGCATAACAGGCTCAATGAGTACGTCATTAATAATAATATCTTACCTTCTACACCAATCAGGCTTTCGGAATTCACATAACACGGTCACAGCCCTACTTCATATCACTGACGACATTTTTCGAGCATTAGATAACAATCAGATATCATTCCTGGTATTATTAGATCTTACTAAAGCATTTGATTCAGTTCATCACGACTTGCCCCTAGCTAAAATGAAATACTATAACTTCTTCCCCAACAGGATCCAATGGTTCAGGTCATATCTTTCAGATAGGCAACAAAAGGTGGTACTAAGAGATCCTAAACCTGCAGTATCAAACCGAATCAGTCTTCAAAGAGGAGTGCTGCAGGGATCATTACTAGGACACCTACAATTTTGTCTATATACAGCAGACGTACCAAAGCTACTCTCTAGAACACATCTGTATGCGGATGATACACAACTCTGCTTAGCCACGTCTCCAGATCACACCTTACACCGTGCAGTTCTCATTAATGAGGACTTAGAAATATTTATTGATTGGCGCTTGTCCAACTCCTTGAAAATAAACGTAAGTAAATGCATATTTACAGTTATGGGGAAAAAAAATCTCAAAAAATTCGAAACTGAACAAACGAACATTTCTATTCGAGCCACACCACTAGATTACTCACCTTCACTAAAAATCTCGAATTAACACTAGATACTGAGTTAAACAGGAAGCGAAACATATCTACTCTATCTAATATATCAATATCAATTCTCCGATTATTGCATAAATATAATAATTTTCTAAATCAGCACATAAAACAGTATTTAATGAACACACTTATTTTTCCACTATACGACTATTGCGATTCTGTGTATGGACCAGCCATTACTAAGTCCTTGCCAATATCAATTCAAAAGGTTCAAAATACCTGCATGAGATTTATCTATAACACGCCAAAATGTGAACATATACTGCCCTTACTCAATCAAAACAATATTCTGACAATGTCAAGGAGGCGTTTCTTGTATATGTACTGCCAGATACATAAGATCATACACAATAATTACCCCTTTTATGTTAAAAGTAAGCTGACATTTCGAAATGAAATCAACCCATACCAAACAAAACGTTCCCGTACACTTGACATCCCGCGGCATACACAAACAAAACCAGCGAATTCTTTCTCTATTTCAGCTGTGAGAGTTTGGAATTCATTACCACCCGATATAACCGAGTGCAAAGTATTCTTGACCTTCAAACGTAGGGTAAAGGGTCATCTTATATATCAACAGAAACTTAGCTCGAGTACCTACACTTTGGACTGCAGCAAGTAAACCCTTTTATTTCTGGCGGTACGCAACGGTACGGCGTACCGACATTTTTTAAATATGAACTTAGGGTTTCCTATTCTGTCTTAAAAAGAGGTTGACGAGAAACTTCGAAAATATCAAATACTAAAGTTTTATTGAAAATCAGAGTTTTATTGTTCTTCTTTTCTTTTTTTCTTCTTTCTAGAGAAAGCGTTGCGAGTCTTTGTTCCATCTTGAAGTCAGTTAGTTGTATTATGGGACTAGAAATATTCGGGCGCTGGCACGTCTTCCCTTTTTCATTTCTTTTCCGCACGGTAATATAAACCACAAAGGCTCTAAAATGACTAGATGTTCTTTTTTTGTCTAAAAAGACTGACCTCTCACAACAAAATAATACCAACAAATTTGTCGCTGAAGTTCGACTAAACTGAAAGCCAGTACAAAAATCTGTTGAGACTCCCGCTTTGTACTTTCTCCGCAGAGGAGCCTTTGCTCAGTTCATATTTTAATGTATCTAATTGATTGTTTTTATTCATTATTGGGAAGAGGATTAAGTGAAAACTTCCCTTGATTTTTTTACCAAAGTTTATCCATTAATTTAGTAGAGCATTTTGGTAGCATCACTACCATTCTGAAGAACATCATGTGAACAATGTACCGTACTGTATGCATGTTGTTATTGAAATTCAGTATTTGTAGAAATCTTGATGCCTTTGGAAAACAAACAATAGCAGCATACTTTCGCCCGCTTACAAAAACAGAAAAAATGAAGAAACAAATCACTAACAAATATTGATTATCATTACGTTTATTGTATTATAAAATTAAGATGTAAGAATCAGACATTTTAAAAGCATTTTTATCCTATATGTATGTAAGAGCTTTTAGTTACAATACTACAGTGATATGCTACAGAATATCATTATTGTCTAATAATAATATCGTTAAAAGTATGCAACTTTTTAACCATTATGCACCTGCGATCCAGCATACCGGCACCTTTATTTTTAGAAATAAAACGATATGCAAAATAGGAAAGGAGGGCAAAGCGGATCACTTAACTTCAAGGGCCTCAAACGGCAACTAAAATTAAGACTAGGAAACCAAAGTTTTGAGGAAATATTTTATGGTTACTAAACTTTCAAATAACAATACAATAGTAACAAGGATTGCATATACATAAATGATATTGCTTGATTACTAAACTACTGCAATTTATTCACTTTGCCCCACCGATCGGGCAAAGCGGATCATGATAGTTGGGCAAAGTGAATAAGCAAAAACTCATACATTAAAAGTCAGGGCTTAATACAGATATGCAAAATAGAAATTGTATAGAAGAACAACATATGTGTACACAAACTAAGATAATAAAAGAATGACACCTAAATGAACTGCTTTACCTACCAGAAGATTAAAATGTTTATTATTTTGTATTAGCCTAACACATTTAAATATACCAGGGAAGCAAGAAAGTTCGTGCGCTTTTTAACCACTCCCGCGTCTATTTGGCTGCTGCGGCGACATCTGTCGCCGTAGCATGAAAGTTTTGACTATTTGGGAAAGCTTATTCATTGACGCATCAGCCACGGTGAATACAATAACGCATTTGTTAGTGTGGTGTGTAAAAATTGCTCGTGATCATGTCAGTGTTAAATGAAGTTCTTAGAGCTAGTTTGCTTTACGAGTTTAAATTGGGGACAAATGGTGCAGAAGCAGCTAGGAAACTATGTGTTGCGTTCGGAGAGGGTGTTATAAGTAAACATACAGCACAAAAATGGTTCCAGATCTTTTCAACTGGTGACGAGACCTTGCAAGATAAGCCTCGCTCTGGGAGGCCTAAATCAGTGGATATGGACCACCTGAAGGCCGCTATTGAAGATGATTCCAGTCAAACATGTGAGGAACTTGCTCACCGATTCGAGGTAAGCAGGGAAACCATTCGGGTAAGTCTGCATCAGTTGGGGAAGACCTGGAAACTGGGTCCGTGGGTCCCTCACCAGCTGACCGCTACGAGCTAAGTTCTAAAACTGAATATCTGTTCATCTTTGTTGACGAGACACAAAATCTGTCCAATTTCGGAACGTATATTAACTTGTGACGAGAAGTAGGTCATGTATGACAATAAAAAACGGTCATACCATTGGCTATCACCGAATGATCTGAAGCCTTTGACTGCAAAACCGAACATCCTTAAATTGAAGGTTTTGCTCTGTGTTTGGTGGACTGCAAACGGTATCGTGCACTACGAATTCTTGGAACGCGGTAAGACAATTACCAAACATGTGTACTCACCACAACTGAGAACGGTAGCCACCAAACTGACACAGAAACAGCCAGCACTAGTAAACAGAAGAGCTGTGCTCTATCACCAGGACAACGCGCGCCCTCACACCGCAAAACAGACGCTGGAGTTAATCTCAGAACTTGGTTGGGAGCTTCTACCTCATCCTTCCTACTCCACAGATGTCGCTCCTTCGGATTACCATTTATTCTTGGCCATGGACAACTTTATGCGTGGCAGGCAGTTCAAGACTGAACAAGACGTCAAAAATGCAGTTGCTGAGTTTTTCGAGTCTCGGGAACAAATATTCTACAAAACTGGCATTTACAAGCTTGTTGAGCGCTGGTAGAAGGTTGTAGAAGCAAGTGGAGGCTATTTTGCCGAATAAATAAACCGTTAAAACCCTGTAATTGACAGTTTTCTTTCATAGTATAAAAGCGCACGAACTTTCTTGCTTCCCTGGTAGAATTAAGTCTAGACAAAGCTTGCATACACATGATCCCTAAATATGTTTAAAAAGCTCAAGTCCATAGAAGTCTTTTTTCTTATCAAGTAGGCATCTAGTATCTAGTTTCTTTCAATCTATAGTAACCCTAATGAGTACAATGTAGGTAGTAGCAAATAGATTGAAAAAAAAAAAAAAAACAATAATAAGGCTGAAGGCTGAAAATAATATCACATCACACGCTTGGTTTACACAGATCACAAATGTAAATGTCTTTTCCTTTATAATAATCGGTACAATTTTCGTGAAACCATGACAGACAAATAGAACACTGAATCCAGTCTCTCTAAGAGGATCTGAATAATATTCATGATAGAACGTGCATTGGAACTACCGTCTCCTTCTGGTGATTTTGAATGTTTTTTTTTCTTTGTAATTCACAATGTACTTGGGAGAGCTATAGCCGAAGCAAAACATTTATTCTTGCACGAAAACCTTGAATGGTAGATTTCCTTCTTTTCTCTGGTACTTCCTTTACGAAAGTTGCACCAATACTTGGTTCGGTAGACATAGTAGACTTGCTATACTTCTTCGCACTCTTTTGTTTTAAACATTCATTGGTAGGGGTACTTCTTAGTTCCTCTGCACGTAGAGACCTTAAGCTTCCCCCCTCCCCGAACAAAATTTCACCGTACGCCACTGTAGTAATTAGTACTGAACATGTATGGAACATTTTACGTAAATTGATTCGAGGCAAAAAGTAGAGAAACGAAGAAACAAACAAAGAACTGAAGTTAATTAAAATCATGCTAAAAGATGTAAAATCAAACTAATAGTTTCTTAACAGTAGTGGTATAGAATTGCATAGTTTAATATAGGATAAGTTGCGTTAATAGCCGCTGCGATTATTTAACTTAACTCCTATCCTAACCCAACTTACTACTATAACAACTACTGATGTTACTCTACTACAACTACCACCACTACTACTATTACTACTGCTATGTTTTTGTTCGGCGAGTGTTAACGGAACAAATTCAATATGAATTTCAATATTCAAATTAGCTGTGTTGCAACGTATACGTACCGTCAATACCACATTTAGTACCAAACAGATGTTCTAAAACAGTACTGCATTATGCTTGGGGTAAAGTGAATCGCTATTCGCTTTGCCCCTTCTAAAATTATTCTCTTTGCCCCACACTACCACATGAGACAAAAGACTGTCTACAGCATATGGACGACGTGTTTACGATAATTCTCAAACATTATAAGAAAGGTAAGATCCCACCCTGTCCATGCATAGTGTGTTCGTAAACATTCTACTGAATAGTAAGAAAATATTTCAAAATCCTTACATCTTGATTTTTTTTTTTTTTTTTTTAGCAAAATGCGTATTTTCTTTTTTTTCTCCTCTCTCGTCTAAACAACAACACGTACACACAAAACAGTAACGCCCTTCTCTTCTTTTAATAGTGGCGTCATAAACTGGGGCAAACATTTCCTGCCCTCTGTTTTCAGTTGACTATAAATTGCGTTATATATAGTGTAGACAATGAAAGCTATATGCTTATTGTCTCTAAAATCTCTTGACATATTCCGAATTCATTTCTGTCTTACTTTTATTTGTAATTTTGTTAGGTTAGGTGGAAGAGCAGCCTACGGCTGAACCTCGCCTCATGAATAGAAGCATTTTCAATTCATTCGACAGTGAAACATTTATTTACATAATACGAAGACAATAGCCTAAATCGTTTTTGAAAAAAAAAAAAAAAAAATCGACCGAAAAGAAACTCACACCCTGCAATAATAAATTGTGCCTCGTATGTATTTTTTATGGCAAATGAGTTGTTCCTTGTTGTCAGTCATTAATGATATATATATTACGATCACCATACTTTATTATATCCTTTCGTAGCTCGAAAGTAAAAATGAATATGTATGTTTGTTTGTCACTGATTTTAAATGCGGGCCTAAAAGACTTGTGTTATGCATTTGTGTAGGAAGAAATGGTCATTCATCAGAGGGTTCATGTATGAAAATTACAGGGAAAAAAGGGGCAAATCAGTTTCTTCTAACTTTACGCAATTGCTCTGTTTTCCACTAACTTATCTCCTTCTTCCCTTGTAGGCAAAATCTTTAGCATTAAATTTCTTAGTGATTAGCTTTCTTCTTAGTGTGGAATTTAGTCCATGCAAAATACACCTTTCGGGCTACACAATTCTGCTGTTAACACATTTGCGACCATTTTTTGAATTACCTCCTTTTAATCCTGTCTCTTCATATCAGACTAATTATTCGCACTTTTTTTTTTTTTTTTTTTTGCAAGAGAGAAAGGCAAAACGTGATGAAGACAATGCAAACCTAATTTATAATGGTAGATATTTTAATGCAACTAACAAGTCTCTGTAAATAGCTGTCAGTGTTGTGCTTAAATACGAAAAATAGAAATTAAGGAGTTATTATTATTATTATTATTATTATTATTATTATTATTATTATTATTATTATTATTATTATTATTAATAATAATAATAATAATAATAATAATAATAATAATAATAATAATAATAATAATAATAATAATAGGGTTCCGGTTACCACGGCATGGCGCGCCCTCAAGTTGCGGATCGAGGAGAAGGCCTCTAGATATAGAGGTTAGCTGCGGATATACTGAATAAGCAGTCGCGGACAGCCGACTAGGAGTGGTCCTCCAGCTTGGGGGTTTGGGTAAGGCTAGCAACCTCATCCTGTAAAAAAAAAAAAAAAAAAAAAAAAAGAAAGCACTTGTTCAGAAATATTCACAAAAGCCTCGGACAAGGACTGATAACTTGGCACGACCTCAGCAAAAGAACATGGACATGAGATTTGGAACAAGGAATATTAGGAGTCTTTATAGGACAGGCGCGTTAAAATCCGTAACGAGAAATACAGGATGGACGTAGTAGGAGTTCAGGAAGTTAGATGGGTGGAAATGGATCTGTGAATTCCGGAAATTTTACGTTCTTTTACGGGGAAGAAAATAAAAATCACCAGTTAGGAACAGGGTTTTTCGTTCATAAACGTATATTACCAGCAATTAAACGGGTTGAATTTGTTACTGACAGACTTTCTTTTATTACTCTTAAGGGACGGTGGTGTGATATTATTGTTTTAAATGTACATGCCTCAACTGAAGATAAGGATGACGACATAAAAGACAGTTTTTACGAAGAAGTGGAACGGATATTCGACCAACTCCCGCGATACGATATGAAAATTCTATTAGGGGATTTCAATGCGAAAGTAGGACGAGAGGATATTTTCAAACCGATTATAGGGAACGATAGTCTGTATAAGGGAAGTAATGACAACGGTGTTAGACTCGTTAACTTTGCAACATCCAAAAACCTAATGGTGAAGTGTACAAAATTCCCACATCGCGACATTCATAAATACACTTGGACATCACCAGACGGGAAAACACATAATCAAATTGATCACGTTTTAGTAGATAGAAGAAGGCAATCTAGCATAATTTATGTCCGGTCGTTTAGAGGGGCTGATTGTGACACTGATCAGTACCTGGTAGCAGCGATAATACGACAGAGGTTATCGTTTAATAAAGGTAATATTCACTGTCCAAAAACGGAGAGATTCAATTTAAAGAAATTAGAAGAGAGCCAGGTAAGAGAGAAATGCCAGATTGAAGTTTCGAATAGATTCTCGGCTTTAGAAGATTCGGAGTGCACTAGTGTTGAGGATACCTGGATTGAAAATAGAGATAGCATTAAAATTTCACCAAAAGAAAAATTGGGACACGCGGAAATACGTAGGAACAAACCATGGTTCGTCCAGGAATGCATAAAATTAGCAGAAGAGAAAACAGACCAATTACGCTGGCTACAAAATCCGAATAAAGTAACTACACAACATTTCGCAGATATCAGGCGTGAAACTTCCAAAACTTTTAGAAAAAAGAAACGCGATTTTCTGAAAGCTAAAATTAAGGAACTTGAAGATAATAGTAAAACTAAAAACATCTGGGACATGTATAAGGGAATCAACTAATTTAGGAAAGCTTATCAACCTCGTAATTATAGGCCTATACTAAAGAAATCTGACGGTATAGTTCTCACTGACACTGTTAGCATCTTAAATAGATGGAAAGATTTCTTTGACGATTTGCTTAACACTCAACCAAAAACTAATGTGCGTGGAGAGAAGGAGATACACCCCGCAGAACCGTATATTCCAGAACCCAACCGAATAGAAGTAGAAACCGCTATAAAGAAATTAAAGAAACACAAATCTCCGGGTGTAGATGAAATTCCGGCTGAGTTAATTTTAGCTGGAGGCGAAACATTGCGGAACAAGATATACAAACTCATTCTTCTTATCTGGAACAAGGAAGAATTGCCACAAGAGTGGAAAGAATCAATCATTGTTCCAATTCACAAGAAAGGCGACAAAACTGACTGTACTAATTATCGAGGGATTTGTCTTCTGTCAACATCCTATAAAATCCTTTCAAATATTCTCTTAGCAAGACTGACCCCATACGCAGATGAAATTATTGGAGATTTTCAGTGCGGATTAAGACGAAATCGATCAACTATCGATCAAATATTTACCATTCGCCAAATACTCGAAAAAAAGTGGGAATACAATATCCCAGCACATCAACTATTTATTGATTTTAGAAAGGCATACGACTCGGTTAGGAGAGAAACATTATACAACGTTCTTACAGAACTTGGAATACCGAGAAAGCTAATTAGATTAATTAAGATATGTTTAAATGAATCCCAAAGCAAAGTCCGGGTAGGAAATTTTTTTGTCCACGAGCTTTCACGTCGAAAATGGCCTGAAACAAGGAGATGCGTTGTCTCCATTATTGGTTAACTTTGTTCTGGAATACGCTATAAGGAAAATCAAATATAGCAACCAGGGCCTAGAGTTTAACGGTATTCACCAGGTTATGGCATATGCTGATTATGTAAATTTAATAGGTGATGATAGGAGAACAATAGAAAGAAATGCAGTGGTCTTATTACACGCTTGCAGGGAAATAGGTTTAGAAGTAAATAGTCCTGGATCCACAGTACATGCCCGTAAAAATTTGTGGGTGCACGGAGTTTTATTGTTGCATCGTTTTCTTCGACCTATCGTTGTCTACTTTTTCTTGGATAGACATCTCAATTATGGTCGCTTATCTCCACAGATGCCATTTTTCAATATGGCCGCCAAATAAGCAACCAACATGCATAACTAAGGAACTAAGTCACCTGGGAAAGTGATTTTGGTGTCGAATCATAGGTTTTCGAGGTTAAGAAAGTGAAATATTATCATAAAATTGTTATATATTGAAGAATTGTATATATTACAGACAAAAGATATACTATGTATATACAGGGTGGACCATTTTAATTCATTCACGGAAATATCTCGAAAACCACAAACCGAATCAACAGAAGTTTTCAATTATATTTGTCCACAACAAAGAGAGATACATTTTAGCGTACTCTTCAATACCAACATATTAACAGTGTTGCCAATCCATCACAACGTTGTATTTTTTAAAAGTCTCTACGTCAGGTCATTACAAATTTCAAATCTACATTTAAAAAGAAAACAAACAATACCACACTTATTGCTCAGTGTTGTAAACTAACGACGCTAAAATATCACAAACATTGAAAACAACCAAAGATTGAAGGCTTCTGAAATAATAATTACGCAAATGAGACGTACGGGACAAGACATATCGAATGCACCTTAGTGTCTAATACTATCATCATGATTTGACTATTTCGAATAGATTTTAACAAAATTATAAGAAATCAAAAATTTGTCTTTTTGAAAAGGCTTTATTTCGGAAACAAAGTTAATATACAAAATGACTTTACGTTTACAATATATGTAAAAGCAGTAAATCAAATATTGTGCTATTAGTACCACTAAGAATTAATATTTGTTAATGGTCGAAAATATCATAAATATAAACAAATTGAACCATTAGAAAAGGTGCTGATGTGGCTAAACAACTGAGTATTCTTACACTATTTCCCACATATAAACAATATTATACACAACATTTTAGCAACCACAATATTTACAGTCTCGAATATTATTTTGTCATGTTTAATATATGCTATATTTTTGTGTCAAAATATAAAATATCAATATCAACACATAAAATGAAGTGGTTTCATAAAGAGCACTGCGTTACCCTTTTACAATTTAAGTCTTTCCCGCACATATCTTATACCTCACATTTGAGCTACCTTATTATTTAAACCACCAAAAGTAGTTTATTTTTGCAAATAAAGATTAAAGATTACCTAATATGCGTCCAAATTTATGTCTGAAACAAAATGAATATTACTTATAGCTGAGAATTTTCACAGCGCTTGTAACAAAAGCAGTACATTGTACACAACAGTTGAAATGTCTTACATATATATTGTTTACAATTGTTTGTTTTGCAAAAACACACTCGCAATACAGTATCTGGTAAAGATCGGAAACACTTTTTCGGTCTCAGGAAACCGTCTACTTCCTCCCATCCAAATTTCACAGGCCTTTCAGTAATATTTTCCTTTTCTAATGACAACAGAGATTCTCCGATGACCAAGTACGCGCGTTTAATGGGACCTCGAATAGTAGATGAAGTGAGTTGCAGCTCTGATGAGTTTAGGCCTCAGTCGATAACGTTCATAGCATAAACCATCAAAAAGTTTCAACTTTAGTCGTTTTCGCCCACACTTTCGTAAAATATGTGTCTGCATTCCTCATGTCTTCAGCTGAGAGACTGCTTGTTTCAGCAAAATGAAGAAGATAATTTGTTGGTTGTGCATTCAGTGCTGCATTGTTTGTACCCACTTTACTTACAATGTCATTGCCAGTGAAAATGTGAGCCTTGAGGACGAAGCTACTCATTTTGTCTCTAAGTGTATCATATAAGTGGTGAATAGGAATGAAACGATTCTTTTCTCCCACTCCAGACGTTAACTACAATTGCTTCAGCCCTTTACTACTCAAGGTTGCAAAATGTCTTAGTAACAAAATAGCCACATCAGTATCATTGGACAAGTCGCTGCCCGCCGCGTTCTTTACCAGCATGTGTGAGGTACAATTCTCTGGTCGGTTTCTTCAATCTTTGATGTGAGCATTTCAATATTAGTTACGTTTCCTTTTATGCCTACGGTAGCAGGAAGGATATTGTCATTTACTACCATTCCGCTTGTAACAAGAATTAAGTCTGTTGAAGGTTTTTCAAATATAATTTATTTTTGCTAATGCTTGCAGCATTATTTTATTTTGAACAGCATTCCAGAATTTCAGTTTGGATTGGTATATGAGTCTGAGACTGAAGGCAAGCGAGAGGAATAGATCCGGTAGTGCCTGATTGACGCACTCTCTTACTTTCTTTGAGTGAATTATCACAACAACTGTCAAAAATAAAGTGTATTTCTTTGGCTGGGCATACTTTAGTGGTTCGTTCAATAACAGCGTTTATTGCTTCTCCAAAGTTATTAAATACTGACATTTTCAACATTCTTATCTGCAACATGAAATCAACAACTACAGTAGTCCGTGTTTGAAATTTTGGATGAAATGAGGTACTCTTGTCATTTTTTTTTCTCCAGATGCGATACTTGATCATACTATGTTGGTCTCGAAGGTGCATCACCTTCAAACAACTAACTTGAATTTACGAAATCATGAGAGAATGTTTCTTGCATTGTCAAACCTCTTTCATTTGTAATGTGATTTTCTTCTGAATCTGTGCAAAATCCCTTGATTTGATTATGGCAGGTGTTACAGCTACGTTGTTTGTGGTAAGAGTTTCGAAAGTGGGGACATAGACTTTTCAATTCTGTCCGTCAGTTTCCTCTCTTTGGTAAAGAAGAGCTCCTTCCTAAATTTTTCATTGTTACTCCTTGTATCTCTTAATACACGTAAAATTTTCGCCCTCACATCCTCAGAAACAATTTGCTTTGTCGCAATGTTGTGTAAAATAAAAGAGCCATCAAATTTGAATGGATTACCTTCTGCTATTATGAACTGAAGCAAACGATTCAGTTGCTGTGAGACACTACCTGTGCATGTATAAGATTGTTTCAAACATTGGCAATGGCGAGACTTCGTGATAGATCAGTTGCTATTCAGTGACGTACTGAGTTTTACGCGTTTGTCCAATTATTCCTCTCGTACTTTTTAGAGCTCGTTGAATTGTTTCATATCTGGACCCACTGCGTGTAGTGGTGCCGGCTTTCCAGAAACTACAAACTGACCATTCAAGAACTTTTCATGCAAGTAAGGACAATCTATTCCAAGGCGCTTAATTAATTCCAAGTATCATGATTCATAACGTAAATAATTCAGGTAATTGAATTGCTTAAATATAGGGACTAATGACCCAACGGTCTCAACATGTAAATTCCAGTCTCTTCTCGATTAGACGTTACAAAGATTTTGATGAGTCCTTCAATATTAAGGAAATTGTTGAGGTAACTGCAAAGTTTTGATTTTTCGTTACATTCATTCACAAATCTTAAATAGCAGTCTCTTAGTTGTCGACTTGAAACTAACAGTTGAGTATGGAGAAATTTACATTTTTCTTCTCTATTTTGCAAGGCCAGTTGAAACTGATTTACTTATTTAAACAAATTGTTGTATGCTTCCTTTTCGTTACTACTCCAGAGAGCATCCCAAATCATTTTCTCGAGTACTTCAGAGACAATTAACATTCCTTGAAACTCTCGAACATAATATTTTCCATTTAGTACACTCTTAACTGAATTTACTCTGAAGATCTCTGTTTCAACCAGAGCATCATCGAAACCGCTACCAAGGAGATACCTCCCACCACACCATAGAGCCACTTTTGTGGAATGAAACATTCTAAGCATTGGAAATATGTCATAAAATTCCTTTTGGTTACTTAGAACTATGTACACAACTTTACAGAATACTCCTTCGTCTCAGAAGACCGGAAGGTTGAGTTGTCTCAATAGTTTTCTCACAAATTCAAATATTTTAAGGGCAGTACACACAGTAGCGTAATCGGTGACTGGGGAAGGAATAACTGGCAGAAACCCAACTTGTTTATATTTGTACAACTTTGGATGAATTTAAAGAGTGTATATTTCTCCATGTTGGTGATACGAGCTGACCGTCGCCTGAAAATGCACCACATCAAGTAAGAGAAATAACAAACTCAGTTTTTAGAGTAAATGTGGATGCCTCATCAGATGAATGAATACCAACATCTTCAGCTACTTTAAAGTTGTTCGGAAAAGCAGAGTTGGTACTCTTCCTTTGATTTACCAGGTAGTATTTTTTTTCGACACGATAGCTCACACAAAAGTTTACAAGTTCTGTTCATCACTGCAGTTAGTATTTTTTCTGCGGATCTCTTCTGATCTTTTATGTCGAAAAAGAACCACAGCAGTACGATGGCTCTCAAATGTATCTGAGAGCGGTGAATATCCTCAAAGTCGAACTTGTCAAGAGCTCCTATTGTAAAGTCTCTTAAGTTGAAATGACTTGGTATCGGTGTGTCAGCTTTGGACCTTCTCCGAAATAAATTCCTGCGTACGCCCCTGGCTATATTATATACAAGACTTCAATATATCTCAAATGTAAGGTAATATTTGAATTCTCTGACCCCGAAAACCTATGATTCGACACCAAGATCACTTTCCTAGATGACTTAGTTCCTTAGTTATGTAAGGTGATTGCTTATTTGGCGGCCATATTGGAAAATGGCTTCTGTGGAGGTAAGCGACCATAATTGAGATGTCTACCCAAGAAAAAATAGAAAGCGATAGGTCGAAGAACACGATGCAACAATAAAACTCCATGCACCCACAATTTTTTACGGACATGTACTGTGGATCCCGGACTAAAATGCTGAGAAAACTAAATACATGTAAGTGCGTCGGGACCGTAATACAGCAAATTATGCATGCGTTAGAATATTAAATAATACTTTTGATAAAGTGGATAATTTCAAATATTTAGGATCAATATTAACAGAGGAAAATGATATCCACGAAGAAATTAAATGCCGACTAAAAGCAGGGAATTCGTGTTACTATTCAGTTCAAAATCCCTTGTCGTCGCGAATTCTGTCGAGGAATTTGAAGCTTAAAATATACAAAACGATAATCATGCCTGTTGTTTTGTATGGCTGAGAAACATGGGCACTTACTCTCTGGGAAGAAAATGGACTGAAAGTATTTGAGAACAAGATCCTGAGACGAATATTCGGACCCAAGAGGAACGGGAATGGAGAATGGCGGAAGCTTCATAACGAGGAACTACATAATTTATACGGTTTACCCAACATTGTTATGGTCGTGAAGTCTAGGAGGCTTAGGTGGGCGGGTCATGTAGCTAGAATGGAAGAAAGTAGAAACGCTTTCAAAGTCTTGACTGGAAGACCAATCGGAAAACGACCATTAGGAAGACCTAGGCGCAGATGGGAGGACAACATTAAGATAGATCTCGCAGAGATTTGAATACAAAGTAGAAACTGGATGCAGTTAGCTAAGGATAGAAGTCAGTGGAGAGCTTTTTTGAACGCGGCATTGAACCTCCGGGTTCCATAGGCCATAGAGTTAGTTAGTTTAATAATAATAATAGTTTCTTGTAGCTGTTGCAGAGGCGGAAAAACTGGGACTTACAACCAGTGAATATCTTAAGAGGCATATTTGGGGAAATTTTCCCTCGGGGCCATATTTTTTATTGCCTTGGTGGGTTATCATTACTTTCGCCTTCTATGTATTGAAGTCTATAGTTGCCGACTACATGGCCACTACGGAGCCCAAGTATACATTGGTAATTTTTAATTGGTGCTCAACATCCATCGTGATTTTACGTTCAAGTTAATTCTGAAATTATACCGTATCATGAAACAGAACTAGTGAATGATCCCAGGTTCTGGAGAATATATTTTCTTTCCAGTGTTAAAGTCATTATAAATTGAATTTATATTAATTAAAGAACGGTTGGGTAATTTTTAATTTTCACTCAAATTATTGTTCGACTTTATATATCTTTGATTGTACGCATTTTATGGACTAGCCAAACTATTAACTATTAAGCCGGACTTAAAATATTCATACAATTTTGAATTTACAAAATACAAAATTAGAATAATACATATAATAACTTCGAATATATACGTCAGTGTTCGGCTAAAATACATGTTCTAAACCATTAACACTAAATTACATAAAATAAGACCAATTACATAGTGGTAGACCAAATAATACTCCAACGTAAAGTAAAAAAAAATGAAGTAACTCAATGTTTTTAAAGGCTTTTATGTACTTCTTAATTAATTATTACGTATAATCTACTCCGGATTACTAATCATATGTTGTGCCGATTCCAATGATTTTGCAAACTATTTATTCTAAATATGTATTTATTTATTTATTTTAGACTAACGTCCCGTGATTATGCACTGAGGCTAAGGAAGACCGATGATAATGGGATAGATACTCATGATGGAATTAAAGAAATAACAGGAAACGGGAGAAGCCCGAGAAAACTCACTCACACAGTGCTTGTCTGCCACAAAGTTTACCAGCTACAGCTACAATTGAGCCAAGAACCCCATGCATCAGAGGTGAATGCTGTACCATTGAACCACCATAGTTCAAGTTTGTTATTACACATATCATTCAACGAACAAATATAGTCATGTGAAATCGGAATAATAATAGGAAAATCTAGTACTATAGTTTATTTGTAAAACAAACATGCATGACAATCAATCTCAAAAAATTACGTACTATAAGCCTGTAAAAAAAAAGAGAAAAAAGAAAAACAAAAAACAAAATGTTGCGATGTTATTATTTATTTATTTTAGTACATTCAACAAAACACCCTTTGCAACTACCTTCCACCTGTACTTATAAGTTCATACTTGTCACGCTAGAGGGCGAAAGTATTAGCTTTACTCCCTGCTGACATCTACCGGAGAAATCCGAAACAGCTGAGTCTGAGGTGCGTGGATATGCCGCTAGTTGTGGTCGATATTCCATATGTAGAGCTATAGTGTACTTTGGAAATGACTTTTTCCGAATTAAGGAAACTAACATTATATGTGAGTATAGCAGTGATGACGCTAGAGGGGGCAAAGGAGGCGAGCGCCCCAATGACATCGTCTGACCCCCTCCGATTGCCCCCAGACCATGTTCGTAGCCAGGATTATTTAATTGTGGCACACCTTAATGTAGAAAAAAATGAAATGAAATCTTTAGTTTTACGTCCCACGATTATGCCGGTTAGGTTATAGGAGAGGGTGATTATGAGAATGAAATGGTGGAATGAATAAAGCGGGAGGAAACGGGAGAACCCCGAAAAAACCCACGAGCACGGTGTTTGTCCACCATGAAATTCACAAGGCGCGAAGTGGGATCGAACCAGGGACCCCAAACACCGGAGGTGAACGCTCTACCACTGAACCACCGCGCCGTAAAGCGGGTTAGGTTAGCTTAAATTAAGAGTAAAGTGCTGCTTAGCTATAAAATCCCTGTACATAACTTACTGAAAATCTGATTCTTCAAATGTACTGATGGCAAAATCACACTCAAAAAGAAAAAAAAAATCAATCTGTTTCAAAAAAAAAATGTGTATCACGAGGCAATAACTACCTTTAGATGTTATTCATGCTATGACATCGAAGATCGTTTAAAGAAAAGACTGAAAACACAGGAAACCAAACGAAGCAATGATAATATATGTTTCAACTACTAGACTTTTCGGCCCTATCTGCATCAGACTTTCATTATAAACCTATCTCATAGTTGGTACTGGTTAAGAATAACCCGTCAAACGAATAGTAATTTTACTGTTAAAATGTGTGAGTGCGTATGAAAGAGAATTGTTTGGGATAACAATCTCCACTGTCGGAACATGCCTGCCTAATGTAGAAAACCACCATTTTATGTTTAGAAGTTTAATGTATCAAATCATTACAAGGGCTATAATTGAGTTAAAATGAGTGAATACAATGTCAAGGGTTTGTTGCAGTATTCTTATTTATGCATTATTCTTATTCATAGGTTTCTTGCACAATAACCTCCCTAGGACGTACTCTCGCGTGGGCCCCTTTCTATGTTCCTACCCTGACACTATTAAGTAGCATTCTAGATTTTAATGTTTTTTTCTACTTTCTTATATGCCATATGTCTGGAGGGGCGCAGACAAACTCCAAGAAAACAAAATACAAGCTAAATTCTGGCAAGGCGGAAAAAATCCAAGGAACAGTATCATGTGCGTAGCTGCGGTATGTGCCTGTGAACACCCTAATTAAATTGTATGTTTGTTTCGTTATTGAATTGTTGCATTCTAAAGTGTTATCTTTAATTCTTCAATTTATTGAAATAATATTCTATTTACTTTTAAAGAACTGAAAATCCAATAAAACATGTAAGATTGTTAGAGTAAGAGTTCATATGAGCTTTAATTACTTATCACATCCATATGAAAGTACGTAAAAGTATGTATGTATACACAAATACATTGTAAACATACGTATTTTCATCTCAATTTTACTATAAATAATACATTTAAAACACTCAGCATATTAAAATACTCCGGACCATTCATTGGAGTATTTTAATTTCAGCCTTATGAGGTTGCATACAAAAGTCTTGATTTGTTTGTTGGTAGTGTCTTATGGATATATGAATATATATATATATATATATATATATATATATATATATATATATATATATATATATATATATATATATATTCTGATGTACTGATCAAATTTTCGTCAGAAATGATCAAAATGTGAAATACGTACGGTATATGTAGAATGCTGAGTTCCTGTAGTTCTAGTGTTTCGCATACATATTCTAAATAAGTAAAATATATGCAGATGAACACTAATGTCCAAAATGATTGTCGCGTATTTATAAAAAATATAATTTGATAATGATTTTGCAGGGTACTTTTAATACTGATACTATGCATAGAATGGGAAAATGAATATTTGTGGTAAATTTCATACGAAAAGAATTACAAATACGAAAATTATAATGTGTAAACAAAATGTAGCTAAATGGACAAGAGAGTTAGTTTCGTTTTATTGTTCTTATTTTCTGCTTTTTTGACATTAAATTTGCCACATACATATCTTTTCCGATTATACACATACTAACATTATAAGAAATACCGGGCGAATTCGTTATCAAATTATATTCCTACAACAACATATATATAGACATGCAGCAATAATTTTGGACATGAATGTACCTATCAAGAACAAAACATGAATATTGTAATGGTAGAATGCTGCGTTTTTTCCCCGTTGCCATCCACCATTCATTATGTATAAATGCTGTTGAAGTGTCTTTTTAAAATAATAATAATAATAATAATGTAATAATGTGTATGAATTAAATAATGTAAAAGTGTTATCTAGAGAATCGAAATGTGAAAATGTGTCTAGGCAAACTAAATGAAAATGTATATGTTATTGGTTATGTTGATAAGTGTAACTGATGTAAATACTTTGAAGGTAGAGAAGTAAATTTATTTTTATCTAAATTATATCGTTTTATTTTATTTCTACTTTCATTCTCTATGGATAGAATAGAAACAAGTGTACTCCTTTTTAAGTCTGGGCTGCTTTGTTGTTATTTGTTATCTCTGATTTAGCAGTATGGATGGTATCGAAACGAGACGAGACGAGACTTTGTATAGTCTCCATTTCGTCTTCGTTGATAAATAGCGGTCTCGTCTCGGTCAACAGATGCCTGTCTCGGTCTCGTCTCGGTTGATAAATAGGACCCTCGGTCTCGTTTCGAGTCAAAAATCGCCGTCTCGGCCTCGAGGACCAAATCTCGGTCTCGTCTCGAAAGTCTCGAAGTAAATAGTGTGAAACTAAAATAGTAAAAGTATTATTATCCTACGGTCTGTTGTTTCTGCTTCTTATTTTTGCCCTCATTTTTGGCTTAGAACATGGTATGGTTTATTTTCGTAGCTAATTTGCTAGCGCTAATGCTTTTCATGCGTGTGTTCCAGGTTCAATCATCATTGGGTGTATCATACCTGGGATAAAACCCTAATAGTAACTCATATTTCACTTTTAGCAATAGACTTTGTCTCACATAGGCTCAGTACTGCCTACACACTTCAATAAGCTCTATTAAATTAACTTCAGTACTATACAGTAGTATATTTTCATCCTTTGAATCAGAATTGTTCAATACCTCCTAATGGATAACGCAACACATAGGAGCGCGAGTGTATTTAATCGTGACGAAATTGAAATTTTACAATTTCTCATTTATTATCCAATACATTCTGCTTTGACTGTCGTATTAACAACATAATATAACGTTCATTATCTTACAAATAGGCTAAATTATTACTACAATATATTTTGTTTCAAATTGATCAAATGTTTTATTGGCGTTTCACATCCTCGTGCTTGCTTGACACCTTATAACACACACTTCCGCCTTTGGTGTTGGGAACCCGGGTTCGATTCCCAGAGAAAGCTCACGTGGTTCGGGTTCTACTTTAATCAGTAGGTTCACGTCCCATATAGCCTCGCTGCTGAAAGCAACGCTAAATTAAATTCAACTTAACTTCTGAACCTTATGGTAGGAGCCACGACACTCACCTCTGCTATGTATGGTCTCCGGTTAGATCATCAAACAAGTTAAATTCTAAGACCGATGTTTCGAATAGTTCGCGTCTCATTTTAAGCATATTCTATTTCTTAGACAAGTTTATAAGGTCGTAATGAATTACATAAGCATATATCCAGTGCCGTAACATACATTAAGCTTATTCCTCAGACTTCAGCGGTGCATGCGATCCAGGGGCGGATAAAGGGGGGGGGGCGATCGGGGCGATCGCTCCCCCAGAAGAGGAAACTTTCTTATTTTATATATGCGATCTTTATTCGAGAAAACTAATCGTGCGTTCATTACGCTGAAATTTTATAATGATTGAAAATTACTTGCAAAACATGGACATACATATTACATAAATATATAGGTAATTCGAGTTATCTGTATCTACTTTCTCTCTCTCTCTCTCTCTCTCTCTCTATCTATCTCGTCAACACAAGTGATTCTTAACTTTCTATTTTTCTTTTGTATTAATTTTCGTAGGTTTGCTGGATCCAAAATTTAACGAAAGTCCTACAGCAAAAAAAAAAAAAAAAAATACTTCAATCCTTCATATTGAAAAGTCTTTTTTTTTTTTTTTTTTTTTTTTTTTGCTGTAGGACTTTCGTTAAATTTTGGATCCATTTTAACCCTACCTTACCTAGTAAAAGTTATATACAGAGCGGCCCAATTTTACGTATATACGCCTGCATTGATCACAAATAACATTGTAGTTTATGGGTTTATTTGCTTCGGCTCTCCCGAGCTTAAGATATAAGTATAAACACATTAAGAAAAAAAATAATAAATAAACTAAGTCTCCCTGATCGATAACAATAAGAAATGATATAAAATACAACAAGCTTATCAGTACGGTACTGCATACCTATTTTCGGGTCACCCTGTATATATATATATATATATATATATATATATATATATATATATATATATATATATATATATATATATGTACGAACTTTAGAGGTAGACTATGCTGTCACTTTTTGGTCGAAATTGGATTAAGAATAGTTTTTAAATATACTATGTCCTTTCTAGTGGTGTAATAATGTAAGTCCAAGGCATCCTACTACTTTGTAACTACTTAGTATAGTTTGAAAAAAACAATAATATAGGCCTAAGTTAAGGAACCGTTCTTTCGCTTATTCTGTAAAATTAGGAAACTATGACTTAGTTTAGTTTACCTCTGAGGTCCATATATAATAAAATCATCAACATCGTCATAATCAACCATTATCAATAGACTGCTGGATGAAGGTCTTTCCAAGTCTTCTCTGCAACTATCTATCTTTGGCAGTTCTTTTCCAGTTTACTCCCCAGTGTTTCTTGATTTCGTCACACCTTCTTGTATGTGGACGTTTCGTAGGCTCTTTTTGTCTCGTGGGATGGTTTTCATCTATCGATCTTAATTTCTTCTTGCAATACGTCCAGCTCATGTTAAAATTATTTCATTAGTACCAGTCATTAATTGCCAAATAATTCATTTCTATGTATTTGGCTACAAATCATTCAATCAGATACTTTCGGAGCACAGACACGCTATCCTTTGATCTCCGGATCTCACAACACTGACTAAATGATTTAAATCAACACAATGTCAGAACCCCATTTGGTCTAGCGGCTAGCAGGCTTGACTTCGGTTCGCGTCCTTCCGAGTTCGATTCCCGTTGGGGGTGAAGTTGAACGACCGAAGTGGTTCGGATTTCACTATAATCAGTAGTTTCAAGTCTCCTTTAGCCGTCCTAGCATAACCGTGGGTCGTCAAACTAAAATAAACCAAAACAAATGTGAACACAATGTGTATAACTAACTATAAGTCCTTGGATATTTGCATATTGCTATATGGATCGAGTTTGAGGTGGTCGTTGGTCAAACTAAAGCAAGTGAAATGTAATTAGGGTGTAATTACAACTAATAAATAAGCACAGTTCTGATCTAAAATGTACACCATTCCTAAGGCTTAGTGGGAAAAACTAGTGTTATTGAAAAATCATAAGTTACATTTAATTTCAGTTACAATTTGCATTTACATGTATTGCTGGAACGAAAACTTTGACATAAACATTTAAAGTAGCCCAAAGGCTATGAAAAATGTAGTCTTTAAAAAAAAAAAAAACATTTTTGCACCATAAAACAAATTACGAATAGTTTTAAAATATTTTGCAGTTTAGCTACATTATTTGCATTATGTTTAGAATAATATTTAGTAATTTATTTAAGTTCAGAACGCTGCTTAAAATAACATAACTGCGGCATGTTGTAATTAAAACCACCAAAAACTATTGTTGTAATGTTATAGAAGCAAAGGAAGGCAACAATCATTACAAAAACTAATAATAATACAAATACGTTATTTTAAGCAGTATGACAGTCACAACCCATAAGCTCCGTATCTTTGAAACGGTTTGAAATAACAATTGTTGTAAGTGCCATTATAATCATGTAAGTCTTTTAGAAGCATCTACATGATGAGACGTGCTATGTCAGCACGATTTCGAAGTTAAGTTTTTTAGAAAAAAATAATTTTCCATTTCTGATGAATTTGTTACTAAGATACTAAGATACAATTGATGTGCATTGCACCGTCCATGCCATTTGAGTTACCAGAGATCTCCAAAGCGTTGATGTTACTGATAATGTATTGTCCCTTGTTACATTGAATAATGCATATGGTATTGTTGTTTTATTTAATATCTAAATTAGAAATATGTAATACCTTACGTAGTGCAATTTGAGAAAATTACATGTTCCGTTAGCAACACTGCTTGTTTATCTAGTGATATTGCAGAACATTTCCCCTTCAATATTTCGCACAGTTTGGTACAAAATTTTAGCAGTTATGTATACATACACACACACACACACATATATATATATATATATATATATATATATATATATATATATATGTATATATATATATATATATATATATATATATAAACAGTGGCGGATCCAAGGGGAGGGCTATAGGGGCTATACCAACCCCCCCTTGACGCTCAGATATACACTGGATAAAATGGGCTTCAATCCTGCTTTACACTGGATAAAACGGCAAAATATGGTTCAGCCCCTCCCTTGATCATATCCTGGATCCGCCCCTGTGTATATATATATATATATATATATATATATATATATATATATATATATATATATATATATATATATATATATATATATATACAGAGAGAGAGAGAGAGAGAGAGAGAGAGAGAGGAGGCTATATACATCAGCAGTGAATTTTGTTTCGGGAGAGGCTTGAGGAACGAGTAAGAAAAAATTGCGATCAATGCGGAAAAATGGTCACAAATTTACTTCGGGAGGGACTTGAGCCGAATGACATGCCCCTAAATACGCCACTGTACATCAGTCAGCCGTTCCCATATTATCTAACACAGCAACGAAACAAATTTTGAGTAAAGACAATTTCAATAGCTATCAATATCAATATTCGAGACGAGACCGAGACTTTCGAGACTGACCTAAGTCTCGTCTCGATGTATAGAGGTATGTCTTGGTCTCGGTATATAAAAGTCCGTCTTTGTCTCATCTCGGTACATAAAAGTCCGTCTCGTTCTCGGTACCATCCCTACAAGTCAGTGGTTTCATTTTCTTGTTGATTTATGTGAGTATTCTCCTTTCAGTCAAAATATTTTTGATCACCCTAAATTGGATCTACCTAGGCATGTCCTAGCAGTAGCCTGAATATTTTGTGAGTAATTAAATCTCGTCTGCACTTTTACTGTGACAATCTTACATGTGTTATTAGATTTTCAGTGCTTTAAAAGTAAATGAAATTGAAAAAAAAATTGAAGAATTACAGATAAAACTTCACAGTGCATGACAATTAAAGAAGAAAACAAACGTACAATTAAATTAGGATGTTCACAGGCACATACACTGAGAACAAAAATGTAGGTGGCATACTTAAAAAGGTAGGTTATATGCGTAATTCCTGTAGTTTTTGGGACTTACCGTACAACAAACGTATAATTGAAAACGCGTGTTTTATAATACTTACCATATGTGTTCCATCTATACGTACTTTCCCTATGAAACAATATAGGCGGTCAGGATCTCACATATAAATGGACGTATATAACATATAGCTGAGAAACGTAACATAAGTATATTGTTGTGATATACGGAAAGTTGTTAGATGTCAGACATCCTGCAACGGCATGTTGTAACATGTAAGGGCAGTGCGCATGTAGCATATGGATAACGTATGCTTCGTACTAGTTTCTGTAGTTAACAAGAGGATACCGTATATTTTTACTACATACCGCTGTTCGGAGAACGGGTTTTTCTCAGTGTACCACAGCTACGCACGTGATATTATTCCTTGGATTTTGTCCGCTTGGACGTCGTCCGCCTTGCCAGAATGTAGCTTGGGTTTTGTCCGCTTGGAGTTGTTCCTCTTGGATTTTGTCCCGTACGCAAGTCTGAAAGCGCATTTGTATCTTGCGGAAAAGTCCTGGTGAAATTAACCGGCACGCATGAAAGCAAATCCTACCTTAAGAAATAAATTCTGAAATACAACGTGTGAATTCCGTAATAAAATAATTGCATACCTTATATTAGGATATCATGCAGTAATTGCCACGGTACTTCAGTTTGTGAGCATATCAGCAATCTATACACAATTATTATTATTTATTATTATTATTATTATCTCAGATTAATTGCAGTATAAAACGTCTTATTATGGCAAGAAAATTCAAATATATGTTGTTTTTTTATATTTATTTGATGGACTATTCTTTCTTAATCTACACCCGATATTATTGTGCATTAAATTCTCAAATTAATACTTGTACCTATCATTGCCTCAAAATTTAACAATAGTTATGGGCATGCAAGCACAGTAACTACATAAATCGTGTATATTATCAACACAAATACTTATAATATTTTCCAGCGCAGTTATTAGATTTCGTTTATTATAATAAGCACACTTTGAACATCAGATAATTATGGAAAAGAGTAATGAAAATATATTTACTCAACTCTAGTATAGTTGTTTTATACTTTCCTGCACTCAACTCTAGCGTCCCGGAGCTCATGTGGTTCGGATTCCACGTTAATCAGTAGGTGCACGTCTCATATAGTCTCGCTGCTAAACGGGACGTTAAACTCAAAATCAACTAAACTAAACTCAACTCGAGCGCTAATTGACTATTGAAAGTTCTTGAATTTGATTGTTTAGAAAAGGACCGAAACGAAATTTCTTGAACGAAACTATTTAATTCAAGACAAAAATGACGCCAGTGCTCACGTCTTTTTCATCAAATAGTCTCTTATGGTGTTGGGGCCGCGATGGCTCAGTGGTAGAGCGTTCACCACTGGTGCTTGGGGTCCCAGGTTCGATCCCAGCCCACGCCAAGTGAACTTTGTGGTGGACAAACACCGTGTGCGTGGGTTTCCTCGGGGTTCTCCCGTTTCCTCTCACGTTCTTCATTCCACCATTTCATTCATTACTCATCGTCACCGTCTCCTTTAGCCTCACCGGCATAACCATGGGACGTAAAACTCAAAAATTTCATATATTGTTTTTCATTTTCAAATATTTCATTTATTTTTTCTTGTATGGTATTGAGCAAGACTCTTGTTCAAGCTTTCTTGGATCATCTACAAGCAGTATTAAAGAAACACAGCAGCGAAATGCTTGACTCCTAGCGTGCTTTCATACAGATCGGAACTCGTGTATATAATGGCTGTAATAACGAGAATGGGAAAACAAAATGAGAAAATTTATGTCGAGACGTACAAAATCCAAGGAATAGAATCACATCAGTATATATTTGATGTATATACAAGTGCACGTCCTATATGATCATGTTTTCCTTCAATTGTCATACGACGTACAATATATTCTAAAATCTTACATGCAAGTTTTCAATTTACTGAAATAACTTTTTCCTTAAAAGAAAAGAAAAAAGACAACAACAACAACTGAAATCCCAATAAAACGTAAAAAAATATAATAAAAGAGTAGATTAGCTAAAAAATAATTATTATTTTATTAGGCAGCGCCTATGATTCTGTTCTTTGAATTTTGTCAGAAATTCCGTTGGGTTTTGTCCTCTTTTCGTAATAATTTGTTTAGTAATTCTAACAGATTATGTAAGAAGAATAACTATATCCTCAAGTTTCATCATAAATTTTAGATGTTATTCGTATTTGTTCTTCTCGGAAAATCGACAAGGAGACAGTTGTGCTGCAGCAGTGAGAAATCGTAACTACTTCAGTAAAGATGAATGTGAATTTAAATAATAATAATAATAATAATAATAATAATAATAATAATAATAATAATAATAATAATAATAATAATAATAATAATAATAATAACTGCAGGGAAATGGAAAATAAATCAACTCAGTTGCAAGAAAGCCGTTTTACACTATAACTGAAACCAACACAAAACAAACGAAATCTATGTTAGCAATGATTAGCATTTCATTCTATACTCATTCAGTCCTTTTAGTCATTTATTTAATACAAGCTGTTATTCCCGTTCTTCGCATGGGTCAGATAAAATATCTATGTAAACAAACTGAACAACGAAAGAACAATTAAGGAACATTTCTAAAATTATATTTATTTTGTGCGAGCAAGCATTAAAGTTATTCATAGATAATTTTGTGATCAGGTCTGGTATAATTAAAGAACTAAAGTCTGGTCATTTGGCCAAGTCAATTTCTGCTTGCAAGTGCAGATAAATTGTACGGTTGCAGAACAAAATAATATGAATAACATCAAACAAAACTTAACAAAATAAATATTAACCAAGGAAACAAATGATAAATCACCTTATGAGTATGCTTAAAGAAAGGAATTTTCCTCTTTTATGATGGAGGCTGACTTTGAACGTAAACACTATCGGGCGTTTCACTATACATATAAGCGACCCCGATAAAATGGATTCGACACAAATATTTGTAATTCTCTGTATTTTTTACATCTTCCGGTAAACGGCAATCTGAGACACCCCTGGTTCAAATTTAAAAAAAAAAATCCTCTGGGCCCCAGCTGATACTGTCAAAACTATGAATCTGACATTAAAATCTGTCATTTTGTACTAGGCCTACATTTGCATATCCCGATAAACGCCCTCTGACAAGTAAAGGTTCTCACCCAAGTATTGGGGATCCGAAAGCTGCGCATATATGTAGATAGATTAGGGCCACGAAGGAATGCTGGTGAAATTTGCCGGGACGACAGCAAAGGATAATTCCAATTTGGCCGCCCGAAGGTTATACCAATCGACATTTGCAAGCAACCTCTCACCCAATTCGCATGGGCAGATTGACTTAATGTTTTGCAGATTGATATATGTACGAACACTACACATCTGTTGGTTTGAAATTTCGAGGACGTTGACGTATTGAACCCAATATGGCCGCTCAAAATGTCAATGTGTCAACGACTCGTGTCTGAAAAACGAATTGTAATTACTATGGAAGTACAGTATCACTAGGCGGGTACGAAAATCATTAAACGGTTCAAAATATCGCCATCTGAAAACCAATATGGCCCAATAAAATCCTGAACCAAACAGCTCGTAGTACAAAAACCAAATTTGGTGTAAAGGTCCATTACCACTAGTAGGTGAAGAAAATAATACAAATGGATAACAATTTCTACTAGAGATGCAAAAAAGCCGCCTTTTTTGAATCGATGGTTTTTTGCACATAAAAATTCGGCTTTTTTGAAAAAAAACGAGAATTTTGGAAATGTTGGCTTTTTTTTTTTAATTTTCATGATTTTTCTGTTTAAATAGCTTTCTTATAGTATACTCTAAAGTTAAATAAGATTTCATGACCTAAACGCCATATTTCGTTCTGGAATTCACCATCATGATGGATGGAGCAAATGGTTTATGAATTTAAGTAAACATAAAGTACGTAGTATTTGAGGGCAATTTTAATAGCTAACTAACTAACTCACTCTATGGCATATGGAGCCCGGAGGTTCATTGCCGCGTTCACAAAAGCTCTCCACTGACTTCTATCCTTAGCTAACTGCATCCAGTTTCTACTTTGGATTCCAATCTCTGCGAGATCCATCTTAATATTGTCCTCCCATCTGCGCCTAGGTCTTCCTAATGGTCGTTTTCCTATTGGTCTTCCAGTCAAGACTTTGAAAGCGTTTCTACTTTCTTCCATTCTAGCTACATGACCCGTCCACCTAAGCCTCCTAGACTTGACGACTCTAACAATGTTGGTTAAACCATATAAATTATGTAGTTCCTCGTTATGAAGCTTCCGCCTTTCTCCATTCCCGTTCCTCTTGGGTCCGAATATTCGTCTCAGGATCTTGTTCTCAAATACTTTCAGTCTATGTTCTTCCCTCAGAGTAAATCACCATGTTTCGCAGCCATACAAAACAACAGGCATGATTATCGTTTTGTATATTTTAAGCTTCAAATTCCTCGACAGAATTCGCGATGACAAGAGATTTTGAACCGAATAGTAACACAAATTCCCTGCTTTTAGTCGACATTTAATTTCTCCGTGAATATTATTTTCCTCTGTTAATATTAGCCCTAGATATTTGAAACTATCCACTTTATCAAAAGTATTATTTAATATTTTAACGCATCTATAATTTGCTGTATTACGGTTCCGACTCACTTCCATGTCTTTAGTTTTCTCTGCATTTACTTCTAAACCCATGTCCCTGCAAGCGTTTAATAAGATCTCTGCATTTCTCTCTATTGTTCATCTGTCATCCCCTATTAAATTTACACCATCAACATATGCCATAACCTGGTGAATACCGTTCAACTCTAGGCCCTGGTTGCTATCTTTGATTTTCCTTATAGCGTATTCCAGAACAAAGTTAAATAATAATGGCGACAACGCATCTCCTTGTTTCAGACCATTTTCGACGTGAAAGCTCGTGGACAAAATTTTCCTACCCGGACTTTACTTTGGGATTCATTTAAACATATCTTAATTAATCTAATTAGCTTTCTCGGTATTCCAAGCTCTGTAAGAACGCTGTATAATGGTTCTCTCCTAACCAAATCGTACGCCTTTCTAAAATCAATATATAGTTGATGTACCGGGTATTGTATTCCCACTTTTTTTCGAGTATTTGGCTAATGGTAAATATTTGGTCGATAGTTGATCGATTTCGTCTAAATCCTACTGATAATCTCCAATAATTTCATCTGCGTATGGGGTCAATCTTATTAATAGAATGTTAAGAGAAATGCCTCGATAATTATTACAATCAATTTTGTGGTCTTTCTTGTGAATTGGAACAGTGGTTGATTCTTCCATTCTTTTTAAATGTATTCCATAGTTTTTTTTTTCTTTTTTGTAAAAAAAAAGTTTCGTAACGATATGTTGAATTTTCTTGTTAAAAATTCGGAAACCTTCAGGACTGAGTAAACCGTGATGGTGATTATATACTCTACAGCCTAGGAAACCATACGTTCAGATGAACCTTCTATTACGTGTATGATCCATGAACAGAAAATTCGATACTTTCCAGATTCTGAACAAGCTTAAGGAACAGTCAGTGCATTACAGAATTCGGAGCTTTACCGATTTTGCAGATTCGAAGCATCTGATAGGTGGTAACAGATTATTTTACGTATGTGATCAATCAGTGAAAAAAATGTTCGAAATATTCATACAATGTATATAAAAGTTAAAACTTAACTTAAAAATTTCAAGAATGTTCAGAATCGCCCGAAACGAAGTTCTTGATGTGCAGATTTCTCTCATGTTTTGTTTTCTTTATTTTGCTTCAAAAAGAGGGTGTGTGATATTTTGAAGTAAAAACACTACATACAATTTTGCTAGTTATTTGTGTATCATTTTTTAAGTACTTATTATATATAAGAGGTGAAAATATTATTACATATGTTGGTTAATTCTTTCGAATTCATAATGTAAATAGGTTAAGAATTAAAAAAAAATCTTTTTGAAATTCATGGTTTATTTTCGAGGTTTCATATTATTATCTGCATCAACCACTAGTTAAATGAGTTTTTTTGTTGTAGAAAAGCGAAACAAAGTCTGCACTATCAGTTTAAAGCAAAATTTTCAAAAAAGCCCAAAATTTCCCAAGCAAAAAAGTGAAGCAGAAAGAAACGAGTTTTTTTTTTTCAAAAAAAGACGTTTTTTCCAAGCCCTTGCATCTCTAATTTCTACATATTTAGTTTGCTGTAACAATGTACAGAATAATTAATAATTATGTGAGTAATGAAAAATATGATTTTGATTTGCGCCGGGTTCGAACATAGGACCCTTGGATCGTAAACCACGATGTTACCTGCGTAGCCACGGTGCCAGTTTTGGCAAGGGTGATTTTTTATATTGCTATCTAGACCTTCCCAAATGAACGGTATATGTTTGCGTGTGCAATAGTGTTGAAGATGTCTGGAAGATATCTGGATTGAAATTAGAGATAGCATTAAAATTTCAGCAAAATAAAAATTGTGACACGCGGAAATACGTAGGAACAAACCATGGTTCGACCACGAATGCATACAACTAGCAGAGAAGAGAAAACAGGCAAAATTACGCTGGCTACAAAATCCAAATGAAATAACTACACAAAATTTCGCAGATATCAAACGGGAAACTTCCAAAACTTTTAGAACAAAGAAGCGCGATTTTCTGAAAGCTAAAATTAAGGAACTTGAAAATAATAATAAAAATAAAAACATCCGGGACATGTATAAGGGAATCAACGAATTTAAGAAAGGCTATCAATCTCGTGCTTGTATATTAAAGAAATCTGACGGTACAGTTCTCACTGACACGGATAGCATCTTAAATAGAAGGAAATATTTCTTTTACGATTTGCTTAACACGCAACCAAAAAACTAGTGTGCGTGGAGAAAAGGAGATACACACCGCAGAACCGTATATTCCAGAACCCAACCGGATACAAGTAGAAACAGCTTTAAAGAAATTAAAGAATCACAAATCTCCGGGTGTAGATGAAATTCCGGCTGAGTTAATTTTAGCTGGAGGCGAAAAATTGTGGAACAAGATACACAAACTCATTCTCCTTATCTAGAACAAGGAAGAATTGCCACAAGAGTGGAAAAAATCAATCACTACTCCAATTCACAAGAAAGGCGACAAAACTGACTGTAATAATTATCGAGGCATTTCTCTTCTGTCGACATCCTATAAAATACTTTCAAATATTCTATTAGCAAGACTGACCCCATACGCACATGAAATTATTGGAGATTATCAGTGCGGATTTAGACGAAGTCGATCAACTATCGATCAAATATTTACCATTCGCCAAATACTCGAAAAAAAGTGGGAATACAATATCCCGGTACATCAACTATTTATTGATTTTAGAAAGGCGTACGACTCGGTTAGGAGAGAAGCATTATACAACGTTTTAACAGAGCTTGGAATACCGAGAAAACTAATTAGATTATTTAAGAATGTTTATTATTATTTGACTTTGTTCTGGAATACGCTATAAGGGAAATCAAAGATAGCAACCCGGGCCTACAGTTGAACGATATTCACAGGTTATAGCAAATGCTGATGGTGTAAATTTAATTGGTGATGATAGGAGAACAATAGAAAGAAATGCAGAGATCTTGCAGGGATATGGGTATATTAGTCAGAGCCGGAATAGAGCAAATTATGGATGCGTTAAAATATTAAATAATACTTTTGATAAAGTGGATAGTTTCAAATATCTAGGATCAATATTAACAGAGGAAAATCATATTCACGAAGAAATTAAATGTCGACTAAAAGCAGGGAATTCGTGTTACTACTAGGTTCAAAATCTCTTGTCGTCGCGAATTCTGTTGAGGAATTTGAAGCTTAACATATACAAAACGATAATCATGCCTGTTGTCCTGTATGGCTGCGAAACATGGTGATTTACTCTGAGGGAAGAACATAGACTCAGAGTATTTGAGAACAAGATCCTGAGACGAATAGGAGCGGGAATGAGGAATGGCGGAAACTTCATAACGAGGAACTACATAATTTATATGGTTTATCCAACATTGTTAGTGTCGTCAAGTCTAGGAGGCTTAGGTGGGCGTGTCATGTAGCTAGAATGGAAGAAAGTAGAAACGCTTTCAAAGTCTTGACTGGAAGACCAATAGGAAAACGACCATTAGGCAGACCTAGGCGCAGATGGGAGGACAATATTAAGATGGATCTCGCAGAGATTGGAATCCAAAGTAGAAACTGGATGCAGTTAGCTAAGGATAGAAGTCAGTGGAGAGCTTTAGTGAACGCGACATTGAACCTCCGGGTTCCATATGCCATAGAGTTAGTTAGTTAGTTAGTTAGTGGCAACATTTTTAACTTACTGGAATTTCACCTGCAAAATCTGTTCCACTGAATTATATATTATTTTCATGCAAAACCATATGAGCTGTTTACAATGCACATTTTATATGGGTATTTCGCAGCTATATTGGATACACGATGTAGAAATTATGATCCATTTGCGTCATTTTCCTCACCTACTAGTGGTAATGGAACTTTACACCAAATTTCGTTTTTCTAGTACGAAATGTTTGGTTCAGGATTTTCTTCGGACATGTTGGTTTTCAGATGGTGATATTTTCACCGTTTAATGGTTTTCCGGGGCGCGGTGGCTCAGTGGTAGAGCGTTCACCTCTGGTGCTTGAGGTCCCGGGTTCGATCCCAGCCCCCGCCAAGTGAACTTTGTGTTGGACAATCATCGTGTGCGTGGGTTTTCTCGTGTTTCTCCCATTTCCTCCCACTTCTTTCATTCCACCATTTCATTTATTACTCATCATCACCGTCTCCTTTAGCCTAACCGGCATAAACGTGGGACGTAAAACTCAAAGGTTTCATTTCATTTCGTTTCGTTTAATGCTTTCGTACACGTATAATGATACTGTACTTCCATAGTACAATTCGTTTTCCAGACACGAGTCGTTGACACATTGACATTTTGATCGGCTACATTGGGTTCAATACGTCAACGTCCGCAAAATTTCAAACCAATAGATGTATATTGTTCATACATATATCAATCTGCAAAACATTAAGTCAATCTGCCCATGGGGATTGGGTGAGAGGTTGCTTGCAAATGACGATTGGCATAACCTTCGGGCGGCCAAATTGGAGTTATCCTTTGCTGTCGTCCCGGCATATTTCACCAGTATTGCTTCGTAGCCCTCCTCTATCTAAATATATGCGAAGTTTCCGGATACCCGATTCTTGGGGGAGAACCTTTACTTGTGAGACCCCTCTGGTTCCAAATAAAAGAAAAAAAAACAACATCTCCGGTTCCTAGCTGATGGTAGCAGTATTTGGAAGTCAACGCCCATGGGTGTATCACCATTCATTTCAGCGACCGCTAAAACTATAGATTCGACACTAATGTCGGTCAGTTTCGATTATTTTTACATGTCTTGGAAACCCTCTCCGCTAGTGACCTCCGGACCTTATACTGCTGAATTTGAAATCATCGGTAATAGAAGTGTCGCCATTGGTCCCAGCGACCGAGAAAAGTATGAATTTTACGCTAATATAGGCCATGTTCCATTATTTTTACGTGTCTCGATAAACCCCTTCACAGGTGACGCCCGGCCCACAATACAATCGTAGCTGAATTTGGAAGTCATTGCTAATGAAAGTGTCACCACTAGAGATGCAAGGGCTCGGAAAAAAAAACTGGCTTTTTTGAAAGAAAAAAAAACTCGGTTTTTTCTGCTTCGCTTTTTTGCTTGGGAAATTTTGGGCTTTTTTGAAAATTCTGCTTTAAATTGATAAACCAGATTTTGTTTCGCTTCTCTACAACACAAAAAGTCATTTAATTAGTGGTTGATGCCGATAGTAATATAAAACCTCGAAAATAAACCATGAATTTCGAAAAGATATTTCAAACAGTTTTACTTCTCAACATATTTACATTATGAATTCCAAAGAATTAACCAATGTATATAATAAGATTTTTTTTAACCTCCTACATACAAAAGTAAGCAGGGTTGGCAAGAGCCATGGTTGCTTTTGAAAATGCCAAAAACCCGTTTTTTGGGGGGAGTTTAAACTAGGCTTTTTTGGTTTAAATCAGGTTTCTTGGGGTTTAGATATTTTGCTTCATGTATTTATATTACATATTGACAGAAATAAGTTTGTTTCGCCTTGGTGTTATTATGCAACAACGGGGTTATGCTGGAAGAGGTCACATAAGCTTAAAGAAGTCCGGTCAGTAAATTTCTTAAATTGAGAAACTCCCGCCCTAGCCATCGGGAAAATCCCGTCATTACTCTAAATGTAAAACAATAACGGAAAAATCCTGTTATCGCTTTGCATGTAAAATTTAAAGGTCAACGTATCATAATCAGTACGCTAAAACTGAGGTATTATATTACAAATTTAGTGCGTACATATCATTGAAAATACAATCCAAGCTAATGTTGGAAGCTACGTAGGCAATCGATAAATTTTGTCAATTTATATCAGTATATTTAAGCAACCTTGGCTTCTTTATAAAACAACAGGCATTCAGGCATGCAGTTTAGTTTCGTTTCGTATGTTCAGGCTTAACATCCTTACGTAATACCGAGGTTATCAAGGAGAAGACTTTCGTTTAAAATGACATCCGAACCGCTACTTTGTTTACGCATGAAAGAAGGGTTGTGGTTCGACCGAGAATTGAACATGGGACACCTTGATTAAAAGGTGAAAAGGAAATAAAACTAATGCAGATGGTTTGATGTATGGAAACGTCACCATGAAGTTCACACGATTCGCATTTTCCGTACCTTTTATTTTTTTTCGGTTTAAACCAGTTGTTTATTAAAAAAAAAGAAGAAAAGCAGCTGGTGTAAACAGCCAACCCTAAAAGTAAATACTTCTTTAAAAAAAAAATACTCAAATAAGTAGCAAAATTCTATGTAGTATTTTTACTTCAAAATATTCCATACCCTATTTTTGGAACAAAATAAAATTAAAATAAAACATAAGAAAATGATTAGATTTATATGGTACACTTAAAGGCTGCACACCTAGAGCTTTTGGTTTTGTATATTCTTGAAATTCTACAGTTTTATATAAGCACCATCACGGTTTATTCAGTCCTCAAGTTTTCTGTATTTTTAGCAAGAGGGATTGAACATGAAGGGTGTGAGATAAGAACATGGTAACCCATAATTTTACTATTTTAAGAAATTAGAAATTTTCTGCAGCACAATCCATTTTGAAAGTCGGAAAGCTGATATTTCACATAAGTCTATACATGAGGGATTAAATGAAGCGGTATGCGTTGCTGCCTATCTGATGCTGCGTAACTCAGCAATTGAAAATTTGTTAGTTACCATGTTCCTGGCTCACACCCTTCATATCATTATGGAACTCTCCCCACCCCACCAACACACACAAAAAAAAAAGGACTACGGAATATATTTAAGATAAATGCAACTGCACAACAAACATGATTGACTGTAGCTTTCGCGCTTCTATCGAGAAGTCCGGAATTCAACTCAGCATTCGACCATTCTGACAAAACGTTTCTTCATTCCATCTATGAAGTAGAAATAGTGCGTGTACTGTGAGTTGGCTGACTTCATTTCTTATTGTTTTTAAATCGTTATTATTACTGATTACCAGCAGTGACGGTTTTGCGAGGGTTAGGGGGGGCGGTCTTTCGGACTGAAGCCTGTTCCCCAAAATTACGGAATGTCTAAAACAAACGAAATATCTATTAGTTATGCCTTTACTCATTAACTTTAAGCTGCCGTCAAATAAAAATTACGAATGTTTAGAAAAACTAAACATTAGTAAGAAAAAAACCCTCCCAAAATACTTTTCTAAATCCGCCACTGATTCTCAGTATAAAATGATCTTCAAGGTTGTATCCGGAGGATTATCGCTAAATATATAAACGAAACGAAATACAGTATTAGTTATGCCTGTACTCATAAACTTCAAGCTCCTCCCAAATAAAATTAGGAGATTTTAGAAAATGAAACAATCAGAGAAACCCGTCCCAAAGTACGTTTCTAAATCCGCTATTGATTATTTGTATAAATTAGTATTCAAGGTTGTATCCGGAAAATTATTGCTAAATCGTTGCACAGCTACAGTATAACAGAAATGTGGAAGTACGGTTAGGCGGATATATTGAAAAACGTACGCTTTGACGGATATATAGAAAAACGTAAGTTTAACTTCTGCGTTAGAAGCTAGAGTACTAAGCTCTTAGAAATGAAACAGACGACAAACTGAAATGATATCGAGAAGAAAAAATATCGATAACTCAAAAGTTAAAATAAAGTTAAATAGCCTCTAAAATTGCCCTCAAATACTACATTCTTCATGTTAGCTTTAATTCGTAAAACATGTGCTCCATCCGTCTTGATGGTGAATTTTAGAGCGAAATATGGCATTTAGGTCATGGAATTGTTATCTAAGTATAGAATATACTATAAGAAAGCTATTTAGATAGAAAAAAATCATGAAAATGATAAAAGCCAAAATTTCCAAAATTCTCGTTTTTTTCCCAAAAAAGCCGGCTTTTTTGCATTTCTAGTCACCACTGATCTCAGCGACCGCGAAAACTATGGATTTCACACTAATATCGGTCATTGTGGATTATTTTTATATGTCTCGGTGATCCCCTTTATTTTGACCCCCGTTCCTTAGCTGATGAGGCTAAATTTGAAAGTAAGTGCGACCTTTTTTTCACCATTGAGCTTAGCGACCCCGAAATCTACGGATGTCACCAATATTAGTCATTTTCGATTACTTTTTACATGTCTCGGTAACTCTTCCCCGCAGGTGATCCCGGACCGTATACGGCTGACTTTGAAAGTCAGCTCTAATGGAAGTGTTACCATAGGTCTCAGCGACCGAGAAAACTTTGGATTTGGCAATAATATCAGTTATTTTTGGATTATTTTTACATGTCTCTATGACCCCTGTATTATAGCCCACGTACATTAGCTAATGGGGCTAAATTTGAAAGTAAACAGGATCTTGGGTTTCACCGTTAAGCTCAGTGACCCCGAAAACTATGGATTTCACACTAATATCGCTAATGTTCCTTTATTTTTGCATGCCTCGGTACGTACTTCCCGCAGTTGACCCTCTGCCCGTACACAATGATGGCTGAATTTGAAAGTAATCGCTAATGGAAGTATCACCACTGATCTCAGCATGCGCGAAAACTATGTATTTGACACTAATAACGGTCACGTTGGATTGTTTTAACATGTCTCCGCAACCCCTTTATTATCGCCCCGTTCCTTAACTGAAGAGGGCTAAATTTGAAAGTAAACGCGATCTTGAGTTTGACCATTGTGCTTAGCGACCCCGAAAATTATTGATTTGACACTAATGTCGGTCGTTTTCGATTATGTTTGCATGTCTTGATAACCCCCCGTAAGTGGTCCCGGCCCGCATACAATATCTATGTAAACAAACTGAACAACGAAATAAACAAAAAATCTATCATTTTCTACTACTTTTGCGTATCCCGATAAACGCCCCATGAGACGCCCTTGTTCAAATTAAAAAAAAAAACCTCTGTTCCCCAGCCGATGAGGGCTGTATTTGGAAGTCAACGCCTGTAGGAGTATCACCATTTATCTCAGTGACCAAGAAAACTATGGATTTGACACTAATATAGGTTATTTTGGATTATTTTTTTACATGTCTAGAGACCCCTCTATTATGGTCCCTGTTCCTTAGCTGCTGGGGCTAAATTTGAATGTAAGCGCGGTCTAGAGTTTCACTATTTAGCTTAGCGACCCCAAAAACTATTGATTTCACACTATCGGTCATGTTCCATTATTATTATTATTATTATTATTATTATTATTATTATTATTATTATTATTATTATTATTATTATTATTATTATTATTGCATGTCTCTGTACCCTCCTCCCGTAGGTGACCTCCGACCCTCAGAAAATGGTGGCTGAATTTTAGTCATCGCTAATGGAAGTATCACCTTTGATCTCAGAAATGACGAAAACTATGGATTTGACACTAATGTCGGTCATTTTCGATTATTTTTACTTGTCTTGGTGAGCCCCTTTATTACAGTCCCCTTTTTTTGGCTGATGGGGGCTAAATTTGAAAGTAAACGCAATCTTGAATTTCACCATTGAACACAGCGATCCCGAGAACTATGGATTTCTCACCAATATTGTCATTTTTGATTATTTTTACATGTCTCGGTAACCCTCCCGCAAGTGACCTCCGGGCCATATACGGCTGAATTTGAAATCATCGCTAATGGAAGTGTAATGATTGCTATCAGCGATGACGAAAATTATGGATTTCACACTAATATCGGTCATTTTTGATTATTTTTAAATGTCTCGGTAACCCCGTTTACCTCCATCCAGAAGATTTTAGTAATTACTTCGGGAATTCTGTAGATGAGGTACACAATAATATTGACAAACCTAATGTAACAGCAGTCATTCTCATGGAACAATCTGAAAATCCTATACAGGATAATTTTGTATTCAGAAATATATCTCCCCAAGTAGTTCTCAACATTGTAAATAACTTTAAATGTTCAAACAGAGTTGATGTTTATGGACTATCGAGTAATGTGATTAAAAAGTTACTGATTGTATTCTTCTGCCACTTACCCATTGCACTAACCAATGTCTAACATAGAGAATATTCCCCGAAGTTTTAAAATTATCACGAGTTTTGCCTGTCTATAAAAAGGAATCCGAAAATTATCCATCTAGTTATTGACCAATTTCTCTGGTACAAGTCTTCTCAAAAATTCTTGAAACTGTGATGCATGTGATTACCTTGATAAGCATAACGTAATTAGTGATTCATAGTTTGCTTTTGTAAAGTATAGACATACTGTTGGTGCGATCGATTCGTTAGTAAGAAAGGTTATTAGAGGCTTTGAAAATAAGGAGTTTGTTCAGGCAACATTAGGGTGGTCCTTAGGTATATAGGAAAAATAAATTTTCGAATTTCTTCCGCCGCACCCACTATTTGTTTTTCTTTGATAATAAAAACATCATACACAACATTTCACAAAATTCAATGAACATTAACCCGTGCCGCAAAGCACTCGATTTCTGAAAAAAAAAAATCCATTTGAATTTCAATGGCCCTCGATTTACTATTTGTCAATAAACGTAAAATAATTATCACAAATGTGAATAGAAAAATATAAAGTATTCCTCCGTAATTCAGAATTGACTGGTGTTCAACTACAGTCGCTTGGTTATCAGTAGGGCAACCTAAAAACATAAAAAAAATAACAAAAATTTACATATATGGTTGGGACCTTGAACATGGATGTGGTTGTCTATGGGTCCAGAATAAACTAATTTTAAAAGAGTAATAAAGTATATTTTTTTAGAAAATAAAGCATAAAGCATAATTTAAAATATACAGCACAAATCTTGGAAAATTCTATTAGAAAAGTTCTTGGAAAATTGTGTTTAACTGCAAGTTTAACATACTGTATTAATATATATATATATATATATATATATATATATATATATATATATATATATATATATATATATATATTAAAAAACAATACTTACAATGCAAAATCTTTGAAAACATAACAATGCAACAAGGAAAAGCTTATTTTTATTTCTACTGTTATATGTAGCTTTTGAACTTGAGCACTTTCTGTACTTTTGGGTGGTATCTTTTGCTTTCTGTTTTTGTATAGGCCTATATGCACCTCTAAGACGCACACAAGTGATTAATAAAAACTAATTCAGGTTGAGTTGAGTTGAGTTGATTTTGAGTTTAACGTTCCTATCAGCAGCGAGGCTATATGAGACAAACCTACTGATTAACGTGGAATCCGAACCACGCAAGCTCCCGCCGGGAATCGAATCCGGGTCAACCACGCCAAAGGCGTGTATTAAAGCATAATTATTTACAGTGCATTAAATATAAAGTTCATTAAATATGTAAGAAACTGATTGCATAAAATATTAATCAATAGATTAAAATATTTAGAATATTTAATGTATAGTAAATATTATAAATTATACACGATTAATGTAAAACAATGATTGAAATTAACAATAAAGCATAATTTTGAAAAACATAAAGCATAATTAAACAATAAATAAAGCATAATGTGGGTTGCTTTAATTATCAGGAAACAAGCTATCAGCATCATAATCATCGTCCGTACATATGGTAATTATAGTAATACATAGCGTTATGAATCACTTTGGAAAAGATATTTAGATTTCTTTCTCGTGCCACTTGCTTCTTAAATAAAATTTGCATTAGTTATTAATCAACCAGCTAGTAAATACAATAAAAATGATAGTAGCGGATATTAAAATGTGAAGAAATGTAGATAGATTTAACGATAACTTTTGTTTTTTACACAACGTAGCTTTTACACATCCTGGATACAAGTTTCTTTAGTCTTTGACCACCTGCAAAAGGAATTGCTTCTGTTCTTCATTCTAGTTAGAACTGCATTGCAATCTTTCATTAAGTTTACGTTCCTTCAGCTGCGTCATTTGTATCATGCAGCTTATCAACTACGTTTTTTTTTTTTTTTTTTTTTTTTTTCAGAAAATAAATTCATGATTTGTCGGCCAGCAAACCGGATCAAGGTCCAAAAAATTATAGAAATCCGAAACATTTCAAAGAATTTCTTCGTTTTTCCTGTCAGAAAAGCAGCAATTTCTTTTCCTTCAATACCACCTATTTTGCTAGCGTGCAGTTCAAATTGCTTCATCGTTTTATATGAAGCACTTATAGATTTTTTAGAGGTTTTACCATGTATAGTTTTTTTTTGCCACCTTTTGCTTTTGTTCATTACTGACATTCTCGTCAAAAAATAAAAGTGAAGCACACTCCTCTGAGAGGTACCAAAGATGCCAGGAAATCTTCGACAAAGCCACTCTCGAGATATCACAGCTTCAGAGTTTCTACGTTTGAAGACTCTTCAAAACTTGTAAATCTTGATGTGGTGCACAACAATGCACTGGGACAATTAAACCAAGCTTGTACAGCCATCCACAAAAGTAATCCTCCCCCCCTAAGCGATCTAATTCCATTACTTGGGGTCCAGATCATTTGCGGTTGTGAGAACGCCGAGACAGATGCTACCCAACTTACACGTAACTTTTCTCGTCACTGACAGCAATTGGTAGCACTGAGTCAAGTTTTTATGCAAGCAAAATTGTAAGTATATGACGCAAGAAACATTTCTCCATTCTGGTTCAGAGAGTGTTGTCCAATGAACATCATATATTAATATCAATATTGCTGTGTATGTAATGTATTTTTTTCATTATATACTGTATATTCAAAGAAATAAAAACACTGATCACATATGAATCAGAAAATGGTTGAAAGTAGCTGAAAATATCAAATCTAGAACAACTACTGAAAATAACTTCGTACATGATTGCCTCCATTGAGAGACCTTCCCCAATTCTCCTCATTCCGACATCTTTTTCTTTCTAGGGAAGAGAAGAACTTGCTTATCACACTGAGTATGCATTGAAATTGAAATTGAAACGGGAACACTTGAAAAAGTTCAGCCTTGCCGGAACTCGAACCCGGGTCTACCGAACAGAAGTTCAATGTGCTAACCACTCACCTACCGCGCCACTTAACCTTCCCCAAAAACTAATAACTAGTTAAAATCGTTTCATGGAAAAATATAAAAAAAATACTCAAATATAACAAAACAAACAAATATAAACAAAATACAAATAAAAGTATAAGTAAGAAAATATAAGCAACTTGTGTGACTGTCTTAATGACTTACTCGAAATTTCCTTGTTTAACTCAAAAAATAGCTATATAGACGTTTCTCAATGATGAAAGTATCACGAAATGTTTTTTTCAAGTTGAGCCTACGTCATCAGCACAGCCGTAACTTGTTGGAGGACAACTGCCCCCCAGAGAAGCTCCCCGTCGTTCGAGGGGCCCATTTTAGTCAAAATTTTCTTACTCCATATACGATACGAACATGAAATTAGAAATGAAGCATCAAATAGGGTCGCTACATTACATAAACAAAACAGCACACAAAAGGTAAATAGAGCAAAAATGAGTCGTGGTTCCTTTTAAGTAATATTTATTCGTATAGCTTTGAGATTTATCAATATTGTCCCCTTAGTAATTTTGCCATGTATGGAATGGGCCCAAAGAATGACTAACGGAACCGAAGACCTTGCCGTGCGGGAGGGATCACAGTCTCCGGTGGGCCCATAAATATTAAGAGAAAGTTGGAGAAAGGGGGTCCAATAATTAGAAATCAACTTTTTTTAGGGACCCAAATAACCTTATTAATGCTTGCCTCCCCCCAGAAAAAAGTTGAGTTGATATATGAGACGTTACCTACTGATTAACGTGGAATCCTAACCGCATGAGCTCCCGCTGGAAATTGAACCCGGATCTCCCACGCCAATCCCCCCCAAAAAAATCTAAGTTACGGCGCTGGTCCTCAGTTGCAGGAATTGGCACGATTTACACTACATTTCGTCTTTAATATAACTTCTAATTTCTAAAGAAGAAAAGACGACATAAATTATTTTCACATTATTTAACTTGCATCAACAAGTGTAGTAATAAACAGTTCTATGTTTATGTTCCATAAATACTAGTTTATTTTCTTATTTTCATATGAGAAGCTTGTGGCAAATTGAGGCCACATGATCATGAGGCGCAATCCACTAGGGGTTCGAATTCCTCTGAAGAGCAAGATCGGAATTTTAATTGTCCTCAGTATTTCTGTGTTCGTGTTCCTGTAGTGTTTGGAATATGTCGAAAGCACATGAGGTGCCAGTGGCGAACAATACTCCGGTTGGGGCGATTTCTTTAAAAAAAAAAAAGGTGAGAGCAGGAAACTCTCATTGCAGCTATTTGAGTTCAAATCCCGTAGTGGTAATTAGTATTTTTTTCTGAATGGGAAGATAAGGTTTATGTAATTGGTATTGCAATTATGTTATTCCTTTATTATTATTGTTATTATTATTATTATTATCACAGAAAGAAAGAAAAAGTATAACATAGTCGAAGGTATTCATAGGAACAGAAAATATATAGAGTATGTCAGATGTTTCTTAGGTTTACACATGAACGCAATAATATTATTACGTTTACGGATTTACAGATAGAATTATCATTTTATGACAAGAAATGGAATATAAAGATTTGATAGCTGATAACAGTAATTCATGTTTTCGCCCTTCTTCTAAGTAGAAACGTGAGATGACATTTTAAATAGGATCATTCTCTTGACTAGCGATCGCTATTTTACGTTCGACCACTATTAGAAATTTCTGCACAGCTACAAACAATTCCTTGGAACTCATTTTTGGCCCATACTACAGCAGTAAGGACATGTGTTCATCAATTCTTGTCCAAACACGTTACTTGCCAGACAGTTACGAAGGTTGGTACATATGACGTAATTGTGGGTTAATGGCGTTTCACCTGTAAAGGAAGTTGTCTCAATCATTTTGGTTGAAGCTAGAAACGAAAATGAAAGTTTGACTAGAATGGGAATCGAACCCGAGACCTTTTTCACTTGAGTCTCAGGTTCTTCTTACTCTGCATCGCCGTCAATTGATAAGTTTGCGCGCCTTACGATACATGCGGGGAGTAGAAAAAATAAGACGGTTTTCTTCGGTTATTTTGGGCCATTCCGCTCTCTCAGTTTGTAATATTAACTCTTTAAATGTGCACTGCCACCAAAAAAAAAGAAAAAAGAAAAAAATGGCACCGAAGTTCACTTACCAAATTCTGCCTTCTCCTTGTTAGACCCATAGAAATTGAATATTTATCATGTTACTATACATCAGAAGAATCAGTTCTGTAGATTATAGAAATTTCCTGAATTGCCACACCCGGAATCGAACTCGCGTCCCCAACATCACGAAACTAACGCTTAAGCCACTACTCTAACACATCACTGTTCTGCGAGAAGGAAAAAAATGGAGTTGTGAATTCAGTAATTACACACTCTTAAGGACTCTAGTGTAATAATGCTGAAACTTTCTGATTCCAGTCATGATAAAATAGTAAAGTATTATGCGGAAAGAATAGTCCAGAGAAGTAAATTTTAAATTGATAATTCATATGTACGGAGGCGCTGCCATATGCTCTCGCCTCGGGACATGATTTTTCACGACACAGCATTTGGCAGATACTTATATTGATTGGAATCTGGTGTTTCAGGGCACTGAATTATTTTTTTTAAGTTAATTAATTTAACGAACCTTCCTCAGTACCTTGTTTCTTATTTTTACGCGTTTTACTCACTTTTACTGTTTTTCTACTAACTCTTTAAGAAGAGGGACTAAAACACAGAAACATAGAGGACAGTAAAAATCAAATGATCGGCGACAGTTGCCATCTAATAACGTTGATGCGTTGGTTGCTTCTAGTACACAATCGCTTAGAAAAAGAAGCAACAAATTCATCAAATGTGGGACATGATTTTAGAATACCTAAATATAGCATGCCTAGCACATCTTGTGCTGTTAGAGTATCTGAAAGAGTATGTACCTAAGGGACGTACCTAGAACATAGAGGTATATTTCCCAATTGACGAAATAAAAGCTTATGATTGTTAGAGTGTGAAACTGGGCCAGGTATATAAATGTATTTGTGGTACATAGTTGCAAATATCAATTAGGTGTTACTAGTACCTAAAATTGTAAGTAGCTGAAGTACATACTTAGCACATGAATATCATATGTGCCAAGTGTGGGTACCTAAACAGTTGGGTGTGAGACACCCAAATAGCACATGCCTAGATCATCCTGTGCTGTTAAGGTATTATCTGTCAGGAAAGTAAATGTACACCTGTTTTTTGAGTCTGGCATTCCTGCGCTCCATCCATGGAGAGTATGAGAATTAAATCAATCAAATGTTTACTGAGGGACAAGAAGAAAAGTCTAATCTGAATAAGATATTGCAGAGGAGCACAAGCTGTGAATACGAATGATGCACAGTGTAAATAAAGGGCGACACCGAAAGAGAAAACCAGAAACAGGTGGTAAACGGAAAAAAATAGAGTAAAAATTGTCGAAGTGGGAACATAAAATACAAATACAACAAATATGCCAACAACTAACCGTTTATCAAGCAGCGATCTTGGTGTAGTGGTTAAGACGCTAGATTATAAATCCAAAGATCGGTGGTTCGAATCTGCTCCATGTAGTTTTTTTTTAAATAATGTATACAGCACATGAAAGGTGGTAAAACAGAGCGTATTACCCGTTTAATATGTTAAGTGAAAAAGAGTTAAAAATTTCGGTGAAATTTATTAGAGAAGTGAGACAATGAAAATTAGAAAGCAAGTATATTTAATCAGGGGTTGTATCAGAGGGTGGTGACCGGAAAAAAACTGGAAATTTTCCCGAATTTCGCCCACGTGAGTCTCTGCGATAGGCAAAGTTCTTCAGAAATGTGCCTATTGCAGAGAGAGAGAGAGATGCTCCCGAACTGAGAGTGTGCTACTTCCATTCAAATCAACGAGATGACAAATAGACGCTTACATAATAAGAATGCCGATTACAAACAGCCATAAACATCAAAGTAATAACTGCAAGCGTTATCACCTAAGGTTCCAAGATCCGAACAATATATCACTAATATCCCGAATGCCAAAATATTGTGACTTACACAACTCTCCCTCTCCCCAAATGTGCCCTGTGAAAACAATCACAAGTTTTGGCTTGAGGGACCATATTGAGACTACAATATTAAACTATATAAGTAGACTTTTAGCAGATTCGTATTCAGTTATTTTTTTCCACAACCAGTTTTATTGATATTCAAGACAGCAAAAACACTATATTTGTTTACGACAAGGCGAAGTTATTGCAACACTGCGTTACATAGTGAGTCATGCAGAGGCTAGCCACCGAAGCACGTTGAATAACGCCTGAAGGAAGCAGCGAAGACAGATAGCGATACAGCGAACGGAAGAAGCAATGCGTTACAGACATTTCAAGAGAAAAAAAGAAAGACTCCTCTTTCCACACTTCATGCTGTAGTTTTAACTTCCATTTCCCCATCAAAGTTACATGCCTAGACTATTATACAGTTTCATTACACTTAATCCAGGGCCTTCAAACAACTTTGTTCTACAAAGGAAAACGTAGAACACTTCACTTATAGATATACCATACATAGACAGTTAAGTAGTAATAGATGAATGCAATTAACCCCACATACTATCGATTGTCTAAATATACACTAGTTTCAAACAATTAGACACATAAAAAACATTCACAACACCATTATAATCCTATCATATGTTAATTCCACTTCATAAGTGGCAGAATGAAAACCGTAGACTGACCGTGGATTGAAAACCGTAGAAAATAAAATGACTTAAAAAAAAATACAAATATGAACACAAGTCAGTGAAGGAAACAATGACAGTCAATGAAAGGAAGATGATCCGAGGTCAGATTTCGAGAAATAACTTGATAATGAGATGAAAACAGAATTTTATAAAAGGAATGCTTATGATGCGCTAAACACAACATGGTTGCCTGTTTCATCTGGTCGTGTGAAAATGTCTCGTTTTAGAGAGGCGAGAAAAAGCCCGTGTTTCGTCTTGTGCAATGGCGGATCTAGCTCGGGGGCGGGGGCCTAGGCCCTCCGCTTTCAGATTGACGAAAATAATTTAAGCTATTATTTATATAGTTTTGAAAATTTATAGTAAGGTCATGATATACTTATCATAGTCGAAATTCAGGCATCCCTCCCAGTTTTTACCTTCTAGATCCGCCACTGGTTTCGTGGCTATCCCGGTGTCATCTCGTGTTTCCGAAACGAGACAAATTATTATCTCGTCTCCTTTCTTCTAATTTTCTTTCGTAAACCTCATAATAATAGAAGTAAAATTGGAAGCCATGCGGCTTCGAAATGTAACGAAGTTTACAAGTTAGAATTGATAATCGGGCAAGAGAGAGATATGGAATGCTTCAAAACATTTAAAACGCGACGAGTCTAGACAAGGACCTGTCTCGTCTCGTCTCGGATTTAACAAAACCTATATTGTCTCGCCCATGCTGATTGTTAGCCTCTCACCAGAGAAGAAGTAGATCGTGGGCCGTGGGTCAACAAGACGTGATCCACGGCAACCCACCATCCGCCGTGACCCACCATAACCTACATACCCACTACGACCCACCGACACACTCTGCTTAGTGCATTGTATATAGCATCCTCTGAAGAGTGGTGAATTTGTCTAAATTTTACTTTTAGGATCTCCATTTTCTTCTTGTTCTTTTGCATATGTTTCTATTTACTTACCTGAGATGAGTATATCTAACAAGGACAAGGCAGACTTTGTTAAATGAACTTAGGGGCCATCCTTCGCGAGGTAGTAGTGCACATTTAAACTGGGAGAGCGCAATAGCCAGAAATAGCTTAGAAAAAGCGTCTGAAAGTTTCGACTCACCGTACATATGGTACGACGCCTAAAATTATCAAGTAGCGGTGTGGCAGAGTGTGGAGCATTCACGACTCTCGTGTAAAGGGTCCAGCGTTCGATTCCCGCTGGAGTCAACTTGTTTTTGCTTTTAACCAATAATGTAGTCATTTATAACTACAAGTAAAAAAATAATTTACTATATGTTCATATATTCTAAACGATAGGAATTTTCAAATCAGTTGTAAAATGTTCAATGTTTTATGTGAACTAGATACAAAATATAACCTATTTCATAAATATATTGATATCACTAGCTGTATTACGGTTACCACAGTCGTTGTGTCCGAAGTTTCGTGTATATATATCTGTGGACATTGTGCGAATTGCAAGGGGGATAAGGGGGAAATCCGCTAGGGAATACTGGATGTATGCTATAGCCAAAGGGGATTTCCGAATAATCCTCCTTGCAATTCGCACTCTGTCCACAGATATAGACACGAATCGTCAAGATTTTTTTTTCATTTAACGACTTTACGAAATAGGTTATATTTGTATCTAGTTCACATGAAACATTGAAAAGTTTTACAACTGATTTAAAAATTCCTATTGATTCATGCATTATAAACATATGGTGAATTAATATTTTACTTGTAGTTATAAATGACTACTTTATTGTTAAAAGCAAAAACAAGTAGACTCGAGCGGGAATCGAACTCGCAATCCTTTACGCGTGAATCTTGAATGCTCCACACTCCGCAACACCGTCACTTGGCAAGTTTAGGCGTCGTATCATATATATGGCGAGTCGAAACTTTAAGACGCATTTTCTAGGCTATTTCTGGTTATTGCGCTCTCCCAGTTTATAATATTAACACTTTAAATATGCACTACTACCTCGCGAAAGTTCATTTAACAAAGTATGCTTTTACCTTGTAAGATATAGTCATCTCAAGGTAAGTAAATAGAAACAAATGCCAAAAAAGAAAAAAAAAGAGACCCTAAAAGTAAAATATAGACATATTCACCACTGTTCAGAAGATGCTATATACAATGCAGTAAGCAGAGTGTGTCGGTGGGTCGTAGTGAGTCTGTAGGTTATGGTGGATCGCTGGTTTATGGTAGGTCACGGTGGGTGTAGATTGCAGTGGATCACATCCTGTTGACCCACGACCCACTAACTGACTTACACATTTAACCCACATGTCTCACTTGACACAAGACCCACTTCAATTCTGGTGAGAGGTTTCCAATTCAGCATGGGAGAGAAAATATAGGCTTTGTTAAATCCGAGACGAGACAAGACAAACCGTCTGTCTCGTCTCGTTTTCCGGCACGAGACGAGACATGTCCTTGTCTGGACTCATCGCGTTTTAAATGTTTCGAAAGCATTCCATAGCCCTCTCTTGTCCGATTATCAATTCTACCTTGTAAACTTCGTTACATTTCGAAGTCGCATGGCTTCCAATTTTACTTCTATTATTATGAGGTTTAACAAAGAAAATTAGAGGAAATGAGACGAGATAACAATTTGTCTCGTTTCGGAAACACGAGATGACACTGAGATAGCCACGAGACGAGACACAGGCTTCGTCTCGCATCGCTAAAATGAGACTATTTAACATGAGGAGAAGAAACAGGCAATCATATTGTGTCTAGTGCATCATAATAATTTCTTTTCTAAAGTTCTGTTTTCATTTCATTATCAAATTATTTCTCGACGTCCGACATCGGATCATGTTTCACTGACCGTCACGGTTCCGGAACTTTAGGTGATAATGCTTGCAATTATCACTTTGATGTTTTATAGTTGTTTGTATTCCGCATTCTCATTATGTAAGCGTCTATTTGTCAACTCGTTGATTTGAATGGAAGCACCTCACTCTCAGTTTCGGGAACACCTCTCTCTTTCTCTTTCTCTCTCTCTTTAAGTTTCAGAGGTGATGATAGACAAAAGGGCAAAATCGCATAGAAATTTTACGGTATTTCTAGCAAGATGGTCTCTGCAATAGACACATTTCTGAAGAAATTTGCCTATCGTAGAGACTCACATGGGCGAAATTCGGGAAAATTTCCAGTTTTTAATATTACCACCCTCTGATACATACCCCTGATTAAATATACCTGCTTCCTCGTTTTCATTGTTTTACTTCTCTAATAAATCTCACCGAAATTTTTAACTATTTTTCACTTAACGTATTAAACGGATAATACGTTCTCTTTCACCACAATCCAAACAAGTTCAGCCCTGATGTTTGGAACGAACCGGTAATGTTCCTGTACTGATATTTCCACCAAAGTGCATGCCGAAGTTAATTTATTCGATGATCTGGAGACAATTTAGTGCCCATTAATAAACTAAATAACATACAATGGAGTAAAATTACAGAAATGATATCGTATTATACATTAATTTCGGCGTGCAAGTTCAATACTATAATAATAATAATAATAATATTAATATTAATAATAATAATAATAATAATAATAATAATAATAATAATAATAATAATAATAATAATAATTTTTCATCGGTCCTGCGCGGAAAGTGAGAATTAAATCAATCACATGCGTAGTCAAGGTAAGGAGCAAAGATTAAACTGAATAAGACATTGAAGCGGGTCACAAGCTGGGAATAAGAATAGTGCATGGTGTAAATAAAGGACGACACCGAAAGAGAAATCCAGAAACAACAGGTAAACGGAGAAAAAAAGAGTAGAAATTGTTAAAGTGGAAACATAAAATACAAATACGAATAGGGATGAGCACGAGTCGAGCCAAAATTCGACTCGACTCGAGTTCAATTCGAGTCGAGTCAAAGGTAATTTTCTTGAGTTGAGTTCCGAGCCAAGTCGCTGTTTTCGAGGTCGACTTTCGAGTTGAGTCGAGTTTGATAATGGCTCGCTCGGTCGTTCAGCTCGTTTTAACTCGTTTTGAAATAATGGCCTGATTAGACTGGAAAGCAAAACCATGAGAAATGTAAGCAAGGATACTTTTAGTGTTGCTCACAACAGGGGTTCATCTCGTCTCGTAATTTTAGTGCGTCTCGTGGGGCAATTTTAGTGTATCTCGTCTCGTCTAGATAACGAGAGGACAAGAGTTTCTTTTTAATTATTACGAGACAGCCTCAAATGTCGTAATCACCAATATAAGTAGATACTATAGTTCTTAAAATCAAGGCTGAGACCTGCACGGTCGAATTCTTGAGCCCAAGCAGAAGACCAACCCGGGTAGTGATATTAACCGGCTCGGCTCGTATCAACTGAGCGAACAGCTCGAGTCGGCTCGGTTGGGATGAGCCATCAACTCGGCTCAATTGAGCCAATGGCTCGAACTCTCTCGGTTGGGATGGGTCACCTACTCGGCTCATGTGAACCGGTTCGAGCCAACTAAGTTGAAACTAGTCCATTGGCACGGTTCGACTCAGCTCAATTATGCCGATGGCTCAAATCGGCTCGGTTGGGTTACCTGTTGGCTCGGCTCACTTCTCGGTTCGGTTCGGTAGTGAATGAACTATAAGCCGAGCCTCTCGAGCCGTTGAGAAGCCTAAACCCGGTCCCAGCTCTTTTGAACATGTTTGGCTGAAGCCTAAAACTTTTAACAATTTTTGGCTCGAGCACGAATACTTGCCCCTTCGGAACTCAAACCCAGAACGTGACCGATGTCCTTCCCTCCTGAAGACTTCTCGACGTCTGAGATCGACAGTCAATTAGCTTTTACTATTCAGATACAAACCGCATATCTTTTAAAGAATATACACGGTGTTGATATATAATAATAATAATAATAATAATAATAATAATAATAATAATAATAATAATAATAATAATAATAATAATAATAATAATAATAATAATAATAATAATGGCATTAAAAGTTTTAAACTTGCCCTAGAATTTGGCAAAATTCATTTAAAAATAGAGATTACGGGGAAAGGGTTCCGTACCTTCAAGACACACTTCCGCAACTACCAAAATTTTAAACTAGATTGTTCCACTGAAGTTTCATGTAGAAAGTATTCTACTGTATGTTTTAAGGAAAACAACTGTAGTAAAAATAACTGAATATCAAATAACAGTAAGGCATATAATATACTAATTTTTAGGATATGCAGAGGTAAATATAAAAGCTTTGCTACAAAAATACCTACAAAGACCATAATTCAATGAGCTCTGAAATACAATGTAACGAAATAGCCTATGAGATTCAGTCTACAGAGCAATTGTTACTTAAAGAATGGACATACTATTTCGGGAATCGAGACAAGACGGGAAATGTTTACGATACTTTTCGTCTCGTCTCGATTCTCATCTCCAAAGCGAGACGAAAATTTTGAGTTAGCCTTGTCCCGTCTCGAATGTAAAATGTTAATTCTCATGTTATTTTGTTTGTTTTAGAAACGAGATGAGAAATTCCTCTTCTCGTGGGCAACATTAAACCAAACCGAAATATTCTTTCCAAATGTCACGTTTCTGCTTGTAATGGTATGACCTGAGTGATAATTAGCTCCTATCTTTTAATCTTCTACGAGATAATAATTATTATTATTAGTTTATTATTATTACTATTATTATTCCTGAAGATTTCATAGTTCAAGTATTGAAACATCCGAGTATTCAAATATCTGAATATAATAAAACGTATGTCATCGCCGATCAATCGCCATCAAAAATCCTAAAGTAAAAAAAATGCGACGTGGATTCGCACAAGCACCTTGATCACTGAACTGCGATCGCTACGCGGTAAACGATTCGTCTTTAGTCTGGTTACGTTAGGTTTCTTTGTCTCCGCTTGCAAATTTGTATGTTATATTTCTTCGATCCAAATGTCTTTCGTATTTCTTTCATGATGTCGGCAAAGTTTACATTAATAACTTGAGATGTTCTTAAACCGTTGGTTCACAAGTTTGTTTTTTCTCCACACGAAACTACAAATATGACAGACTGAATTCTTATACACCCAATTTCTTTCAAAGCAGTCGCCATTACCTGGTCAAAGACTTATTTCCGCCATGATTCATATTAACCAAAATAAATTCATTTTACGGAAGCGGAATTTTCACTTTCCGGATTTCGGAAAATTATGGGATTCAGTTAAACCCCAGAATTCAGAAGAATTCCGGAACTCGGAAAGAATCCGGAATTTAGAAAATTCCGGAATTGAGAAAAACTCCGGATTTCGAAAAAAATCCGAATTTTTTTTTCGAATTACAGAATGTTAACGAAATCAGAAATGTCTAAACTCCAGATTTTTCCGAATTCCGGAATTATTCCAAAATCGGAATTTTCCGAATTGCGGAATTTGTCCGGTTTTACTTTCGGGAGTCCGAAAAGTAAAAATTCCGGAATTGGCCATCCCTAGTTTATACACAACCTTTCAGAACACTTGGCAAGTAGCTGTCTACAAACAAATAAGTACTGGAAAGCATTTTGTATCCTGCAATACGTCATGTATTAAAATCGGACAGCAATTTCAGTATCTAACCAGAAATTTCATGTATCTAACTACTGAAAGCTGAGGTATGAAGAACTGTATTGTGTTTTATCTTCTTGTGTCTTATACAACCCTGCAAACCACTGAATATCTAAACGGCTTTCGTTAAATCCAAGTTGTAGTACTCACAGTTTCAACCATTTGTGTCTATATGATCGTGTTACTAAAGCTTATTATATGATAGCGTTAGTAAGTCTTTCTCTGCTCTCCCGTAAAATTGTGATACGATCTACTACGTGATACAGAACGAATTATCAATTTAACCAAGTTGTTGTATTACTACACATCTGCTTCCGCCTATCAACTCTGGTCGATCTCGTTAATCGCGACATATTTGCTTTTTTCTTTACCCCTTTCTTCGTGTACTGAACTAAACAGTAACTATTCTGAATTATACTACAGCGCATGCCTCGTAGATAAATATTTCTGATGTCAATAGTTTCCGTTTTGTCCAAGGAATGTTCTTTTTCTTATTCCAAGCATGACCCTTTTATTACATTATATCAAGAGCATGTAGGCCTAAATACCTCATGTATTACATAGAACGTAGGTTTAACTCTTCCAGCAAAGAAGGAACATGTGATCATAGTATACAACCCACAGAAGTGATAGCTGGCAACACGGTGGTCGAAATCCATAACGACACAGAGGTGAGAGGTGCCCTCCCGCTGGTCTAGTGGCTAGCACGTGCGCTTTTGGTGTATGGTGTCGCGGGTTCGATTCCCTGCGGGAGAGCATTTATGATTTTTAACTGTCCTCGATGTTTCTGTGTTCGTGTCCCTTCGTTGTAAGTTATTAGAAGAAGCAAGTTAAACGAGTGAAGCAAGTAAAATTAGCAATATGTAAGTTACTGAAACACGTTCGGTAAGTTAAAAAAAAGTGGACCAAGCACTGGCTTTTCGCGCTGTCCATGGGAGTTCGAATCTATCTCGGGTTGATTTTTTTATCCATTTGAGAGAATGGATATTCGTATTTTCGCCGTCCTTGACAGTTAAAGTAACTGGCTATTCTTATTCTTTCTATGAATGATGGATCTTCTCTTTGGTTTCATGTCAAGCACGCACACGTAATGAAAAGACACTGTTGATAATAATCATAATAATAATAAAAATATTACTAGCTAACTCGTGGGTGTATTTTGACAATATAATTTTATATTATTATGTGGAAATAAGTAAGGCTGGCTAGCGTCCCCCCCTAATTTTTTTGATGAGCCTTATGGGTGCACGGTGTCCAACATTGGTCCCATCAAACTATCATTTCCTGTTCTCTCAATATAAGTTATCGACATTTTGCCTAAAGAGGGCTCTGCCGTGGCCCCATGACTCCCCATGACAATGACTTCGTTCATTTTCCATTGAAATTGTTTATTTTTTTGAGTACAATGGGTGCATACTGTCCAACGTTGCTCCCATCACTACAATTTCCCGTTCCCTCGATTGTAACGCCATATCTCCCTTATTTTGTTTGTAAGGGAGATATGGCGTTACAATCAGTACGTTTGAAGAATTGAGGAAAATATTGCCTTGCCACAAACAACACCTATTATTATTATTATTATTATTGTTATTATTATTATTATTATTATTATTATTATTATTATTATTATTATTATTATTATTGTTGTTGTTTTACTTACCACTAATATTGCCTACCTTTATTTGCAATGCAATGTGTTACTAAAAAGCAAATCAAATAACACTCCTCGCCATTCACGCTCTCGAACTCGAAATACATGATTTACAGTTATCCGTGTTAGGGGAAAGCATATTTATTATATTATTCTTTCAAATAACACGTTTCGCAAGTTACTTCACTTTCAATGTGTAATTTCATATCATCACTAACAATCATCTTGTTCCGATAGGAAAATATCCCCCTACTGCAAAAAAAATCCTGACCGTAGCAAAAGGGCGTGAACCTTCTTTAGGCGATTAATCGGGTCCAGTATTTCAATAAAAGAGGATAAGTCCCTGCGCACAAATATTTCAGTAAAAGAGGAAAAGTTACTCCAACTTTTTGAATACCTATTCATGGGCGAGATTTGGTTCCCTTGGAACTTTTTAAGAGTTTGAAGGGCCGCAATTTGAGCATTTTCATCTGATTATTCTGGTTAACGAACTCATCAAGATATTTCGACAGTTAATGTTTGTGCCAAGTTTTTATCTTTATCTTTATGTATTATCACCTCTTTTTCGTCGAGTCGTAGAGCAAAGAGCTTAGAATTAGTAAAACTAAGACAGAATATTTAGATTGTCCTTTTAGAAAAAAATGTAATCGACAATATAATACGACTCGACGAAAAAGAGGTGACAATGACGAAGAAATTCAAGTATTCAGGATAAAAAATGAAATGAAATCTTTAAGTTTTATGTTCCCCTTCTTTGGAACTTAGGAACTTTTCCGAGGAGTCCGGACCCGGTGGACACCCCGTGGGTACGTCTCTCCACTTGGCTATATTTTGAATTATACTGCAAACAGTTGTATTTTAGTTTCCCCGTTTAGTTCATCGATAGCATTAACAGAAAGAAAATAGTATATATATATATATATATATATAGAGAGAGAGAGAGAGAGAGAGAGAGAGACAGAGAGAGAGAGAGAGAGATAAATAGACACACAGAGGGAGAGAGAAGAAGTGTTTTGCTCCCTTCTCGCACCTGTACTGCGTCAAAGCTAAACCGAGCCTCTTTGCAAAACGTATTGACCACCCTAACATAAACACAAGCCTCTTACTTGCTAACGTAGAAACGTGGTCGAGAGGTGTAAGGCATGTGGATATAATACTTTTAATAACCATAAGTATGGGTTCGAACCCCTCCACTTTTGTTTTTATTTGTTTTTTGTTTTTATTTTTTTTTATTTTTTATTTTTTTTTTTTGCAGCTACGTTGGAACGTTCAATGTTTATTCTTTACTAATTGCAAATGGCGTTTACATTCAAAATAAGCGGAATTTTAGTGGCATTTGTTCGGATATTCTTTTCTTTCGAAATGAAGACAAGAATAAAAGCAATACGCAAACAACAAGTATTATCAGTACTAAACATTACCAATAATAATTACTACGAAAGACTAAATACGACTTCTTTTACCATCTCTCATGAGCTGTATGTATTATTAACAAAAATTTTAAAAAATGTCCTGGCCGGGGATTCGAACTGGCGTCATTTGCATTTGTAAGCCAGCACCTTAACCACTACACCAAGATCGTGGCGTGGTAAACTTTTAGTTGTCGGCGTATTTGTTATATTTGTGTTTTATGTTACCACTTCGAAAATGTTTACTCTTTTTTCTAAGTTTAACAGCTGTTTCTGGCTTTCTCTTTCGGTGTCGTCCTTTATTTACACTATGCACTATTCGTATTCACAGCTTGTGCCCCTCTCCAATGTCTTATTCAGATTAAACTTTTCTTTTTGCCCCTCAGTAAACATTTGATTGATTTAATTCTCATACTCTCCACGGATAGAGCGCAGGAATGCCAGACTCGAAAAATAGGTGTACATTTACTTTCCTGACAGATAATACCACTCTAGTACTAATTCTCCATACAAAAAAAAAAAATAGTAGATACGAAAGTTAAAAATAGAACTTTATATTTCTACACATGTTGATACAATTCAAAGAATGAGAAAATAATGTCTGCCGTCTTTTCTTATTTGGAAATTTCAAGTTAAGGTGTGCAAGACTAGTAATGCAAATCGGGATCATCGTTAAAAATATGAGGTAGCCTCAACTTGAAGAACGTTTCGTGATATTTTCCTCATTGACGAAGGTCTATATAATTTGTTTTTGAGTTAAAGAAGGAAATCTCGAGTAAGTCATTTTCACACTCACTTAAGCAACGTCTCCTTGTACAGTCAGCGACAGTAGAAATTGGAGGTTGGATACATAAGAAATGATAGCTTTTTCCAGTAGCAGAATAGTTTCACTCGATGTCTGATAGTTGGACAACCAACATGACAGCAGATACCTGCCCGAAAACATAACATGCCAGGATATTCCTCCATTTGGAGGAAAAAGTATTACTATCTGAGAGCATGATTTAGAGAAACAACCACGAGATAAATCTGCAGAAATTCAATTCACATTAAGTTCAAAGAGATAGGAATTAATGCAAAGAAAACGAAAAGAATAATACGCTTCATGCAGAAACCGAAAAAGTACGGAAAGCTAAACAAAATGAGAAAAGAAGCAAAAAGAGGGAAAGGAAAGAGCAAAAGACATGGGAATAAATTAAATATTAACACTTAAGGATAAACAGTGTCCGTCTTTCCCCCTGCCCCCGTCTTGGTTTTTCTCCCTTCATAGGATAAATCTCTTTCAGTATCAAACGCGAACATCATTTATAGTGTTGAATTCCTTGAAAAAATTTTAACTCAGTCTAGGCCTAGACTCGAACGCCAGACCCTTAGAATGACAGTCTCACGCGGTATCCACTTACCTACACAGGCTCTATCTATAAATAAGCTATTACCCGCGCTGTTATCGAACGTGTTAAATCAGCCATTGTCGGTGAGCCACCCCAGTTCCATTTGAAGTTTAAATTTTATTTACCTCACTTAGCCATCTATGGGTAGCAGTCCCCTTGCTTTCATAAAAAGCATTTGTTCTGTAGATTAAAATCAAGAATGAATTAATCTGTACTCTTGGGAGCTTACTGGTGCACCAACATATCTATCTATCTATCTATCTATCTATCTATATATCTATATATCTATATATCTATATCTATATCTATCTATCTATATATATATATATATATATATATATATATATATATATATATATATATATATATATATGTGTGTGTGTGTGTGTGTGTGTGTGTCGGATTGATTGAGGATTAAAAAAAGCGACTTCGTAAATTTAGGGAACGCGTGTTAACACAACAGTAAGGACATGTCGTAACGTTGTTACGTAACACACGCAATGCAAATGAAGTTTCAAAACCAGAAGTCGGAAGATATGCCGTGGGTAAGTCGGTAAGACGTCTGCTTGCTGCGTGGAGAAATCCGGGTTCAAATCTGGGCTGTTACGTTTTTTTCTGTTCCGTTGAAAATACATTTCTATATTTTTTGCGTTTGAAATTGCTTTCTTTCATTTTTTGTAGATTATCTTAAATTAGTGAAGGCCAAGTAATGTCAGATTACATATATGTCTGCTTCATCTGTGTGTACAGTCCAGAGATGGAGTGAGTCAATTGGGTCAAGATTTGTAAGTAGGTCAGTGGGTCAGTGGGTCGTGGGTCAACAGGACGTGACTCACTGTGACACACCACCCACCGTGACCTCTCTGACTCACACTGACCCTACGTTTTACATTTTATGGTCTGCCTTTTTATTCGGCCTCCCTCCTTATTATTAAATTCAATGTATAGATAATTATTGAGTTGAGTTGATTTTGAGTTTAGCGCCCTTTTCAGCAGCGAGGCTATATGAGACGGGACCTACTGATTAACATAGAAACCGAAAAATATGAGCTCCCGTTGGGAATCAAACCAGGGTCTTCCACGCCACAGGCATATAATTGTGTCTTATATAGCAGTTAATATTCTTGCTATAAAGTATCAAATAACTAAACATTTGATGTAAATAAATGAGAAACCTAAAATATTGCAGATTACTGCAATTGCGATTTAATTCAATTTTAAGCATTATACATCCATATAATTGTTAAAGTTGCTTTATAAAGATGCAGATTATGAATTATAGTAATTTTTTCAATGAAATGAAATTAAATTAAGTTTGACGTCCCATGCTTATGTCGGCTAGGTAAAGGAGACGTTGATGATGAGAAGTTAACAAAAATTGTGTAACGATGTAGGTAGGAGGAAACAGGAGAATCCTGAAGAAACGAACGCACACGGTGTTTCTTCACCACAAATCTGACTTTGTGCAAGCTGGGATCGAACCAAGGACCCCATGCACCAGAGATGAACGCACTACCACTAAGCCACTTCGGCCCTATGAAAAATACAACCATATTTATTCTCTCTCTCTCTCTCTCCTTCCATATATATAGATATGAATAATTTTCCATGAGGATGAATAATTTTCATTTTGGGGGGCGCGGTTGCTCAGTGGTAGAGCGTTCACCTCCGGTGCTTCGGGTCCCTAATTAGATCCCAGATCGCGCCGTTTGGACTTTGTGGTGGACAAACGCCGTGCTGGTGGTTTTTCTCGGGGTTCTCCCGTTTCCTCCCACTTTCTTCATTCAACCATTTCACTTCTTTCTCATTATCACCGTCTCCTTTACCCTAACCGGCATAACCATGGGACGTTAAACTTAAAGATTTCATTTTATTTCAATTTTTATTTTGAACGTATGGTTTCAAGTTGGTATTAAACTCAGAACTCTGGTCTTAGTGAGTTGAGTTGATTTGGAGTTTAACGTCTCTTTCAACAGCAAGACCATATATGACGTGGACATATTGATTAACGTAAAACCCGAACCATGTAAACTCCCGCCGTGTAGTGGTGATTGTGATTTTGAGTTTAACTGCCCGGTCAGCAGCGTGGCTATAGGAGACGTGGACCTACTGATTAACATGGAATAAGAAACGCATGAGCTCCCACCGGGAATCGAACCCGGGTTTCCCACGATAAAGGCGCGCGTACGCTAACTCCCACCGGGAATTGAAATCTGTTCTCATTGTAAGAATGTTAACGTTCCTTATTTTACCGTTTTTGTATAACTTCATGGACTAAATTTCACAGAAGTAAATCCCCAAGGTAAGCAGGTTTGCATATCCAGACTCGTAAGTATGAAAACATTTACGCTCACTCCAACCTCAAACAATTCATGAAGTGACGAATAAAGGATAATATTCCCGATAAAGTATATGGTTTGAAAAAAATACCATATAGAAGAGGGACATATCAGTCCTTTCTGCTCATGGAGTTATTAAAACACGATCATCGGGCAGTGGTCTTTAAACATTGGAGAGGTCTTGGTCCCTTGAGCATTGCGGTGATGTAAGAAATCAGATTCGGTCCCAAGCATTTGGGTTGTGATGTAAACCTTTGCTGTGGTTCAATCTCAGTATTTTATTACGCGAGGTAAAACCATCCATACAGATATAAATGTTGTTCTATCTTACGCAACCAGGTATTGATATTGAATCTTTAGGATATAGGATCTTTCCAATGTTACCATCCGCGTCCAACAACCCCATGTTTAAAAGGGGAAAAGAAAGAACCCGTGTCTAAAACTTCCGGACCCAGTTTCTTGACGTTAAAGTTTAGGGATCGATTTCTGACATCACAATTGTGCTCAACGGATCAAAACCTTTCAAATGCCGCCAACGCCGTCCAACAACTTCATCTTTAATAGATGAATAAAAGGGACCCGAATCCATAACGTCAGGACCCCATTCCTTGAGTTGCGTGGCCTGGGCCAGACTTCTGACATTACTACTGCACTCATGGGATCCGGACCTTTCCAACGCTACCACTCGCGTCCAGCAACTCCATGTCTAACATGGTCGTCCTGACGTAGGAGAATCGACTCCATGCTTTTTTCATAATTATTCTCCAAATGGATTTGTATACAAGGTAGTATGGCAAGTTTAGCAGCAGGTCTAAAATAAGCCTCTTGAGAGTGGCTCTTATTTGTTAAAGAATACATAACGATCGCTTTTGGCTGTTGCAATAGTCTGTCTAAGCGGCTTGGTAAAAAAAAAGCGTAGCATAACAACAGAAAGGTGTTTCTCTTATATGTTAAAAATAAAAGCACAGAAAGAAAAAGTCAAAGTTTGGTAAGGGGAGTGTCGGGGAACGCCGAATTCTACTTCGCCCCGGGCAACGAAATTTCTAGCTACGGCTCTGACCTCCAACACACGACCTACAACAACGTAGTTTGATTAACCTGTTATACAAAACGTTTGGAAAGAACCTTTGAGTGTGACTTATTGATAGCTATACAATATGTTGACAGAGTGCTAGTCTTCAGTTTAGAACGAATGTGCCCTTAGGCGAAATTTCACGTTGCTCTCTACTTTTGTCTGTGCGTTGTAAATCGTAACATTGTGTTTAAAGGCAAACAGAAAGAACGTCAGTTGTTTAGTAGTTCTTTGCAGAGCAACTGATAAGGCGTTTGCGTCTTTTACACAAATAATTTTTGCCAGATTGCTGTTTGAAGCCTTTTTGCATTATACACTATAAAACAACATATCCAGATTCAGAGAAATACACAGAAAGTTTAAAGAAGAGTTAAAAAAAATCTTTATTATTCAGATGCATTGTTATTATTATTATTATTATTATTATTATTATTATTATTATTATTATTATTATTATTATTATTATTATTTTCTTGAGTACAGAGATACAAAGAACAAGAATTCAGTCACCATTAACATGGAAGCGAAAATGACTTCGAATTGGAAATAATAGATCAATGCATTTAATTTCGGGGAGAGGCTATAGGGCAGACACGGATCCAGGGAGCGATCGGGACAATCGCCCCCCTCCCCTCCCACGAAAAGGAAGCTTTCTTATTTTATATATAAATAAAACCCATCCCAAAATTTGAAGCTCTTAAAACTAGCTAAGTAGCATTATTACAATCCACGCCCTCCCCCCATAAGTCCGTTCTGGATCCGTCCCTGCTACAGGGGTACTTTAGGGTTCACTGCTTTTCCTTGCAATCCACGCTCATTGCTGGATAAGTATTATATTTTATTATATTATTTGTCAAATTGAGCGAAATAGTTTTATCACAGCGGCAAATTCAACAATTAGGTTTAGGAAAAACAACTCATTGTTTCAAACACACACAGAAAGAGAGAGTCCATTTGTTCGGGATGTTTTTGAGGTTCGCGGCGTCTCCCAAGAAGAAATCTTGCTAAAACATATGTTGTTTTTAACAAGGAACGTAAATGGGTATCAGGTATATCAGTACTTCAAATGAAAAGCAAAAAGGAAAGAGAGACAAAGATGAGTGTAATTTCCTATACTGTATTTTTGGCATTGAAGAATACCGTTACTGTTTTATTGATCTACTGTATGCACTTCTGCGTTTTACTAACCAAGCCACAATCATGCTATATATACCATATATCGGCTAGGTCCAATCTGCTGCCAATGCGCCTTTTCTTCAAGGAACATTTTTTTATTATTACACGCTCAGAAACAAGGATAATCACCCGAAACCTGAGAAGTTCTGGAGAATGACCCAGTAACAATAAACTGACAAAGGGAAGGAAATACAAAAGTAGGAAATTATTGTAATCCAAAGTCGAGGCATTTTTCTTGCAATAACCGACCCTTTAAGTCGGGGGAAGTTTCTTGAAATAATAGTAATATATTTTTAACTTGCTCCTTATTTTAGCTTACGTAGTAATTTAATACACAAAGATGTATCGCAATTTGCAATACATTTTTCAATTTGCAGTGCAAACATGTAAATGCAATGTTGCATTTTCATGTTTGCACTGCATTGCATTCCCATTTGCACTGCAAACTGCGATGCGATACTCCATTTAAAAATGCAAGGAGATTCCTGACCAGTTGTTCTTTCAGAAAAAAAAATGTTCAGGGTGAGGGGAGCACTGTTGGTACTATTCTATTTATTATTGTATTATAGACGTAATATTCTGGTCTCCTCCGTGGGGCACTCTCAGAGCTCCGGGAGGGGGGCAGTGCCCCAAAAACATATCTGGAAGAAATACTGTTCCTGACACCAAGATAAGACAAAAGGTAATAACAAACCTGGGCGCACAAATGCTTAATTTCGGAGTTATAGGCTGTCAAAGACATGAAGAAATGAACTTTAAAGGTCCATAGCTCCAAAACTAGGCGACCTACCGTAGTAGGGTCAAGACCTTATTTAGGAACTAGTACGTGCGCTATCCAAATATCCATGTTTCAGAATTCTGCCATACTTCTGCAACAATTTTTATACAGGTATTTGGTGAGTACTTCAAATTATATGCACATAGCCGAAGTTCCTCTCTAAAAATTGTCGCATGCGTACTCTAGGTTCTGAAACATTGTATTTTTGGATAGCGCACATATTAGTTTCTAAGTGAAGTCTTAACCCGACTATGATAGGTAGGGATGCGCACGAGACAAGATTTGAGGCTTTCTCGTCTCGCAAATGTGCTGTGAAAGTGATGTCTCGACTCGAAAACTGTATTCTTTTTTTATTGCAAGAGCTGTGTCTTGACTCGAAATTTGTCAGGAAAATTCTGTCTCGGCTCGTCTCGTGCGCATCCCTAACGATAGGTCCCATAGTTTTACAGCTATGAACCCTTAAAGCCCCGGATCCAGGATATGATCAAGGGAGCGACTAAATCACAGTTTGCCGCTTTATCCAGTGTAAAGCTGGATTGAAGCCTATTTTATGCAGTGTATAGTATACACTGTATACCTGAGTGTCAAGAGGGCTGTAGCTCCCCTTGGATCCGCACCTGTATAATATATATAACTGTTTCTGAGTGATTAGTTTCTTCAAAACTATGTTTAAAAATATGTGAAGAGTTTTGAGACATTCGAGTCGAATCAAGATTTTTACCAGCAGTCTCGATTCGACTCGAATTTTACAAATTGTGTCTCGACTCGTGCGCATCCCTACTTCTCGGTTTAGTTCGATATTGAATAAGCTGTGAGCCAAGCCGCACAAGTCGTTGACAACCGTAGACCCAGGCAGAACAGTTTTAAACATGTTTGCCTGGCACGCTATAACTTTTAACAAATTTTTGCCCAAGCACGAATACTTGATCCTCCGGAACTCAAACCCAGAACCTCGTGAACGATGTCCTTGTGTCCTAGATTTCACGACTACCGAAATCGGCAGTCAACTAGTTTTTAGTATTTAGATGCAAACCGCCTATCTTTCAAGCTTAATTACAGAATTTAATAATAATAATAATAATAATAATAATAAGAAGAAGAAGAAGAAGAAGAATAAGAAGAAGAAGAAGAAGAATTATAAGTTGTAGTGGAAGTAGCAACATTGATAATAATTATTTAGTTTATGCAGAATAAGTGAAAAAGGAACTTGAAACTACACACAAGATTTGGCTCGATTTGGCTCGACTCGACTCGAAACTCGATCCAAATTCGAGTCGAGTCAGAAGAAATTTTTCGAGTCGAGTTCCCGAGTCGAGCTAAAAGATGTCTGTTTCGAGTCGAATCAAGTTTGAAAAAAACTCGCTCGAACTCGCTCGTGCCCATCCCTAACCACTGCCCTTGAGTTCAGTAGTAATGTCAGAAATAAGGCTCAGACCACGAAGCTCAAGGAATGGGGTCCTGACGTTATGGGCTCAGGTCCCTTCTGTTCACCTGTTAAAGATGAAGTTATTGGACGGCGTTGGCGACATTTCAAAGGTTTTGATCCGTTGAACACAATGGTGATATCAGAAATCGATCTCTAAACTTGAACCTCAAGAAACTGGGTCCGGAAGTTTTAGACACGAGTCCTTTCTATTTCCCTTTGGGGTTGTTGGACGCGGATGGTAACATTGGAAAGATCCTAGTAGTTTGAGGACAGCGTAATGTCCGAAATCGGTTTCTGGCCTCAAAGCCCCAAAAATGTGGTTCCGAATTGGCTCAAAATCAATACCTGGTTGCGCAAGATAGAACAACATTTATAGCTGTATGGATGGCTTTATCTCGCGTAATAAAATACTGAGACTGAACCACAGCAAAGGTTTACATCACAGCCCAAATGCTTGGGACCGAATCTGATTTCTGACATCACCGCAATCCCCAAGGGACCAAGGCATCTCCAATGATTAAAGCAAGTCAATGATGATAGAATAATTTGTTGAATGAAATGTGGGAGGAAGCGAGAGTACCTGGGAAAACCCACAAATACGACCTGGTCCACCACAAACTTACTAGGCTGAAAATCGAAACAATAAGGACCCCATTCACCAGAGTTAGGGCTCTACCACTGAGCTATCGCGCCCAACGATTAAAGCGTCAATTATAATAGAGAAATTGGTGGAATGGAAAGTGTGAAGAAGCGGGAGTACCCTGAGAAAAACCACGAAGACGATCTTGTCCACAACAAACTTACTTGATTGGGGATCGAAACAATAAGGACCCCACGCACCAGAGGAAGCGCTCTACCACTTAGCCACCGCTCCCAATGATTAAAGCAAGTAAATGATAAAACAGGAATTTTTGGAATGAAAAGTGGGAAGAAGCACAAGAGCACTGAGAAAACCCACGGATTCGATCTTGTCCACCACAAAATTACTTGACCCACCAGAGGAAGCGCGCTACCACTGAGCCACCGCTCCCAATGATTAAAGCAAGTAAATGATAATAGAGGAATTGGTGGAATGAAGAGTAGGAAGAATCGGGAGTACCCTGAGAAAACTCACGGATACGATCTTGTCCATTACAAACTTACTTGGCCCACCAGAGGAAGCGCTCTACCACTGAGCCACTGCGCCCAATGATTGAAGCAAGTCAATGATAATAGAAGAATTAGTGGAATGAAATGTGGGAGAAAGCGGGAGTACTCTGACAAAACCCACAGATACAATCTCATCCACCTCAAACTTAATTGGTCCACCAGAGGAAGCGCTATACCACTGAGCCACCGCGCGCAATGATTAAAGCCAGTCAATAATAATAGAGGAATTTGTGGAATGAAAAGTGGGAAGAAGTAGGAGTACTCTGACAAAACCCACGGATACGATCTTGTCCACCACAAACTTCTTAGCCAGAGATCGAAAGAATAAGGACCCCACGCACAAGAGGTGGCGCTCTACCACTGAGCCACCGTGCCCAATGAGTACAAGAAGTGAATGATAATAGAAAATTGATTGAATGAAACGTGGGAAGAAGCTGGAGTACTCTGAGAAAACCCACGGATACGATCTTGTCCACCACAAACTTACTTTGCCAACCAGAGGAAGCGCTCTACCACTGAGCAACTGCGCTCAATGATTGAAGCAAGTCAATGATAATAGAAGAATTGGTGGAATTAAATGTGGGAGGAGGCGGGAGTACCCTGGAAATCCCATGGATATGATCTTGTCTACTACAAGCTTAATTGGCCCACCAGAGGAAGCGCTCTACCACTGAGCCACCGTACCCAATGATTAATGTAGGTCAATGATAATAGAGGAATTTGCGGGATGGAAAGTGGGAATTATCGGGAGTAACCTCACAAAGCCCACGGATACGATCTTGTCCATTACAAACTTACTTGGCACACCACACGAAGCGCTCAACCACTGAGCCACAGCGTCCAATGATTAAAGTAAGTCAATGATAATAAAAAAATGGTGAAATTAAATATGGGAGGAAGCGAGAGTACCCTCAAGAAACCCACGAATGCAATCTTGTAAACCACAAACTTACCTTTACCACAAGAGGAAGCGCTCCACCACTGAGCTACCACGCCCAATGATTAAATCAAATCAATGATGGTAGAGAAATTGGTGGAATGAAAAGTGGGAAGGAACTGGAGTACCCTGAGAAAAAGCACGGATATGATATTGTCCACTACAAATTTTCTTGGGTGGTGATCGAAACAATAAGGACCCCACGCAAAAGAGGAAACGCTCTACCACTGAGCTGCCGTGCCGAATGATTAAAGGAAGTCAATGATAATAGAAGAATTGATGGAGGGAAAAGTGGCAAGAAGCGGGAGTACCCTGAGAGAAGCTACGGATACGATCTTGTCCACCACAAACTTATTTGGCCTGGGATCGAAACAATAAGGACCCCACGCGCCAAAGTAAGCGGTCTTACATTAGCCACCGCGCCCAACAAGAACAAGAAAATTGGAAGTTACTAGGGAACATTTTAAGAAGCAATATCTTTCAATGGTAAAGACCACTGCCCGATGATCGTCTTTTAATAACTTCATGAGGAGAAAGCATTGATAAGTCCCTCCCCTATATTGTCTTTCTCAAACCACATACTTTATCCGGATATTTCCTTTATTCGTCATCCGGATGTAATCAGTTATCCGAATGTTCTATTATCCAGATATTATCCATTATCTTAATTTTATAAATTAACAGGATCTTATCCGTCATCCGTTATCCATCATGAAGATAGTCTCCGTTATCTATATTATCCGTCATTCGCTATCCGGATATTATCCGTCATCCATTATCCTGATATTATCCGTTATCCGTCATCCGTTTTGTTGTCCGTCAACCGGATATTACAAATCCGGATAAGTATCTATCCGATATCAGTATAAAAATTATCCAGATGTTGCAATCCTTAATCACCATCGCAGGAGCATACACGAGCTAAATATCTTCAAAGTCTGCTACACAAGAGCGGGGGCGGATCCAGTGGGCGATCATGGCGATTGCCTCCCAGAAAGGGAATATTTGTTATTTTATATATAAATAAAACCCATTCCAGAGTTTGGAGCTCTTAAAAGTAGCTCTATATAGGAGTATTACCAACCACCGAGCCCCCAGAAGACCATCGTAGATCCACCTCTGGACAAGAGAATGGGAAACACTTATTATTCGCATTCAGTTTGCGCATTTTAATAAATAAACAATATTTTCTTTCACTTCTGCATTCTACTACTACATTCTACTGAACTGTAACGCCTTTTATGTTTAAAAATAATTATTCATTTTTCAATAATTGTCAATGTTTATAAGACAGTAATTCACCATGAATAGAGTCAACTAGAAGTGTTTTGTAACGAAGAAAAAACAACATGAACTGTGAAATATCTTCTCACAAACTGTCGAGAGTTGAGAGTCGACAAACTTTGCTCTCTCGTTTACCGATTACCTCGAAGCCGCGGTAGCCAGAATTAGCCCAAGATAGGGGACTTATATTAAGAAAATGAAAATCTTAGGAATATGCAGAAGTCTTTTAGTCTGAGAGAAAAAAGGAATGAAATCTCTAATTTCTAGTTCTGTTAGTCTTGTAGCTCTTAGTCCGTACCAAAGTACTGATAGAAATATGGCCAATGAATTATGACTATTTTGTAGAACATTCCACTTTAATATCACAGGAAATTCATCTTCCGGCTTGCTTGGTTGTGAAAAGTTATAGAGTGTATTGGTGTACTATGTAAAGTATGTGTACTGTCGCTGATTTGTGATAACAATCAGAAACAGAAGTATAAGGTAAATTGCAGTAATAGTTTTCTGTTAATTTTTATATTCAAGAGGAGACGGAAAACCTACTTTTATCTTAACATTTGTTTTTCTTAAAATTTCTATTCGGGTTCACACCCTTCCGTCTCAACATTGAATACGGAAATTGAGAACTTATTTAGAATTTGATTGTTGATTCCAGTATATTTCAAGCATCACTTCTCGGACCTGGGCCTGTGATATGTTGATAGATCGCTATCGTCGATATATATATTATCATATATCAACATTCAATATCGCGAATATATGGACATGAATATATCATTCGAAATTTTCGATATCGATATTCGGGGGGGCGGCGAGGTATAAGGGGCCCCTAAGACTTGCGATGGATGAAGAAATTAAACTTACTTATTACAATATTGTTTTCTAATCATAATATCTTTATTACCACAAATTGCAATGTAAATACATCCACTTGTAAATTTGCAATATTATATGGTATAATTTCTTAGGCGCCAGAACTTTTCTGTTCCCTGAAAAAAGAAACAAAAAATCATGTGCAAAAGCTAGTGCTTCGAACTTTGAACTAGAATTTACCATAAAAAAGTTTTTTTTATTTCTCTCTCTTGGAGATTGATTGATTGATTTTGAGTTTTACGTCCCGTTCAGTAGCGAGGCTATATGAGACGTGGACCTACTGATTAACGTGGAATCCGAACCACATGAACTCCCTCCGGGAACCGAACCTTGTCTCGTTACAAATCTGAGGATGATAATGGGAAAACATACTTTATATTTTGTTTTCAGCTATGAATTTTAGATTTGCAATTGATATATTGTTCCGTCTTAGCCGAATTTGAAACAAAAGAAGTTTCCAATGAGTTACTCAAAGAAATGTTTTCCGCCTCCAAATGAAAATAGAAAGACACTTAGAAAAACTTATTATCGGGTTTTAGCACACAAACATATGATTGATAGAGTATCGACCTAAACCACTCGACCATTTTGCATGCTTTTGCAGGCTTTCTTTTAACTTTTGTGAAAGCAGTTTACTGTTCCATACTCGTTTTTGTTTATTGCGATACGACTATGAGTTCTCAGTGAAAATTTAGACGTCACAGCTCTTGCAATGTATAAAATTGTTTGTAGAATAAATCACATTCAATTTTACGTCCTAATAACATACGTAAATCAGGTTGAATTCATGAAATGATTGAGGTTGGAGTGAGCGTAAATGTTTTCATACTTACAAGGAAGGGTCACGCAGTGGCTCCGCTGAGATCGGAAAGAGACCATTGTGTTTGCATTTTATATGTTATAACTAGATGGATCCCAAATTTATACGTGTGCCACCGGGAGGAATATCGTGAGTTACAACATATTTTGTAATGTAAGAACTACAAAAAAATACCATGCAGAATAGTTTGAACCGTCGTTTGTTCGGAAATAGTTGAGTAAGTGAAAAACTCTGCCAACACTTATCCCACCATTTTCAACGAGAAACTTTTTGTGGTAAGAAAAAAATGCCCCAGGGTCCCCCGCGGGGTCCCAGATGGGGTTCAACTCAAAATTTTCAAATGGCTAGGGGGGTTAAGTGGCACATCGTTTGAAATCTGTTGTAAAATGAAAGAAAATGCAGCAAGTCTCGACTCTCTACAACACCCGTGTGCAAAAGGGCGACGGGTCAAAGTGTAAACAAAAACTTAATTGGAAAGTCCGTGACTCCCCCTATAAATCGGAAACGGTAAGACAAATGTGGAAACAGGAAAGAAAGCGTGGCATTATTTTCAAAGCACAACGTGAGAATGTATTGTTCCAGAGCCCCCACATGGTCCCAGGTGGAGTCCAACTAAAAAGTTTCAAATGGCAAGAGAGGTAGGACATCGTTTGAAAGCTCTTGTTAAGTGAAAGAAGATGGAGCAGGTCTCGACTTACTACGACAACCCTGTCCAAAATTGCGGCTGGTCAAAATATAAGCAAAAGCTTAATTGAAAATCTATGGCCACCTTGAATCCAAGAGACAGCTTAAAGCCTATATCGAAAGGATAGGCATACCAAACTGCTGAAGCTAGGAAAACCAAATTTGGCATGAATGTTGATCAGTGGATGACGAAAAGATGCGAAATGTTCAAAAGCGAAACGTCTTGAGTTCAAAATGCCGTAGTATGTATCGAACGCATGTCCAGCTCAAACCACTGGTGTTGGAGGTAATCCAATATGGCTGCCAGCGTGAAAAATGAGTTTGTATATAAATATGTTATTTCTTGGAATACTGCAATTAAACCAACAAAGTTTGGTGCAACTCGAAGTACTGAAATGACTTACACATGGTTTGGTACTACTCGCCAATCTTGCAAATGATTTTTTTTGTATATTTGGTATTGCTTGGAGTATTGCGATCAAACCAACGAATGACATACAAATGTAACCACCACGAATACGCAGTTACGAATTACAATAGAGCCACCCACCTACTGGTGCAGAAGGTCCTTTATGCGTGAACTACGTATGACAAAATTAGAGGAAGTCAGAGTTGTGTTTTCATCGCATATTCGTTATTTTAAAGTAAATGATGTCGAGGGAACCAAACAAAACATATATGTGTTGTTACCGAATGAAATTATAGTTGAGGTGAATCGAAATTCAATTGTTCTTTAATCTTCCCATTGTTTCTAAATATATAATAGAGAAAAATAGAGATTTAAATTTGTACTGTTATGAACGACATAAGTTTTAACCGGCCATCTTGGATTCGAGGTGGCCATAATTTATCAAACAAGCTTTTGATTACTTTTTGACCCGCCGCAATTTTGGACAGAGTTGTCGTAGAGAGTAGAGACTTGCTCCATCTACTTTCATTTAACAAGATCTTGCAAACGATGAGCTACTTAACCCCTCTTGCCATTGGAAACTTTTTAGTTGGATCCCACCTGGGACCATGTGGGGACCCTGGGACAAGACGTTTTACCTTAAATTGTTGTACTTTGAAAATAATGCCACACTTCCTTTCCTATTTTCACATTTCTCACCGTTTCCGATTTATAGGGGTCACCATTGACTTTTCAATTAAGTTTTTGTTTACATTTTGACCCTTCGCCATTTTGCACAGGGTTGTCGTAGAGAGTCGAGACTTGCTGCATTTTCTTTCATTTTGCAACAGCTTTCAAACGATGTGCTACTTAATCCCTCTTGTCATTTGAACATTTTGAGTTGGACCCCATGTGGGACCCTGAGAGGATCCTGGGCAAACTTTTTTATCCGAAAAAGTGTGTTCTTGAAAATGACGGGATACATATTATCCGAGTTTTCCATTTACCCAACCGTTTCCGAACAAATGATTCGGTCAAAATATTATGCCAGCTTTGTAGTTCTTACATTACAAAATATATTGTAACTCACGATATTTCGCTCGGTGGCACGTATAACTTTGGGATCTATCTAGTTATAATATATCAAATGAAAACACATTTGTCTCGTTCGGATCTCAGCGGAGCCACTGCGTGACCCTTCCTTGTTAGGAGTCTGGATATGTAAACCCGCTTAACGTAGGGATTTATTTCTGTGAAATTTGGGACATGGCGAATAAATACGAGTGAGCTTGGAAATGTGAAAGTTCATCTAAATTTGTTTTACAATCACTTCAAAATACAACTTTACATATACTTTTAAAAAGCCATCCGTATTTTGAAAAAAGAACTTTACTGTACTCAGGCTCAAACCGCCGCCCTCCGGTTCTAGAACTCTAACAGCGCTATTAAGCACGCTTGACCACAGAGGCAACTCACGAAAATGCGTTGTGATATAGCTAATAGAATCGCTCCAAGCGCAGGTTTACACTTGGAGTTTTAAATAGCCAGTTTCTGTCTTTTTCAGTAATTCCAACTGAAGATATTGACTGATTTCCCCATATTGGAACTTTGAGTGAAGTGTGAATTGTATGCTCATTTCAAAAATGCACTATTTTCTGTTCTTTCAATTTTACGTACTTGTGAGTGTTCCTAAGACCTGTTGTGTGCAGCGATTTCCACACAGTTAAGCGTTTTACTAATCCCCGGAGGCATAATATGTTAAACGTAGGCAGTATTCTGTTGTTATCATAGTAGTCACTTATAAAAGCACACCTAGTATTAGTTTTTTTGTTCTTGTGTTGACCTTGAAGGACCAACAAATGCCTTTCGTGAAGCTACAAGTTTTCTATAACTTTATACTTTATAGCAATAATATTAACTGCTATATAAGACACAATTATATACCAAAGGCGTGGGAGACCCTGGTTTGATTCCAACGGGAGCTCATGTGTTTCGGATTACATGTTAATCAGTAGGTCCCGTCTCATATAGCCTCGCTGCTGAAAAGGGCGCTTAACTCAAAATCAACTGAACTCAATAACTATCTATACATTGAATTTAATAATAAGGAGGGAGGCCGAATAAAGAGGGAGACCTTAAAATTTAAAACGTAGGGTCAGTGTGAGTCAGAGAGGTCACGGTGGGTGGTGTGTTACAGTGAGTCACGTCCTGTTGACCCACGACCCACTGACCCACTGACCTACTTACAAATCTTGACCCAATTGACTCACTCCATCTCTGGACTGTACACACAGATAAAGCAGACATATATGTAATCTGACCTTACTTGGCCTTCACCAATTCAAGACAATCTACAAAAATGAAAGAAAGCAATTTCAAACGCAAAACTATAGAAATGTATTTTCAACGGAACAGAAAAAAACGTAACAGCCCAGATTTGAACCCGGATTTCTCCACTCAGCAAGCAGACGTCTTACCGACTTACCCACGGCATATCTTCCGACTTCTGGTTTTGAAACTTTATTTACATTGCGTGTGTTACGTAACAACGTTACGAGATGTCCTTACTGTTGTGTTAACACGCGTTCCCTAAATTTAGGAAGTCGCTTTTTTAATCCTCAATCAATCCGACACACACACACACACACACACACACACACACACACATATATATATATATATATATATATATATATATATATATATATATATATATATATGTATATATATATATATATATATATATATATATATATATGTATATATATATATATATATATATATATATATATATATATAGATAGATAGATAGATAGATAGATAGATAGATAGATAGATAGATATGTTGGTGCACCAGTAAGCTCCCAAGAGTACAGATTAATTCATTCTTGATTTTAATCTACAGAACAAATGCTTTTTATGAAAGCAAGGGGACTACTACCCATAGATGGCTAAGTGAGGTAAATAAAATTTAAACTTCAAATGGAACTGGGGTGGCTCACCGACAATGGCTGATTTAACACGTTTGATAACAGCGCGGGTAATAGCGTATTTATAGATAGAGCCTGTGTAGGTAAGTGGATACCGCGTGAGACTGACATTCTAAGTGTCTGGGGTTCGAGTCTCGGTCTAGACTGAGTTAAAATTTTTTCAAGGAATTCAACACTATAAATGATGTTCGCGTTTGATACTGAAAGAGATTTATCCTATGAAGGGAGAAAAACCAAGACGGGGGCAGGGGGAAAGACGGACACTGTTTATCCTTAAGTGTTAATACTTAATTTATTCCCATGTCTTTTGCTCTTTCCTTTCCTTCTTTTCTCATTTTGTTTAGCTTTCCGTACTTTTTCGGTTTCTGCATGAAGCGTATTATTCTTTTCGTTTTCTTTGCATTAATTCCTCTCTCTTTGAACTTAATGTGAATTGAATTTCTGCAGATTTATCTCGTGGTTGTTTCTCTAAATGATGTTCTCAGATAGTAATACTTTTTCCTTCAAATGGAGGAATATCCTGGCATGTTATCTTTTCGGGCACGTGTTTGCTGTCATGTTGGTTGTCCAACTATCAGACATCGAGTGAAACTATTCTGCTACTGGAAAAAGCTATCATTTCTTATGTATCCAACCTCCATTTTCTACTGTCGCTGACTGTACAAGCGTTTATATTTTGTGTATAATCTTATATTGAACGAATTTAACTAGCTAGTAGTTTGGGTGGAATATGATGTGACGCTTTAGTTAAGTTGTTAGCATATTGAACTTCTATTCGACGGACCCGGTTCAAATGTCGACCAGGTTCAGACCTTTTCAAATGTGTTAATATCAATTTCAATGCATACTCAGTGTGACAAACGAGATCTCTCCCCTTCAGAAAAGAAAAGATGTAATGTAAAGAGTTGGGAAGGCTCTATCAATGGAGGCAATCATTTACAAACTTTTTTTTTTCAGCAGTTGTTCTAGATTTGATATTTTCAGCTACTTTCAAGTATTTTCTGATTTGTGTCACTATTATTCTTTCTCTGAATATACAATATATAACGAAATAATATATTACATACACAGCATTATTGAGAATAATATATGGTGCTCATTGGACAACATGATCCGAACCATAGAGATTCATCTCAGAATGGAGAACTGTTTCGTTATTCACCTACTTTAGAATTTTACCTGCATAAACATCTAGATCAGTGCTACCTATTGCCTTCTGCCAGTGCCGAGAGAAGTTTCGTACAATTTCGGTTGCATCTTTCCAGGCGTTCTCACAATTTCAAATGATCTGGACCTCAAGTAATGGAATTAAAGCATTTAGGGGAATTTACTTTTGCTGGCGGCTGTACCACTATATACCAAACGTTACAGAAGTAATTTTCACGCTCAAAGCTGATGAGGCATTATATATATATATATATATATATATATATATATATATATATATATGTGTGTGTGTGTGTGTGTGTGTGTGTGCGTGTGTGTGTGCGAGTGCGTGTGTTAGTATACTCAGAACACTGTTTAGTATGAGGTTGTTAGAAAGTAAAGCAAAACTTTCTAAAGAATATCACATTTAGTAAAACAAATATTTTCTGCTAATGTTCCTCTTGTCCATGTTCTGTCAGCAACATAACCACTTGTACTTCTCCGGTCGTTATCGCTTTCTTTACCTCCTACCCATCACGGTGGACAGAAAATAATTTATCTTCCGAAAGCATAGTTGTATGGTTTACAGTAATACATTGCAGCATAAAATCATTCTCTGAAGCTTTCAATACGACTATAGGAGGCATTATCCCAAGAGAGCTCATTTCTCTTTCTGTGATGTAATCAACACATTTTTGCAACGTTTGACGCTTTGTGTCTCCGTAACTAATATCATCTAATTGATACTTCTAGTCACAAAGGAAATGTCCATTAGTTGATACTATTTACTACCGTTTGAATGTAACATGTTCCATTCTTGCATGAAAGAAACAGACACCAAGAGTAATTGTTAATACTCACCGCAGGTACAGCGCTTTAGTTTACTTCCAACTTTCCCGGGAAAGTGTATTTTACGAATAATGGATTATGTAGTCCATTTAGAAATGATTTACGAGAGTAGAAGATGGCATGGTTGACTATAAGGCAAACTTGAATTTATGTTTACATCAACTAGATAATTTTCGAAAGAAATACTTTTTTATTTATCATCGCTTCTGCAATATTTAGTATATATTTCTCATTTATTACTTAACAAACATAATATTTTGTTACGGATGGTGTTAAGCATAGTCCTGACCTTGTAATGTGACATTCATTTGATTGAAGAAATTAATGCAAACATATATATATATATATATATATATATATATATATATATATATATATATATATTTTAAATTTCGGTCAGAAAATAATAGAGTACCCATCTCTTTATATCCTTTAGAAATTAAGCTCTAGCAAACTTATCTGTCTTTGAATTATATTTAAAGTATGGCAATTCTGTGGAGTCACTGAAGCGTACACATCCTCCAAAGAACACATTAGCACATATTTCTTCAAACGTTCTGTGATCTTAAACGTTTTATAAGCGTTTAATAAACGAACTTTGACAGGTGTTTAAAAAGTTATTGAGTATTTTAATTTTCGAGAGGCTGCCATTTTGAGTTACATCATATTGTTGTGAATTTGCTACATTGTTGTGTACGTGTTCAGTATCACCAAAAGCTGTTATAAGCAACTTGTTTACATTTTTAATTTAGGAACAAAATAAAACTCCATACCAAAAATATACCTTCATTGTCGCCAATTTGCTGAAAAAAAAAAAAACTATTCATTCACACATATAATCGTACGATACTGCAAAGAACAACTAATCATAAACTAAAGCAATCCCTTTTGTTGCCGACATAATTGTGCATTGTTGATTTATCAACAAACCCAACACGGCGATTGTGGATTAGTGTTTTCAATTTTAATTGTATTTCAATGTGTGCATTTTTTGGGTGCATTTTTTTTTCTTGTATTTCAATATGCAGTTTCCATTAGTTTCATATCATACCTCTTTCATTTAAATTGATTTTTCAACAACTTTGCACCTGTTAAAAATGTTTAGTAGATCTATTTTTTTTTGTTCTAAATAGTATGTTTAAAAATAAGAACATGCCTATCAGAACGAAATTCAAAATAATATTTAAAACATTTTCCTGTACTAGATTATAATTATAGTTGTCCCTTCCGCTTATCTTTGCAACCACCATGAAAGCCTGTCGCGATCCCTAGGTTGAGAAATCGTGCATTACAATATAGCTCATAAGTTCTTTCGTAAATTCCAGACTTATAAAGAAAGCACAATATGCTGTCTTTTGATGGAACTGGTAAATGCTAACATAATTGCAAGTTTCTGAAAATTATTCATACGTAAAATAGGTTACTACTCCTCAGCCACAGCATCGTAAGTAGCAGAAAAATCATAGTTCCGACTTAAGAAACTTGTCCACATGAGCTGTAAACATGTTTACAATGAGATAAATTGCAGAGGTTAATTATATAAGATGATCCATTTTAATAGTTATGTTTTGAAGGCATTTTCAACTTCTACTCATGTTAGTGCTTTATTCTTGTTGCTTTCGAAAAGTCAGAAAATAAAAGAAAGAAAGAAAGAAAAGCTTTAACAAAACCAATATTCAGTTTTCTCCCCTTGTGAAAAATTGCATCTATTATGTTTCTCCCACATTTCCTATCTTGTTTCTGTAATATGTGCTTCCATTGGAATCCTCGATTGAATTACAGAAATTTGTGATGCCAACTTAGTCCATGTTTTATGTAAACATCGATATTTTTGCCCCCTGGTTAGGCTGCTCCACAAATTTTCGTTTCTAAGGAAGGGGAAAAAGTTACTTTTTCTCCCCATTGCATTGATATTGATCAGATGTAAACAAACTAAAAAAAAAAACTTTTTCTTTTGTGTATTTTCTCACAGTTTACCACTATGTTTTAGTTTGAAGATGAATCGTTCCACGTATTTTTAGTTTAGATCGTGCTATGTGGTTCTCTCTCTACTTGCCTCATACTTCTACCTCCAAAATTATAAATTAATGTTGAAATGGTTTGAAAATATATAAACCATCAATTTGCATGTTGTAGAATCACCAGCAAAAGTGAATATCCATAATGTTTTCAGCACAAGTCGACTGGCTCTCCTTGTTCGGGTGTGCATGGTACTGGGTTCGATTCCGGTGGGTGAGCGTTGAAGGTATTACAGTGGTTTCAATTACATCTTAAACTGTACGTCAAAGACCCATATAGCGTCAGTGCCGAAAAGGAACGTAAAACTACAACAAGCATATGAACAACAATACAGATTGACTAATTTGTGTTCATCTTTCTTTGATGTAAATATATTGCACTCAAGGTGGGAAGTCATAACAGCCGAAGTAGGTGAGGGAATTAACCCTCATGTCCCCAGATTTGGCATTCTGAGTGCACTTCTTTTCCAAAGCCTTAAAACTGTTTTCAATTTCGCTAATTTGTTTGGACAAAATAACACAATAACGTTTTGTAAATACACTTATTTTCACCTGAATGGAAAACTACTTCAGGATTTCAAATTGTCGGTCTGGAGGAAAACGAAACGAAATCAAACGAAATATTTGAGTTTTACGTCCAACTATTTATGCTGGTTAGGCTAAAGGAGACGGTGATGATGAGAAATGACTGAAATGGTGGAATAAGAAAGTGGGAGAAAACGGGAGAACCCCGAGGAAACCCACGCACACGGTGTTTTTCCAGCCCAAAAAATTCATTTGTTGCAAGATGGGATCGAACCAGGGACCCCATGCACCAGAGGTGAACTCTGTGCCACTAAACCACCCCGGTGGAGAAAGTGAAGAAGCAATCTTAGTGAAACGTAAGACCAACGAGGAAGAACTAAGGGCAGCAGAGGAAAAAGTATCTATATAATATGCAATTGTAAATTTAAAAAAAAAAAAAAAAAAAAAAAAAACTTTTAGAGTATCGTGTGATGATTTGTGCCCTGAGCGATGTAGAATATGCGTTGCAGAGCAGGATGCGAAATCCTGGGGCGATGAGGGGGAATTTTCCTCACTTGCTGTTTTTTTGGAAAATATTCCCATCACCACAAAGTTACTGGGGGGAATATACAGGTATTTGTCAGAAGTCATACAAATTTCTTGAAAATGTAACGTTAGTTTCTCTACAAAATACTTTCAAAAGCACACGTACCCCATTAATACAAGTTCAACACACTTATCAATATATTTGCAAATATTGCAGTAGGAAAAATATAATGAAAGTCGTCGAAGTGCACTTAGCGTTAAGCAAAAATAAAAATGCAGTGAATAATTAAACTGTGCTTTGATTTAGCAACTCTGAAAACAAAATAGAGATGGGATCTGAAGTAATTAATCTTTTTTGTCCTTCTACTAGTAAGATGATCACACTTGAGTGCGGTGTTATTGACTTCTTGAATGCAACAAAAATGAAACGTAGGAAGAGTGCTACGAATAATGTAATTACAAACTACTTCAACGTAAATCCTGATTCAGACAATAAAGTTCGCAAAATAAATAGTGACAATTCGCATGTTACTATAATGAGTCGCTATTCACGAACAAAAGCAGTGACGAATGAAGTAGTGGTGAAATGGGTGAAGCTGAAAAGAAATGTTTTAGTGCAAATGCGATGGAAGCTTCTAAAATACATTTGTCAGAGAGTTCGTGTGATAGAAGTGATAAAACAATATCAAGTAAAATGAAGCAAAATGTAACATTGTTCACATCGAGAAAGCAAACGCAATAGAAATGGAGATCATTGAAACTTTCGCAAAGGATGGCATTGATTCTGATATTATTAAAGAGAAGTTTGTGGGCCTTGGATCAGATGGCGCATCGGTTTTCATAGGCATGATGGAGTTGCTGCTCGTTTTAGAAGAAATTTTGCTCCTCATTTAGTCAGTATTCACTGCATGCCTCATAGGCTTGATTTAATAACGGAAATAGTTTTTGCAGTAGTGAATACAGTACACCACTTCGAAAATCTCCTTGACGAACGTTATAATGTCTTCAGTAAGCCTTCTGCATTTGTTCGCCTCGAAAATACAGCCAAAGTCATTGGCGAAGAAGGTGTTTTGAAATTAATGAAACTGTTTCGAATCCGTTGGATTTCCAGTGAAAAAGATGTGCTCTTAGCCGTATATAGAGACTAACCATCCATAGTTGATTATTTGTCTTCTGCCGAAGTGAGAAAAGAGTCAAGTGAACAAACAGTGGCAAAATTTGAAGTTCTGTATCGTAAGCTAACTTCAAGACAAACCATAGTTATGTTAGGGTTGCTTTTATACATTGTACCAAATTTCACAGAAGTAAATCCCCACGTTAAGCGGGTTTGCATATCCAGGTTCCTAACTATGAAAACATTTACGATCACTCCAACCCCAATCATTTCACAGATTCAAAATGTCGTATATAAGTTATTACGACGTTAAGTTGAATGTAGTTTATACGAAAAGACTTTTGTGCATTGCAAGACCTGTAACATCCAAATATTTACCACAAACTTATAGTCGTATCGACATAAACAACAACAAATAAGTGTGGAGCAGCAAACCACTTTACACAACAGTCTAAAGAAGGTCATTGAAGACGTACGAACTGGTCGAGCGGTTTTGGTCAATAGTCTGTCAATCATAAGTTTGTGTGCTCACACCCTGTAGATAATAACTATTTTTTTTTCTTCTTAAAAGTGTGTTCCTATTTCCATCAGAGCACTGAGAGCATTTCTTTGAATAAATCTTTGGCACTACTTTTCTCTCAAATTCGATTAGAAGGGAACTTTATATGAATTGCAAATTTAAGATTCACAGCTGAAAACAAAATATTAAATATGTTCAATATTTCATTATTACCCTTTGATTTGTAATGAAAATTAATTAGAAGCATTGATGATTTCAGAAGATTATCCCCGGGTAGTGTTCAATATATGAATGAGAGAAAACTGATAGAACATTATTAGTCCACTTTGAGCATGATCGAAGATATGACCACGAAGGGGGAAATTTATGTCGACAGGGTCTCAAATTCTCCTACAGGTCATTCCCTGAAATCATCATTGTTTGGAAGGTTTCCTTAACAAATACCTAGGTAGAATATTACATTTATTTCTCGTTCTACCTTTTAAGATGCCAAAATCATAACTTTAAAGACAATTATAATACGATAAGCATTAAGATTTATAGAACTAATGAAGAATCCTCTCTCTATATAATTCTTACTGGAAAGCATGTTTAACTCCAATTACTTAATCAATATATTTAATAATATTTTTATTGCAATATTTTTACTATTCAATGTCGTATACACTTCATTTCCCTAAACAAAACCTCGCAAATGTATAGTGGGCTAGTGAACATTATCAAATAAATCATTATTTAGTTTTACGTAAATACTGCATCGCCTGATTTGAAATTTCGTACTTTAACTACTACTACTACTACTACTACTACTACTACTACTACTACTACTACTACAACAACTACTACTACTACTACTAATAATAATAATAATCATAATCATAATAATAATAATAATAAAATCATAGCCATATCTTATAAGAATTTCAGGCTTACTCAGTAAATGAATTCAACGTGGTCTCTGTTCAAAGTTCAATTTATTCGAATCCGATAGAAATACAAAGAGAAACTTCGTGAACAAGTAAAAGAAAAATGTTACTTTGGTGGGACTGGAACTAACCTTTAAGAGTTCCTTCCAATTTACAGACAAATGTCTTAGACACTTCGTTTCTTTTCTTTAAGTTAACTGATTCACTGAACGTATCTGAATAATTTCCCTCTATTTTCTACTCGCTAATACACATTTCACAATCATTTCCTTTAAGATTGAACGACAGGAACACGAATACAAAAAAACATCTAGGACAATTAAAAATCCAAAGTTCCCCGACCGGGAATTGAATCCGGGACCCCGTACACCAAAGGCAAACGTGCCAGCCACTAGACCAGCTGTAAGAGCAACAGAAATGCGTTTTGAAGTGTCTGAAGATTATGCCTATTTCGCCCTGATATAATATGTCTATTGATGTGTTTATGTTTACCGTATTCGTTACTTTGAGGAATGATATATATTATTCATATAGGTTTTATTACGTATTCGTGCATAAATATTATATAAATTATCAGAATTATTCATGATATTTCATGGAAATTCACTGGTGCATGCACAGTAGACAGACAGTGTAACTGGAAGATGAGATCAACAGAGATTATGTATTTCGCCGACATTATTTAATAGCTATGTAGAAGAGATAGCGAAAACGAGTCTACCTATTGAAGATGAAATTTCGGTAGGAGATAAAATGACGAGGTGTATAAGGTTTGGGGTTGATATGGTTGTTGTTGTAGAATCTAAAAAGAAAATTAATAAAATGTAGAAAACTTGAGTAAGGCTTCTGAAGAATATGGGATAAAAATAAATGTTAGAAAGACAAAATCCATGGTGATTGAAACGAAGCGATCGGTGTCAAATATAGAAGTAGGAACGGGAGAAAACAACAAATGACTAGTTTTCGATATCTGAGTAGTGTTATTAGTGATGATATGACATGCGAACGTGAAATAAAAGCAAAGACAGAAATGGCGAAAGAATCCTTTAGGATGAAGAAAATACTATTTTGTGGGACCTTGAATAGAATTGAAAAAACAAAGACTCATAAAATGCTTCGTGTACTGTATTTTACTGTATTTATAGGACAGAAACATGGACATTACGCAAAATAATGAGAAACAATTGAAGGTTTTTGAAATATGTGCGTGGAGAAGAATGGAGAGAAGAAGCTGGGTCGAGAGGAAAACGAATGAGAGGGTGTTAGAGATGGAAGGAGAAAATATCATTAAGAAGAGGAAGAGAAACTGATTGGGATATTGTTTAAGAATAAAATGTATCATGAGGGATGTACTAGAGGATATGGTGGTAGGAAAGAGAGGAAGGGGACGAATTAGAGTATATATAAACAGAATCAGGCTATTGGCGATACCAAACAGAATAATCGTATGTGAAGATTGAAAGGTTAACAAGATCGTGGAGCATGGCAGTTTCTCAGCCGCGGTAAGTGACCCGCTGGTAATGGTGGAATACTTCTGATATAATGATGCTGATGATGCACAGTTGAAACAGAAGGATCCACTTTACTGTCATTGCTAATACGAATCACAATGCAAATTTCTACAGGCTATCAAAATGACTTGCTCTAAAGGCTGTAGAGAACTATTTGTTACTATGCGAGGGGAAATCATAGGTCGAGTAACTATGGGACAAACTGCCATTCAGATAGCTAGGGGTATGGGCTGTGACAATAAAACAGTGAAGATATTGATTTAGTGGTATGAAGAAGGTGGTGAATATTTCACATCTCGGCCAAGAAGTGGGAAACCAATAATAATAATAATAATAATAATAATAATAATAATAATAATAATAATAATAATAATAATAATAATAATAATAATAATATCAGATATTTATATTTATTTCTAGCAAGACTTTAGCATACCCTCCTAATGCAGCATTATTTTTAAACGGACATTATAAAATTGTCAAGCTAAATTTTAAAGAGTCATTATAAGTGGTGCTTTATTTATTTATTTCACAATTCATTTCTGCCAGAAGCTTTCGCTCCCTTCGTCTTTGAAGTACGAGGTCCCGTGTTCGATTCCCGGTGGGGAAACTTTAGAATTTTATTTGTTCTAGATGTTTTTGTATTCGTGTTCCTGTCGTTCGAGCTTAAAGGAAATGATTGTAAAACGTGTATAACCGAGTAGAAAATGGAGACAAGTTACTCAGATACATTCGGTGAATCGGTTAACTTAAAGAAAAGAAACAAAGTGTCTAAAGCACTTGTCCGTAAATTGGAAGGAACTCTTAAAGGTTAGTTCCTGTCCCACCAAAGTAACATTTTTCTTTTACCTGTTCTCGAAGTTTCTCTTTGTATTTCTATAGGATTTGAATAAATAAAACTTCGAATAGAGACCACGTTGAATTCATTTACTGGGTAAGCCTGAAATTTTTATAAGATATGGTTATGGTTTTATTATTATTATTATTATTAGTTAAAGTACGAAGTTTCAAATCAAACGGTGCAGTATTTACGTAAACTAAATAAATTTTGATAATACTCACTAACCCACTATACATTTGGAAGGTTTTGCTTTGGGAAATGAAGTGTATACGACATTGAATAGTAAAAATATTACAATAAAAATATATTATTAAAAATATTGATTAAGTAATTGGAGTCAAACATGCTCTCCAGTAAGAATTATATAAAGATAGAATTTACTTTAAAGTGCGATGCAAACGAATATTCTAGTTTTAATCCGATTAGAAATCGATAACTTACACAATAATATTTACTTCATTAGTTCTATAAATCTTTATGCTTATTATATTATAATTTTCTTTAAAATTATGATTCTGCCATTTCAAAACGTAGAACAAGAAATAAATGTAATATTCTACCTAGGTATTTGTTAAGGAAACATTTCAAACAATGATTATCTCAGGACACGACCTGTGGGAGAATTTGATACCCTGTCGACATAAATTTCCCTCTTCGTGGTCACATCTTCGTTCATGCTCAAAGTGGACTAATAATGTTCTATCAGTTTTCTTTCATTCATATATTGACCACTACCCGGAGATAATCTTCTGAAATCATCAATTCTTATAATTAGTTTTTAGTTACAAATCAAAGGATAATAATGAAATATTAAACACACTTATTGTTTTGTTTTCAGCTGTGGATTTTAGATTTGCAGTTCATATAATGTTCCCTTCTAACTGAATTTGAGAGAAAAGTAATTGCCAAAGATTTATTTAAAGAAATGTTCTCAGTGTTCTGATGAAAATAGGAACACACTTTTTTAGAAAAAGAAACAAAACGAGTACTTCCCACACTGTGTGAACACATAAACTTATGATTGATAGACTATTGACCCAAACCGCTCGACCAGTTCGTACGTCTTCAGTGACCTTCTTTAGACTGTTGTGTAAAGTGGTTTGCTGCTCCATACTTTTTTTTTTTTTTTATGTCGATACGACTATAAGTTTGTGGTGAATATTTGGGCGTTACAGGTCTTGCAATGCATAAAAAGTCTTTTTCGTATAAACTACATTCAATTTTACGTCGTAATAACTTATATACAACATTTTGAATCTGTAAAATGATTGGGGTTGGAGTGATAGTAAATGTTTTCATAATTGCCTGGATATGCAAACCCACTTAACTTGGGGATTTACTTCTGTGAAATTTGGTACATCCATTAACTACGGTCAGTACAACAATGCAATATATATATATATATATATATATATATATATATATATATATATTATGTCGAGAAATAGATACTCAGCTACATACTGCCTGCACAACTCTTACTGAAATGAAATAAAATGATGACATTTTGATATTTATCTCACGAATTGCAAAGAGAAGTAGCTTTGTTATTGTATTGACAGTGATTCGACATCAATTCAGTTCGAGCCAGTAAGGTGCCAAATCTTAACAGGGATTTTAAATGAACTAGAAAGAAGATTTCCAGCAGATGAACTGATCTCCTGCTTCAACGTATTTGATGAAACTTTAAGCTCAAAAAAACCTTAGCCCATAGTACGTCAATTCTGATGACTATAATGCTGCTGAAGTATTGAGTATAGATCCATCTATAGCTGTAATGGAATGTAGACATTTGAAATATGGTCTCAAATCTATTGATGACCTTCCCGTATTTAAACTGCTGTTGCGGAAAATAAAATCAGTTCCATTGTCGACTGCAGTGTCAGCGTGGTTTCAGTGTTGCACATGACTTTAAAAGCTATGAAAGAAATCGATTAACAAGAGATACATTAGAAGTCTTAATGTGGCCACCCTCGAATTGTGTGGACCACCCTTGTATTTGTGGAATGCATTAAGTGGCACAGTCTTGGATTAAGGAGGAGCATCATATTGTAGACAGTATATATATATATACCACTATACAGACAATGAGAATGAATGTGAACATGATTTGTTTCTATAAAGTGTATTAGCAGGTTACCGGTAGTCTCGTGTTTGTCAGATTTAACGAATGACTGCAATTCTTATTTTTAATATAGCTTTTCATTTCGGTATTGTTCTAACTGGCAACATACCGAGCTCTAACTTAACCAGTATTCTTTTGACTTGTGGTTATATTGATAAATGACATGAGCTAATAGACACGGATTTATACTTGAACAAAAATAAATACTTAAAATGGCCAATCATTTCCAGGTGTAACACTGGATAATAGCGTAGCCTGGTAGGTCACCAGTTACAACAGTACCATTATTTCTATTTTTGATGGCTTACTAATTCAAGCTTGTATAACACATTGGAGGTCAATAAAATAAGGCACAACGTTTTCGTTCAGAGTATAAATTTCTTGCATTGTTCAAGTTTTATTCAACACGGAATAGCATAATTGGAAATGAGTGTGTTTCGCGACAAGCTGGTAAGCTTAGGTTAGCTTCTTTTCTTTCAGATAGGTTACAATTTTGTGTACAGTTATTACGTTTAAAAGAACTTCCCCCTCACTTTGAATGAGATGATTTCGCACCCTATTGCAGAGTATATGAGGTAAAAAGGAAACTACTACAATGGTTGCATTGGGATGATATTGAGTAGTAATATAATTAAAATAGTTTGAAATGTAGGTTCATGCTGTACCGATTGCGAAGAAGATATTCTCATGTATTGGTGTTTTTATATGTAAAGATAATTGTTTGGTATAGCTGCAACCAACACAAATAGCGAATGAAATGAAATAGTCTGGATATTAACTAAATAATTTATACTCTTCTGTAGTCCTCCCAGTATTAGTTTAGAAATGATGACTATAATACAAAGCAGCGATTATTATTATTATTATTATTATTATTATTATTATTATTATTATTATTATTATTATTATTATTACTGGAGACACAATCTACGTTACAGCAACGCATGTAGGTCTCCGATACGGGTTCGAACAGACACAAAAAGCAAGAATACTCCCCAAACTTCATCAGCTTAACCTTTAGATGCATTTCGGCGGTTAAATTGACCCCTCAGGTATTCTTTTTTTTTTTGTATTTTAGGTGTATGATTGTGAAAAAGATCTTACTGGTTCTTTCTGACGTCTCGCAGTAGGTTCTTCTGCATTATTATTTTTTATGTATTTAATATATATATATTTTTTTAAATAATGGTCTAGGAATGTAGTTATTACATCTACTACGTATTTTCATTTGGGGCGGTAATTTGACCATTTTTTTTTTCAATTCTGTTATTTTTTGGTGGAATTTTGTACAAGGTTCCATATTTAAGTTATGTCAGTTACTACACCGTCTTTTATAAGCACAGGAAGAAGAAGAAAAAAGAAAAAAAAGAGGAAGAAAAAGTAATGCAAAAAGGCCTGATGTTTCTCTAATTGCTGGGAGATTTTTATGCGTCATATAACTGATGTCTAAGGACTGCGTCTAGTCCGATAGGTTATTGTTGTGTGGTCGAAACAGTCTGGTGAAAGATGAGTGGTCTCACAAACGATGAAATTTTGCACGAACTTACTTTAGAGGAACAGGAATAACATTGTACGCGGAATTACGAGTGACAAGTTTGAAACCCTTGTACAGAAAAGGTGAAGAGTTCACCTATTGTATAAGTTTTTCATTGTTTCAAAGCAAACAAAAATTGAAGTTTGTTATGAAAAATTGATAATAAAGTTATGTTTCTTGAAAGTATAAGCCAGATTTAATGTTTATGAAATGTATATAGTGCTCACTTATTGTTAATACAAAGGTGATGAGGCCCTTATACCTAAATGGGAAATCATTAAGAAAACATTGCTTGAAAATATGGACTATGGTCCTAGCAGTACGTTTCAAACAAGAATTACGAAACAATGTTGGAAGAAACCAGAAAAATGTCAAGGGGTCAAAATGACCCCCCCCCCAAATGTAATAACGTAGAAAAAAATCCCAAATGAATAGAGATACATTCGTAGAGGTTAGATGCAATCGGACCTTTCAGAAGAAAGAAAAAAAAACACGAGAACCATCAAAGGTATATTGTTTGATACATGTCTCAAGTCGTACGCTATTGTACAAGAAACTAAGTTATCTCAAATGAATATAATGCTTAAATTAGTTTCGGTCGTCGTTATTTGAACTACAAACAGCGTGATTGAGAAACTGCGACGTTTTCTGACGAGTCAGCATTTGCCCATTTCTATCAGTATAATAAACACGTAAGGCATCTCCAAGACAACTTAAGTGATCGACTTTCTATCATTTCAACAGTGAATAAATCCGAAAAAATAATAAAGATATGGGTTCCATTTCTGAAAAAAGGACATGAGTCGTTGCGGATTGTTCTAAGGAACTCAACTAAAATTGACAGCGGTACCTAGAAAATTTTCAGGGGAAGCTTTCAGCAGTCACGGACATTTGACAATGTAATTATTTCCGGCATGACGAAACACCTTCTTATGGTACCAAGGGAGTTAAATTCTGGGTTGTTTTCAGTTGGTTAATCCATGGCCAGACAGTTCACCGGATCTGAACAGTATTGAAAATGTTTGACAATCATAAAAGGAACGTCTCCGAAAACTTATCAATATCTTACTACAACATTGTATAGACAATTATACAAGTGTGCATCAGCAAAATCACACACTGTATCTGTCAGCATTTGGTGCACTCAATGTCTAAGTGCATACGAAAATCGTTGATTAACAATTGATATACTTCAAAATATAAAATGATATCCATAACAAGATTTTTATGTGTTTATGTGTACGTCAGTTAAATATGGATAGTCTATGTGAGTATTAAAGAATATTAGCCAAACAATCAATACATTTTGACGTTATACTAAAAAAAAGTATCCATCACTTCAAACTTTTGATCATGACTGTACAGAATATCTACTTTACAACCGGTTGAGCATGTGTCTATATCTTACACAATTTAAGCCCAACCACTATACAAACTATCTTTCCAACTGGATGAACAGTTTGAAACTGAATACGAATTATAACAAGACTAATAACTTGTCTGAGAGGACTGTACTACAGGGGATTTTTGGCACATCTATATACCAGTAATGGCATTACTAAAACAAATATGATGTGAAAATTCTGATTATTTTGTCTGAGTTCAAACTGAAGTTTGTTCCCATTAAAAAAAAAAAATATGATTAATTAAATTCGATATCACTGTCACTATAAATTATGATAACAAAGTACATTTTCTTATGTCAGAATGAATTATGATAACTTATTTTTGATAAATTATTAATTAGGATCTTTTAGGCAAGGTAAATTACGTAAATCATTTGCATTTTTTTACGTGAAAATACCATCGCAAAAGTTTCACATAATAGGTTTCTTCATCATAGCTGAATAATTGTCATTCGTATCTTTGGTGGGAATAGCCCAGGATTTAATTGTCGGTTGTGGAATTCCAATGTTGACATAGCGTCTTGAATTAATTGGAGGCTAATGGAACTTTAAATTAGGAAACCAGGAACCCAGAAGTATCAACTACATTACCTTGTATATAATGTATTGGGCATCATTTAAAGTTTTTATATATGTATATATATATATATATATATATATATATATATATATATATATATATATATATATATATATATAGATTATAGCATTTTAAAGTTATTAAATAATGGTTATGGTCTATGGCTTTAGGATTTCAACTACTAACCTTGCACAGTAATCATTTTTACGCCAATCCATTTGTCGCAATGCTGTATGAGTAATGTATTTTATTTACTGTGTTGAATTTGAAATTTATATTTAGAAAGACACACATGAATATCTACTTACATATATATACTGAGACTATACATATATATATACTGAGACTAAAACCAGAAAAAAAATACTGCAATGGACCATCAGGATGTTTAAAAGTAATTATACTTTGCGGTAAATTTATGCGAAGACAAACACATTATGGAGATTTATGGAATTCATTTTCTCAGTGCTGCCAGAAGGGAAAAAATGATTGATGAATGCAATTAGCAAATCAGTTTCCTTTTCTAATTATTATTTTACATTCCAATCTATATCAAAGACATTGAATTAGAAAAAAAAATACATTTTGTGTTTCCAAACAAATATATTATTTCAGATGCTTATATTTCTCATTGACATTATTCGATGAGCTATAATGTTAGAAACAAATCAGTCATGTTATTTCAACAAGAACAGTAACAAACTCATATTGAATATTTGTCCTAACGAAAACAATTAATAATGAAATCATTAATAACACTTCAATATGTCAATAAAATTTTCAATTATATACACACTAGCTGAAATGCCCGTTCTTCGCACGGAAATAATAAATTTGTGGAAAGTATTGCAACCCCTCCTTTCACACTCAAAACAGAATGTTTGGTGAAGATTGCTAAAAAAAATGGTGCTGATGACCAAATCGTTTGGTCACCAGCACTAAATAATTTGATTACGATTTGTTTGGGTTCCCAGTACCAAACGCATATTTGGTATGACCGAGCTTCAATTATCCTAGATTGTCTTCTTCTATCTACTAAAACGTGATCAATTTAATTATTCTCTGTTGTCTTTTGAGGTCCAAGAATATTTATGAACCTCGCGATGTGAGAATGATGTGCTCTTCACGATAAGGTTTCTGGACGTTGCAAAGTTGATGAGTCTAAAACCATTGCCATTACTTTCCTGATGCAGACTTTCATTTCCTGTATAATAATCGGTTTGAAAATATCCTCTCGCCCCACCTTCATATTGAAATCCTCTAAAACAATTGTCGTATCGTAATGCGGGAGTTGGTCAAATACCCACTCTGTTTCTTTGTTTTTTAAAAAAAAGTATTTGATATCATCATCTTTACCTTCTGCTGAAAAAAAAAGAAGTGTATTATTAAGAAATTCAACCTGTTTAATTGCTGTTATTATTCGTTTGCGAACGAAAGATCTTGTCCCTAGTTGGCGATTTGTATTTCCTTATCCGTAAAAGAACATTAAAGCTTCCGCGCTTCACAGCTCTCTTTCCTTCCCATCTAACTTCCTGAACCAGTGGCGTAACTGACGGGCCCGCAGCAGAGATGTAGTGGGTCATTGGGTCGGTGGGTCAAGTGGGTCAAGTTTTCTGAGTGGGTCAGTGGGTCGTGGGTCAACAGCATGTGACCCACTGTGACCCACCACCCGCCATGACCCACTGCGACCCACCACCCGCCGTGACCCACTGTGACCCACCACCCACCATGACCCACTGCGACCCACCACCCATCGTGACCCACTGCGACCTAACGACTCAGTATGATCTACCGACCCACTCTGCTCACTGCATTGTAGACAGTATATTCTGAAGACTGGTAAATTTGTCTCCGTTTTACTTTCAAGACCTTCATTTCCCTTCCCTTTCTACTTGTTTCTGTCTGCTTACCTGAGATGAGTATATCTAACCAAGTGAAAAATGAACTTCAGGCACTTTTGGATATTGATATTTTTAATAGTAATAATAGCAATAGGACTTACACTACTACTTGGCTTTCGAGACCTGTGGGTTTTTAGAGCTAACTAGTAGAAAAAAAATACATTTTTGAATCACTGTAATATATAAATTATTATATACAAAATTGAATGTAACTATGTGTGCCTGATCATCACGGTCAAATTGCAAAGTCAAATTACTTTTGGTATATAGTTAGACCTTAATCCAAATTGGGATGTTGTATGGCTTTTATTATAATGCTTAATATCCTAAGGAGGTAGTGAGGATCTGAATTTTTGCGAAAAAAATGAATATCTCGCAAGCCGTTAAACTTACGGAGATGAAATTCAGTGTATTAACTCTTTATTGAAAATAAACAGAATGTGTCCTAGCATTTTTTTAAATTCTCCTTTATGTGAGGGGGGCACTTTCTATATATGGAGAATTGGTAGTGAGTTGGTTTGTAAAAATGATCCAAAACGATCGATGTTATTTAAGAAAAAAATCAGAAACAAAAAAAAAATACAGTGCTTGGCTTCATATATCCATTGCTTTCTGCTATAATAATTGCTGAAGCTTATGTTTATTATATGGAACGCTTACAGCACAGGGCAATTAACCCATAAAGTTGTGAGAAAAATATACATTAAATTTGTACTGTAAACTTAATTACACGGAAATTTGAAGTTTGGATTGTACGCATAATTGTATGGAAAATTTTACACTTTTTTTTCCTTTTAAGTTGGTCTACTTACCTTGATCTGGAACTTTGCAATGTCATCCTTTTTTCCACTGAAAAGTATCGATAATTCAACAAGGAAATAATTATACTATGATAATTTAATTGAAATTCATTGTAATTTGGCACATGGCAAACAACAGTGTGGTAATTGAAGTTGAAGAAGGAGGGAAATACCCATTCACCTCTGAACACTTTCCAGGAACCTCGTTCCCTTTCGCTTTCTAGACGGGGGAGGGAACTTGGAAATGGTATCAAACCTTCATGTGTAATTGCAAAAATTAAATTCATAAACAAATAAGAAATCATCAGTTTACCAGGCTTAGTTGATAATTTATTCACAAGATTCCCTATCAAAGGCGTGATAGATGAAGTTTTAGATCTCCATGAGTCGACATTGCCAACTGACATGGTCGATATGGAAAAGATGTTGTATGGTGATAGAGAAATGATACTTCTTGCTGAATATTTCAAACCTGACCAAGAAAAATCGTTATCAGACTTAAGTCTAACAAGTAGATTGTCGATGAGAAGTTGCAGAAATCGGGTAGAAGTATTATCAATTTCCATGACAGGGTGCGAACGGGGATTTTCCCTTATGAATTTACAGATGACTGTCTATTAGAAATATATTAAGTGCTCAAACATTGTCTAGCTTGTCGTTCATCAATGTTAATGCCCCACCGCTAGACAAGCTCAAAGTAGACGAGTTAGTTATTTATTGGCTGAAGGATGGACATCATTCCACTGCGAATGATTTACCGCCAAAAAGTTACCAACAGGAAATAAATCGGATTTCAGATTCGTTTTAAGGTAGAAAGTTACGAGTTACGGAAAATGTATACTTGTATTACTAATAGCTTATTTCTGTTATTCTACTCTGTACCTAATTTTTAGTAAGTCTCTTCTTTACGTTAGGTAAACTGCTTTGAATAAATATTCATAATAATTGCAATTATGCATATTTGTAACTTAAATATAACATGGTGTTTTAGTGATTACACAAATTACAATTATGAGCATACCTTATGGAGATGCTCTCACATAGGGTACCCAAGCACCTTTGTGCACTATGAACAACTGATTTTTCAAGTCTTTTATGAGAGAAATACTGTGAACTGAGAAACCATAATATTTTCCATATTGTACAGGGGTATTATCCTTGCGATTAGAAGTTTCTTTAGGAATGCGTTGAGAAATTAACATTTGCAAGAATACTCTCTTAATACAAGTATATTTTAGGCACACACTAATTTCCCCCCACGTCGAACTGTTTCAATTTCCTCACTGACAAACACTTTACCATTTTATATCGTAAATGTCAGATCCACTGTTATTGTAACAGAGTGGTGCTTAAGCGATTGACTAGAAATTCAAACTCCGATTAGTGACAATTTCAGAGTCTTGTTTTATTACAAGTGTAACCTCTTAGTCAGTACAGAAGAGGCCGTGGATCGTATTCAGAGTTGATGACGATGGATTTTGGTGAGTCAGAGTAGGTCAAAGTGGATGAGAGTGGTTCATGGTGGATGGTGGGTCACGGTGGGTGGTGGGTCAGAGTAGGTCACCGCGGGTAGTGGGCCACGGTGGGTCACCGTGGGTGGTGGGTCAGAGTGGGTCACGGTGGGTGGTGGGTCAGAGCGGGTCACGGTGGGTGGTGGGTCAGTGGGTTGTGGATCAAGTTTTCATTGACCCACGCCAACTCTGGCCCGCAGAGTTTGGGGGCCCACAACGAAGCAAATGTCAAGAATTATAGGCTACAAAAAGTGAACTGAATACGGAATATCAATTTCCGTGAACAACGTTATTTACTTTAGAAAAGAGAAATACGCTTTGGGGGAAAATTCATCCATTCTAGCAACATCAGTTAAAAAAAAATAGCACTCGAAGGTTAAGGGAAAACATTTTTTGCCTTTTTCCGTGACTATTAATTTTAATTGTAATTTTATTATATTCCATGGATTTATTAACCATTGTCTTCCACAGGGACATAATAAATGGGAAATTAATGGGCATGGGAAACGGGACCCAAAAATAATCCTGCGGGGAGGCCCGACATTTTTGCGTTACGCTACTGCACTAAGTGTATTTTGTATTTCTTTAACTCATTCGTTATGGATTTTATCGTACCTTCCCTGTACATACTTCTTAAACTCCATATTCGAAACCTCAAGTCAATTTTACTTTGTTGAGTTCATGACAGTTTATCAGTCCTGGTCCGAGGCCTCTGAACAATTAGTTTTTTTTTCTTTTATTTTTTATAGAATAAGGTTGTTAGGCTCACGTTAAACTCCCAAGCTGCAGGACCACCCCTTGCTTTCTGACCGCGACTACATATTCAACATATATATTTGTAGCTAACCTTATCTACAGACATTCGCCTCGATCCGCAACCTAAGAACGCGCCCCACGTTACATGGAGGTATTTTTCATATGTGAGCATTTTTCCTTCTGTAGGTCCTAATAATGTTATTTGCTATAAATGTGTGTACACAATACATAATATTATGTACTATTAACACAAATACTATTTAGTAAATCATTGTTTAAGTAACACTCTCTTAGTATCAAAGTAACATAATGAACTGAGATTGACGTACGCTAGATGGAAGATCTTCTGGCTATCACTGAAGATAAAATTAAATGTTAATCAATGACTTGTTCTCTAGGAAGAAAAACGCATCTTACTAAGTTTGAACAAAGAGAAAACTAGTGCTTCGATATATGTATATGAACTAGTGTTTACCTCCAAGGCTTTGACACGATTGCAAATTGCCTGTATTTGAGCGATACATCTTTGATATCAGTTAGGAGCCTGCGCAGCTACCGACATTTATTAGCCTAACTTGTAATTTGAAATTTGCTTGATGAGCAGACTGAATCGTTTATAACGAAGATTAAGAATATATAACAAATATTAAGAATATTTTCGCCTAGATGGTTATGCAATTATGTAGTAACACTTAAACATTTTGAAAAATGGAATGAAATATTTCAGTTTAAGGTCTCACGATTATGCACATTAAACTAAGGTTGACGGATGATTATAACAAGTGAATGATGATAGAATAATTGGTGGAATGAAAATAGGGGAGTTAAGGAAAGTGCCCGAGAAAACCCACAGTCGTAATGTTGTCCATCACAAACATATTTGGCCGGGGATTGAACCACGAACCCTACACACCAGAGACAAGTGCTCCCCTAGCGAGCCAACGTGCCCCAAACATTTAGAAATGTGCATATTCAAATTGCTCACTGACTTATATATATTTTTTAACTGTTATGGAGTCATGAAAAGTGTCATTCCTTCTAAAATAGATCTATATATCTAGCTCCGAACTAAATATTGAAAAGCACAAAAAAGTGTAGTAACACCCTTTGCTCTTCAAGTTGATCGCGTAAAGAACCTCGGTTCGATACATTGAACTGAAGAAAATGGAGAAGAATCGATAACACAGAAGGACCTTGTTTCCAAGTCATTGCCATCTCTTTTCCATATTTCTTCTCAACCTGTTCCATGCTCCACTCAATTCTCCCTACATTTTCAATTTGAGTTTTGCTTGGAAAGAAAACTTCCGAGAGCTTTTCGTTACTCCCCTTTTTTGTTCGTTTAATGTTCTCTATGCCATGGAGTTTTAGGTGAAAATCTTGCGAGTGGCAGAATTTAAATTACGAACCAACAACCCCTTTCATTTGGCGGTTTATGGTCGCGTTAAATAAAGATCGTCATCAAGTAGAAATATAGGCTTTGGGTGCCGTAAATTTCCTTTCTTTTTATTATTACAACACAAAGGCAGCATTTTAAATTTGCATGCATAGTTCTTATGGCAATTGAAAAAAAAAAGATAAGCCGAATTAATTTAAGGGCAAAAAATATGTTGAAGGGTAGCACTTTCTTTTATTAGAGGAAACAATTTATATTAATGGCATATCTATAAACGTGAATCATCAAATTTCATCTAAAGGATTTTCGTTTTAGCTGTTATACGAAATTGTTAACACACTTGCCTTTAGAGCACATGATTTATAGTTAAATTCCAAGATTCATAACATATTTGGAGATACTTTCAACTTAATTGATAATCGACTCAGGTACAGAGAACACGATATAATGGTGCAATGATATCATATCTTTGAGAAGTAATAATTATACCTTATGGGATAAATTTGTCAAAAAAAAAATCAAGGTACATTCACGGTGTCCCCTCGGGATTCATTTAAAATTGACTGAAATGCAAATTTCTCCGCGGCCCAATGAGAATTATACTAATTTTAGCGACCCATGCCGGTAATTTGCATATTTATGGGGCTTTGTACATCCGAATTCAACCACATACTAATATAACGCTCGGACACAAAATTGCTTTTAGTTTCTTTAGATGTAACTATACATGAAGCTGGGCATATGAAAAAAAAAAATGGAACAAGTACTGCTTCTCCTTTGACCAATGTTACCCACTCCTCTCGCCATCTTGGATTCACCATATTGAATTAAACTTTCGGTTTTTCAAATGAGAATAGTTGCAAGTGATACATTAAATCCATGTACAATTTTCTCGGAAATTTATTGGTGTAGCGAGTTTTACCGCAGCTTGTACCGTTTGCAAAGTATTATTTAACAAGTCATGGCTAGATTCCATAGGGTATGGGTAACAGGGCTTATGGCTTGCCTTGAAGTTTACCGACACTTTCATCACGAAGGGTATACGAGACGTTTACATGCAGCCTAAAATAATGCCATAGCCTCATGAACTTCCACTGGAAATCGAACCTGTGTCTTCCTTGCCAAATGCGTGTTTGCTTGTCATATAACTACGAGGAGACATGCATGGTAAATGAGAAAACTAGAAATTATTACAATAGAGGCAAGCGCATTAGATCAGTCGACTAAACACAATGAAGTTTTCGATAAATGAAAAAAAAAAACGTAAACACACACCCACGAAATTACCCTTGGGAACACATGGAGACTACAAAACGTTTGTTGCGTTATTTATTTATTTATTTTTGTATATATGCAATATCCAGAATTAGGAGTATGAACCGCTGTACTTTTAGCCTTGTCAACAATTTCTCCCAGTAGTGTCATTTCAGGTTTTGCCAGTGGGGAAGATTGTCCACCGACGTACGGATTTCACGTTTTTTCCCCCTTATTAGTATACAATTTATTGAAGAAAAAAAAAAACATATAGGATCGAGTGTGGTAATTGTGAAATAAAAAGCACAGTTTTTTTTTTTTTTTATATACAGCAAAACCATCTTGGGTCAGAAGCGTGAAAAACTATCATTATATACGTTATATATACATTCTTTGAAAATAACTCGGATGTTTTTCGTTATCACATTTAGTTTCCCTGGGCGGGGGGAATGAAAACTTGAGTTTCAAAACATCCTCTGCAATTTGGGCTATTTTGAAACAGCAATTAGGCTACTGTGAAACACCTGCCTAACTTACAGGATTGAAGAATCTAAAGAATCCAAGGGTTATAATAAAATGCGTTGGATGTAATGCCTTGTATGACAGAATGTAGTGTAATTATATCTGATAGTTACTCAGTTATTCCCTACCAAAAAATAATTGAATAATAACTCTCTTTTTTATACTTACTTTATTAGGAATAATTTTGCAAGTGATGATGGAGAGCAGGCTTAGAGTTAAGAATAAATATTTTTATATTCTGTCTTTACAAGAAAAATCATTTGTTTTCATGGAAAGCTGTAAATCATACAGAAAATATCAATTATAAAAATCATGTAATTTTCGTGATTGAACACGATCCCATTAAAAGGAATAATAAAAAAGACGAATCTTTCACAGTTCGTACTGCACAATAAACGTAGACACACACTTATGTTGCTTAACATGAACAGTTCCAAGATTATCACGTTCCATTGGAGTATCTAAAAAAAAAAAAAATCTAGCTTTTACACTTCAAACACATCAACGATTTTCATAAAGCAGTACTTATATATATCACCAGACGTTACCACTGCGGGAGTTGACAAACTACCAATAATATATGGCTTCTTAATGAATGAAGTGTCAGTTTCAACAGATTTACACGTTTCCTTGTTCACATCTGATTTAAGACCCACAATTTCATATTCATCACGATGTAGGGCTCTTAATATTGTCAATATAATGATGTGTGATACTATTCCGACTACTTCCTCAAAATTTGAAAAAAAAAACGTTTCCTGGTTTAATGCACTCTGTTTCAGGGTCCTCTACTTCGACGAAATCGTCAGGTTGTGGGTGATCCAAATTATCATTATCAGAAGATGATGTCAGACATGTAAGCATTCTTGAGCAAGTTCCAGCAAGACATTCTTCGTTGCTGCTGGAAGAGTCATAAACCTTGTATTGTTTATTCTTCGATGCTCTATAACATAGTGGCGCTGAAACATCATAGTTACGTGTAGTCCTTCATATGTTTAAATGTTACCATGTTTCATAATAGCCCCCAAACAGTGTTTCATAATAGGCACATATTGTATTTCATAAGAACCCCTTAAAGTCTTACCCTGTTGCCCCTCCACCGTGCATCATTTCGCGCATTACTTACATGATCTGATAAACCCAAAACATCCTCTACAAGAATATATACCTATATTTAGTTAGTTAGTAAGGCATTTGTTATATGAGAAAAATAAATGAAAATGAAATCTTTGAATTTTACGTCCCAATGTTATGCCGACTAAGCTAAAAGAGACGGTGATGATGAGAAATGAATGAAATGGTGCAATGAAGAAAGTGGGAGGAAACGGGAAACCTCAAGGAAACCCACGCACATGGTGTTTGTCCACCAAAAAGCTCACTTGGCGCGAGCTGGAATCGAACCAGGGATTCTATGCATCAGAGGTGAACGCTCTATCATTTCTTTATTTTCATTAAAAAAAAGAAGGTACATGACCAAGCTATTTAGCACAGCGCACTGATGCTTGGTATATGTTGCGTTGTCAGTGAACAATGTCAATTAACAAAGAAACAGAATGGTACAATGTAATCACTGAGCCACCGTGTCCTTTAAATGAGAAAAGTTTAGCAAGAAAAAAATAAAGAACATTTGCTCTCTTCAAATGACGCCTTTGGTTTATCTCAATAATTGTATGATCCGTCCTGGCTTAAAAGCTTATTCCATGCTAAGAGCGAGTGACGATGGCGTCATAGAGCTCTTCCGTGAAACATACTATCCTATAATAACAAAGAAAGTCTATTCCTTTTTTCCACTTGTGGTAGCCCTATATTAATCAAGCAAAGGCTAATTTCTAAAGAAAAAAAATAAAAGAGAAAAATAGAAATACAATAAAAAAAGAGGAAATAAACTAATACCTGTAAAAAGAAACTGTGAATTGGAAAGATTATTTTTGTCGCAGTTATTACTTAGTAAGTAATAAAATAGAGAGAGAGAGAGAGATAGAAACGATAAATTACAACTCCCTCTGCGTTCTTACCATTTTGCTCGCTGAATCTTTTTCATCACCCTTCTCGTACTCCGTTGTCCCGAATGGATTATTTCGAAATTAAGGCAATAGTAGTTATCAGAGAAAAAAAATAGATATCAGGAAGAAAATGGTGAATGCATTATGATATTCTAATTTTTATTCTATTGTCAAGCAGATAGCATGACTTGTGTTTGAGTTTCTAGATATCTTCAGGCGTATCCTGAGAAAATTTTCTAAGCTTCTTCTTCTTCTTCTTCTTCTTCTTCTTAAAAGAAGAAACAAAGTTTGGGCGCGTAATTTTCCCTTATGAAATCGTGATATTTTATTGAATAGAAGAGAATACGGTATTTTCTAGGTTATAAAGAAAAGCTGTCTCGTTGTGAAGTAATGAAGCGTCTGAAATGTAGCTTTACCTTTCTTCCAAAGATTCAAATGTCTAGGATACAAATGGCGTAATTTTCCATTCTGGCTGTTTGAAGAGAATATTCCACTAGAGACAGGCGTTGGGCAATTTATTCACAAAATGAATTCATCTCATACCTTTTCTGCGTTTGTGTCGCCAACAGCATGCAGTGAATCATTGGATTATTAAACCACCAAAATAGGTTTAACACTCTCTGTTATTGATTTATTTTTTATTAATATTGTGTTCCTTTTCTAAGATTTTCTATTATTATTATTATTTTGTAAATAATCCAGTCTACGTTAGAATACCAACACATCACTATTATTTTCTAGGTTATCTATCTTCTATGAGCTGTTGCCGTAAAGTTAGTTTGCGCTCTAAAATTTTAGGCACAAACTTTAAGCAAGTTACGACGAAACGTACACGAAAGCATCACCTGAATTAATAACTATTCAAACCATAATGCATATTTAGTATATCTAATGTTATATTTAAGCTTCAATTAATTACTCCTTCATGGATTAATATACCAAGAGGTCATTATATACCAACAGAAGTAATAATTATATACCATATTAATTAATAGATAGTATTATTTACCAATAGGTCATTTACTTTAGATGTAAAATGTTTTATTAAGTGATGGTTTTGAAAGCCACTGAAGTCTGCTAATTGGAAATTATAGATGTAATTTAGGTGTCTACAATGAGATTGTTTTTATTTTCTTTGTTTAATTGGTAAAAAAATTAGATCAGTGCGTTGATTACTAATTGCTAGTTTATTACTAACAATTTTGGCTAGACTTAACTATGAACAATAACTCACGATTGATGCAACACATCTTTCGTCATGAAGCTCGATCTTATAATAAAATAATTGTTGAAACACGTAACCTGTATTAGCAATTTTCTTGACTCGGACGTTTGGGGGCCGCGGTGAGTCAGTGGTAAAGCGTTCACCTCTGGTGCATGTGATCCTTGGTTCGACCCCAGATCACGCCAAGTGAGATTTGTGGTGAACAAACAACGTGTGCGTGGGTTTTATAGGAGTTCTCCCCTTTCCTCCCACTTTCTTCATTCCGCCATTTCATTCATTTCTCACCATCACCATCTCTCTTGGCGTAGCCGGCATAAACATGGGACTTAAAACATTTTACTTTATTTCGGACGTTTGCGTTATTTTATTTTTTTCTTTCTTTTACCTCGTAAATTATTGTTAAATCTATATGTTTCTTGGAGCAGTAATAATTTCTAAACAACTTCTACGTCTCGTGTGATATACGAATATAGTTTGTTACCTTTAGTATAGGTTAAAGCGGCTCGCATAATACTTCCAATAAAATTCTTAAATATTCTTAAATGTACGATTTTTTTTTTTTTTTTAACGAAGACAAAGTGCTTTTGTAAGCGTTACCTCTCGGATTTAGGCAACCCAGCGTACTTCACCGTATGGTTGGTTGTCCAACTTCACTATTGTAGGACGCAAATTAACCACCTGGTATTATCATGGCAGTTAGGACAGGAATGTAGACTACAAATCTATTAATCATGCTCTTTGTTTCGCCACACACATTTTTTTTTTCGAAACTTGTAAGTCAAGCTACTGAAAAGAAAAGAAAAGTGCCCGATAGTCAGCTAATCGTGAATCTGAATCTGAATAAGTAATTTTGCATGCTCTTTGAAGCGACTTTTGTTTTAGCAATGTTGAATTTTATACCTACAAAGGGGAACAAGATGGGCCACTCAAATTTACAGTAGTACTGTATATGTTTGGGCTTTGTTGAGCATTTAGATTTTTTTACAATTCCTAAATTTAAATGGTGGTAATATGTATCCCTCCAAAATCTGAGAGAGGAGCATCAACATACCCATATCTTATATAAAAAAAAAGAATGAACCCCTATGCTCACATATGAACCATATAACGTAATAGAGACTCAGCAAAGGGGACAAAATACGTCAATTTAAAAAAAATCAATTTTTGGCATTTTTAACCCATAAAAGAGAACGAAATATACCCCTCAAACTTACAGAACCACATTCTACGGTCCTATAATACCAAACAAAGTTTACATTTTACAATTTTCAAAACTTAAATGGGGGTATTATGTACTCCATCAAAATTTACGAGATAGGCCACGGCGTCCCTGACAAAATTTAGAGGCGGCGTCATACAACGCGATCAAATCACGTTACGTCCCTTAGCCAATCGGAGCTGATTAATCCATAACTGGGGCATGCCTTAATTTCGTGCACAACGAGCACAACGAACACTGACCAATGGTACTAATCCCATCATTTGTGCTTCACATGTGGGAGGAAAGTAAACATTTTATTTCAAAAGAAAAAGCGAAAATTTGTATCCAGTTTCCAAGTCTGTTTTCATTTTTTTGGCTTATAATTCAGGAACTATTGAAACACAGACGATGGGGTTTCGTGCACAAACGATGCACTAACGAACGGTACTACATTCATCATTTGCTCTTGAAGTCGGGGGGCCAGAGTGAACTTGACCCCCTACCAGTTTTTCGCTTATATCTCCGGAACTAATAAGTACAAACGATGGGGTTTCGTGCACAAACGAGCATAAACAAGGCTCTAACCAATGACACTGATCTCACCGTTTGTGTTTCAGGTCGGGGGTCAAGTTCACGCACCTAAATTTTGAGGTGTGGAGAGAAGAGAAAGGTTTTATTATATTATGCGGAGCTCTGTGATTTCTTTCAATGATAATGGCTGTCCAACTGAAAAATATCATCAAATGGCAGTGGTTTAAATGAGTTAAATGGTGGAATGCTTGTTTATTAGTATTAGTGGCGTATGCCTTATTACTACTATATTTAATCTTCACAAATAAAATAAAAATAAAAATAATCATCGATGAAAGTAAACATCTTAGATTTAAATAATTGCTACGCAAAATTACTTACTTCTGCACAAACAAACTATTTGCTGAGCAAAACAATATATTCACATGAAAAACTACATGTAGTTTTTTTATGTGAATACATTGTTTTGATCAGCAAATACTTTGTTTGTGTTTAAGTATATACAAAGCAAAGCTTCTACTTATGGAAAATACTTACTTCTGGTCGATGCATTCTAGTTCAGAATCCGAGTTGCAACTTAAAATGGTGTATCGTCAATTTGAGATTAAGCCGGCGTTCGCTTTGATAATTAATAAATTAATATATATCTAACGTTAGGATTTGTAATTTGGCATTAGTTGAAGAATTTAATTCTGGACGTTATGCTTTAGAATTTGTGGCTTTGAATTCATTGGAATGTTGAATTCTTTATAAAATATTTACCGTTTTATTCCAATATAAATGTTGGTGACCGCAGTTGTGATCTGTATTGTTAGGATTCCATATTTTAACAACAATAGATTGCTACGTATTTAGTAAAGTAATTTAAATACACTTTATTCGAAAGCTTCATACGATAATTAAGTTAGAATTGAATGCTGCGGGATTTGTAGTCTTGTATTTATTGCAGGTTTCGATTCTCTCGGAGGCTTTCACTCGTAAGTTTTGCATTATAATTAAGTTACAATTGAGTGCATAATTGAACATGTGGGATTTGTAGCTTTGAATTATTTGAATGATTCGACTCTTTAGGGAAACGGTAGGATTACTGATTAATGATAACATGAAATGTATTATGAAGACAAAATTACAAGAACAACTTTAAAAAAAAAGTGTATGACAGCCTTTAACCTTTTGTGGCAAACAGATGCAAATTATTCAGTGCATTTATGCGCTACGTTACTAAATGAATACTAACTTAAGAAATTATATATGTTGTATCTAAACTAGAAGTATCATATTTAATTTAGGTAGCCTATGTGTCATAGGGAACAATTTCACTCATATTTGAAATTCCATTCCGGCATCAAACATGAAATTATATTTTAATTACCATTGTTTTTCTCCCTACAAAATTAAGATGACTTACAGATAAAACATATTGCTTTTATGTTTCGCTCCAGAAATACGAGGTGGGTCCTGAAAGTACAGTTACAACGGCTAGCATTCATACTAGCTTTTGTATTCTCAATCATAGAATTCTAGCGCCTGCCCCTGAAGCTACATTTCAATTGTGTTCTTGATGTCTTTACTGTCGAGGAAATGTTGTCCAGCAAAATGTTTCCACAAACGGGAACGACTGTTTTGGAAATATTCACCAGTCGCACATTGTGCTTGGAGTAAACATGCAACACACTTTACATTTGGTTGAATTTTTAATCGTCACTGCTATGGGAACACGAATTACTCGCACTAGATTCTAGGTAGCAATGACGAACAGACGGGAAAGGAAAATGGATGACTGACAATGAAAGCCAGCATAGGCAGCATTCGTGCACCACTATTACAATTATTATGTTATTGATAGGAGCAAGTGTGTCATCGTTATGCAGACACAAACAACAAAAGATACCATCTGCTACTTAGCCGCATTTTTTCATACAGTGCAAATAAATAAGTAAACATATTTTCCCAAAGGATTAAAACTATCAATTATTATATGCAAAGGACGAGATAACGTTTAGCTCTGCCAAAAAAAAAGCCGCTTTCTTTTTTTTATTTTCTCGGAAACTTCGAATTAAAATTTACCCTTGGACATTTCAGTTTGCACAGCACAACATGTTCTTTCGATTGATGCATTTCTTATATTTCTTCAGCATTATAAGTAATCAAAAATTAAAATTAAAAAAAAATAACTTTGTGCAAAAAAATTCAACATTTTTTTTCTGTCCTTCAAATTAAATTATGTGATTTTGACTCAATGGCAGGTGCTGAATTAATTGGTGGAAACCAAATTTTCTCATCGCGTCACGTTTTAGTTGGACAGACCACAACACATTATTCGAAACTTACATGTTTATCTACAGGGGTTGGACAAAAAAAATCTAAAACGTTTGCAAAAGTGTGAAAATCATACTTAGTATCGTGTGGGACCTCATTTTGCGTCCAAAACAGCTTGGATCGGACATGGAATGGACGTATACAACTCCTAAATCGTTGAATCGTGGTATGTGGAAATTTGTACTATTGTTCCTCCAAAACATGCTCCAGTTCCTTAAGGGATGCTGGTGGAGGGTAATGAGACCGAACACGCCTTTCTAACTCAGAGCACAATCGCTCAATGATGATCAGATCTGGTGATTGTGGGACCCAGGGTGGGGACCAGGTGATAGCTCCTGGTCATCCTCCTCAAACCATGATTTCACAGTTTTTGCAGCGTGACAGTGTGCCAAATCATCTTGGTAGATGTCATCACCATCAGGGAACACTATTTGGGCCATAGGTAGAACCTGGTCCCCCAAAATGGCCTTATACTCCTAAGCATTCATCATTTCATGCAGGGCTATAATGGGACCTGCAGAAAACCACGGTATCACTGCCCATACTGTAATAGAACCACCTATATGCTTTACAGTTGGGAGCAGACAGTCTGTATCATAGGCCTGCGACGTTGTTCTCCATACGTAAACACGACCGGTTGTTGGAAACAAGGTGAAGGTTGCTTCATCGGACACGTTACGTATTTCCACTGCTCATGAGTCCACGCCTTGTGGTCCTTGCACCACTAGATACGCCTCTTCGCATTTACAGCTGTGATCAGGGGTTTGGCGATAGCAGCCCTGCCATGAATTTTCATTTTATGAAGTTCTCGTCGCACTGTTTCCAATGAAGTTCTGTAGGCCGGAATTGAGTTCAGACGTAATTTTCATTGTAGTGGTTTTCTTTTTAGCTGCAACAATCAGTTTTAATGCCCTCCGGTCCCTATCTGAGAGGATTGTCTTTCGACACTGTTGTACTCTGCAGACGTCTTTTGCCCATGAATTGTGTATGCCCTTGTGACATTGGACAAAGTGCCTTTTGATACCCCAACAATGTTCGCCACTGTTGCCACTGAAGCTACAACCAGGCGGGCACCAACGATCATGCCTCTTTGGAAGTCTGTCAGGTCGCCCATTTTACTGCACCACTTTCACACCACGACACTCACAGGTGAACTGGTTACTGCTAACGGAAGAGGAAGGTCCACATAATACATTGAAAACAAAAAACGATCGGCAACCGCAACACGTGTTGTACAGTGGAGGGCCAAACTTACGTGTTCTGTATGAAGGGTTTTTAATTTGTTTGTCTTTCCCCTGTATATTTACTATCTAATGTAGGGTAGGAAGGCGTATTATATTAATATTAAATTTTATTGACTTACTCTTTAAAATACTTTCTTTGGTCGCTTACACTTGTAGACATCTTCTGGCGTCTTTCTGATGATAGACCAGCAATACTCAGCAAGCATACTTTCAGTCCATTTTCCACTGAAACATTTTTTTTTTAATATGGCAGTGTTCTAATGAAACCGTTCTCCGTGTTCATCACTTACTGCGCCGAGGTTTTGAGGCATAAAGTCAAGATGTCAGTGCAAAAGGATGCGATTTTAACGACATGTTGCCCTACATGAGTTGAAAACTCCGCACCATATCTCTAGCAATAGGTTCATAAATTTCAGTCTTTACACTTCCAAGAACACCTGAACAAACCGATTTAAATGACAACCAATTTAATTTATCAATTTCAGTTAGTTTAGTTTCAAAGTCTTCATCCTCCATGGCTGTTTTAATATGTTGAATAAAAATACTCATTTTTGAATTTTGCCTTACTTTAGTTTCTCAATTTCTCTTTAAGATGCATGAAAGCAATACCTTCTCTATCTAGTGCTTTAACAAATCTTCATCAATCTGAGCTTGATATGTAATGGTGGCAAAAGTACATCTTATGGGTTCATAATTAGCTTACGAGATATCTTATTGGTGCCAGGAATAAAATCGTGTCTTTGAGGCCAGTATTTACGGACTTAGTGGTTTGCTTTGTTACATCTATCGCACTCATAACTTAATACGTCTACTATGTATCAGCCGCATATATTACAGGAGTTTGGGTACAAAACCTCGTGGCGACAACCTACAGGAACAGATGGGTGATTTATTTCCAATATGGAGAAACACTGCCTCCAGACTTAGTTTCGAACTGCCAATAAACAAGCGCCACTCAGTGGGAATATGTTCATGTCCCAAGAACTTAAATAAGTTATATACATATTTGCAAAGATAATGCCTCCATTTTCTATAAAATAGTCCTCGACATGACTTCATTGGTTTCTAAAAAAAATATTTTAACATCTTGAGCTGAACGATTCCAACCTGAAAGCCTGAAGCCCAATAGTTCTGCTTTTCCTTTAGAAGGATTTAAGTCTCCTACAAGATCGTTAAGCTCTTCTGGTGTGATAAAATGTGGTGACGTTGACTAGGACGTAGGTGGCTAAATGTCTAAATCTTCACTATTGCTTATGAGGTATTTTCTTCTGAATCGATAGTGTAATGTTCTGGAGCTTTAGACACTGGAAGATATTTACTATTGGGAAATTGCTCGAATGGCTGGATTTAAATTAAGGTACTGAATCTGATGTTTAAAGTTAGAACAAAAGCCATTTACATCTATCAAGCAAAAGTTGTCTGTTCCATGATCTAGTTGTTCGCACCAAATCATATGAACTGCAAATTTCATAGAACTACGTTTTCCTTGCAGCCAATTTCTCAAATTCTACGAACACGTAGTGCAACATATGTGTGAAGCCCGAGAATTATCCTGGTCTCCAAATCAACAGCCAAAGTACAGTTCGGAAGACTTTTTTTTTTTAACTAAAGATATAAGATTGCTGTTTTTTTAGTTTTAATTTAAGTTTACTGCACACATAACAAAATAAGTCAGGCTTAGTTTTACACGCACGGGACATTGCACTCCACTGCACGTGGCTAAACGTTAATTCAGCACTTTCTTGAAACCAGTGATGTGCCGTAAACTATAATTTTACGTCTACGCGATTGTCTACTGTAATCTATACGTAATCTACATTACACCTTTTCCCGTGTAGACTATGTAGACAACCACTATCAAATGTAAGGAAGAATTTCGTTGCTCGTTTGTTCATATTTCCTCATTCAGTTGTTTTGCTTCGGTGCAGCGAAAGATTAGGGAAACGACTAACATATAAAAAAGTAGAGGGAACTATCTAATCTGTATGTTTACTCTGCTCTGCACATACCACTTCCTTAGATTTTCCACTTCGAGCACTGTTTTTATAATGAAACTTACAAAACTAATTCTCACCTGTGGGCTTTCAGTCTTGAAGCTGCTGTATTTACCAATTTTTTCTTGCATATTTTACAAAATGCATAATATTTTTCATTTTCCTTCATCAAGACGAAACTAAGTATTCGAAAGTTACTATTCGCTGGTCTAAGCATTTTATTTTGTACGCAATTTCGGAAGGTAACGACAAAAGAAAGCTCCTTTATTGTTCACGACGCCATATTAAATTACATGTTGTCGACATATTATACATAGTCTACGTTGTTTACATTGTCTACGCATAGTTGACACGTAAACGTAAACTATCGTTTTTTTACGCGTAGACGCACATCTGTGCTTGAAACCCAGATGCACAGCACATACTATCACAAAAAGACTCAACGCGGCAAATCCAATCACTTCTAACGAAACGCATCTCAGCAAATAACAATACAATCAAACCAAAAATTACTAAAATGCTAGAACATTTGGTAGTAGAATTAGGCAATATAAATCTGAACTTGCTTATCACTAGATGCTAATGGGCTTCTACCTGAAATTAAAATAAAGGATGAGGAGAAAAGTGATAAACTAGTGTTCCTTATCATAAGACAGAAAAAAAAGATCTTTCGCAGTAGGAGAATATTGGGGGGGAGGAGAACCCCTCTTTAACCAGTGCATTCCTTCTGTAAAAAAGAAAAATTGTCGCTTGGGTGATGTTTAAATGAGTGTATTGTAAAGCATATTACATATGCAACAATTTTTTATCTTAAGCACATTTCTGCACTCCCCGCTGGACTAGTGGGTAACACGCAAACTTTCTGTTCACGGAGTCTCGGGGTCGGTTCCTGGTAGGAGAACATTGAATGACGCAGTGGCTCGGATTCCACCTTAAACTGTAAGTCCACGTCCTATATAACCTTGATTCCGAAAGGGTACACTAAATTTTAATAACCAAATAAAACATTAATCATGTTTCATCACCATCCGTAAAATTACAGTATTTCACAGTACAAAATTTCAAACTTTTCATTTTTTCACAAGATTGGTATGTGACATATAAAATGTAATTACAGATTTGACTTTCTCACGCAAAAATACATAAGAATAACATATTTCCATGTAAAGGACAGATTTCGCGTTCCACCGTGTAATTAGTCATACTTTCGGGTTATATCTTATTAATCACCCTTTCGGGTGTCTTGCTAATGGCATATGACAAGTTTGATAGGAGTATATACTTTAGTATCAGTTTCATCTTACTAGTTGTTGTGATTGTTCTATATGAGTGATTGCCAAACCGTCGATCGCGAGCTACTAGGAGCTCACAGGGATATTTTCAGTAGATCGCGTTAACGCTCCGCTTGGCTAACCTTTATTCCTCCAATGAGCTGACGCTAACGATAGGGGCTGCAGACCACAACAACTGATTCGATTCTTTCTCCCGCGCAACTACCATGGTCAGCCTCATCTTACAGTTGATTGTATACGCGTGAGATTGTGCACTTAAGTTTTTCGTGTGTATATTAGACATTTGTTAATTTGGAAGGTTTGATTTCATATGCACTAGAATTGTAAGTTGATAGGCAATAAACAAATATAAGATTCGAAATGAAGTTGGCAGTAATTTTCGTTGGTAGCTCACAGTGTTCGGCTGCACTTCATTATTCTTATACATATACAGAGCGTTCAAAAAGTCTCTATACACCTGAAACGTGTGCAACCATGTTTGGAGGCTCATGGGGGAAATTTCCAACATTTGCTGTGAAAATTTGTGTTAAAATGCGTGTATATGCTACGCCCTGTACATAATGCTTTTATGCCATAATATATAATAAATTTTGAGTAAAATAATTTTCTCGTTGCTTTGAATATGTGACAAATCAGGTGTATAGAGACTTTTTGAACGCTCTGTATATATCTGGCAACGCTGGATGATTAATAATTTTTAGTGTTAACGTGGCGTATGTGCCTGTATAACGAACTAGTATGCAGAGGCTTATGCATAGCAATTTTTGTATTTTGTTATGTGTTTTCGAAAGCATAAATAAGCATATTGTGCATCAAACTTTGTGTCTCAAATAATAACACAGTCCACGAACACACAATAGGATTTAAAAATGATACAGCAGCCCAGATGCTTCATAGGTATGGCGATTTTTCCGTTTGCAAAGAATATTTTCTCTTTCATTCCTTCGAAAAATGCAGATGAGTTTCTACCTATTGTAAGGATCCCCACGTTGCCGTACCAGGCAATAACCAAGTGTGAACTACATGTGTTGATAATAAACACAAACAAACAGACGACGTTCCCGAAGAGGAGTCGATCACCATCGCCATCAGTCGGAAGGACGAGTACCCACGATGGAAGCCGACAAGACAGAATAAAAAGGACCTGCACACCTCGACCAACATCAATCTTCACGGATTGATCACAACACCTAAAACCCCTCTCACGACGCTTGGTCACCGAGAGGTACCTATCCTTATACCCACGACGCACGGTCAACGGGTTCCTATCCTCTTTCTCACGACGCACGGTCACCGAGAAAGAGAAACCTAATCTACACCCCTCTCACGACGCACGGTCACCGAGAGTACCTAACCCCAAGGCCCACGACGCTTGGTCACCGGGCTCCTATCTAATCTCACCTAAATATTAGAGGAAATTCTTACTATAATTTGTGTACATAAAACTTTTGTAATAAAAAGGTGAAGGGAAAAGTCCAAATCCCGAGTACATTATTTGCTCTACCCGAGAAATTTTTACAATATTCATCCACATTATGTTTAGCTGGATGCGATCTGTAGATTTTAAAACAGAATGAAGTCAATGAATCTTTCAGTTTAATGTACCACGATTATGTCTTTAGGCTAAGGGAGACGGATTATGAAGACAAGCGAGTGATAATGAATAAAGTGGTGGAATGAAGCTGTCGAAAGAAACGGGAGTATTTCGAGAAAACCCACGCACATGATGTTATCTATCACAAACTTACGTGGCAGGTGATCGAACCAGGGACCTCACGCACTAGAGGAAAGAGCTCGAGCTCTCAGCTACCATGCCCTCAATCTATAGATTTGTTAATCTCATATTTGCAGATTTTTTCATTAACCGCTATTAGTATTGTCTCCAAATTGTTATTTATACTAAACTGCATATGATAACTGGGAAAAACTAAGTTTACAACCACAGTTGCTGTCTTTACGTATTCCTATTCGTATATCTCATAAATGCCTCTAGTCGTCATTCTACAGATTCAGAGGATTTGTTCAAAGTAGTCCAACTAAACCATATGATGTCGGCGGAGTTTCAAAACTTCCAGATGCGGCGGCTTTGTGGATGAGCTGTGGTTATTACTGTGTTGTTTCTCTTCGCGCGAGGCATTCACCGATAATTTCATCAGAACTAGCAACGTACATGACTAACCTACCTATGATAACCAAATTCTGTTTTAATCTATTCTATTGGATGAAACATAAAAGTAACTATGAACATTATACCTCTGTGGGTTATTTGTTACACTGATTTTGCAATAGAAAAAAAAAGAACTAAATAAGACTCCATGTTTTTTTCTTGTTTCCTTTGAAACAACAAGTATATATTTGCATACGATCCAACTCTATATATATTTTAACAACGTTAACATTGTGAAATTTATATAATGTTTTTCAGTCATGAGAAAAACTCACACGGGAAGGTCCTACAAGTTGTCGCTAAAACCTAATTGCCACATAGCACATCTGATAGAGCATCATGAGAAATTAAAATGAGCAAAAATTAAGGTGCTATGGACCAGAAGGATATGAGCTACGGGGCTCCAAAATTTGAATACCCAAAAAATTACATCATGGAATTATGTAAGTTTAAAGTAAATGTCTTGAAAACCGTTAAAGCAATCAAAACAAAAGTTGCACAATATAATGATGATAAGATGTCATATCGAAAGCCACAAACAGTGTTGCCGTAGGTGAAGCAGTGTTGCTGATTTAGATAAAACATATTTTGTTTGAAACAGTACCAAATACAGCTGTACACATATTTAAAATGCATTATTATCACTAAACATAACAGTGAAGTGTAGTGGTACAATGTTGCACACTGTTGGAGCTACGTGTGCTAAAAATGTACAAAGGAGAAGTCTGATATGTGACAAGAGATGGTAATAAAGGAATCTGGTTCTCATACTATGAATTTAGTTCAAATGCATAACACCGATAGTATAACATAGCAAAATATCAGCAGTGTCACAAAATATTGATGCATATGAAAAACGAAATTGATTGATGTCATTTTTACGTCCTGTGTCAGTTCCGAAGCTATATAGGACAGAACCTATAGTTTAATGTGGGATCCGAGCCACTATGAAAGAGAAAAATAACAATGAAATGTAAGGAGAAGAGTAGAACAAAAACATGACCGAGGTGGAATTTGAATCCACGATCCCTAATATGTCGGTTGACTAGTCTTCTAGACCACACGGCTGGGTCGACTAGAAACGAAATGTAGTAGTAATAAAATACTTATATTTACAATGTGAATATGATGGTACTATAGTGTACAAATGTAATCATATCGTCATATGAGAACCAGAGGGACGTAACTCCAAAAATCGGATTTTCGTTTTTCTTTATATATCAATATAATTTTGAAAGGCTCACTTGGTAACAAATCGACGTTACTCTATCTCTTCTCCTTGCCGTTAAAAGGCAGTAACGTATCTCTTATTTACGAATTGATCTTAGAGCCAGAGGAGCGTAACAGCCAATACGTTCTTCTGTCTCAAAAGAAGTCATTCAATTTTCAGGACCAAAGAGACGTATTGGCTCATACGTTTGTCTGATTCGAAAACTGAGATGAATTTTCGAAAATACGTTTTAGCGAGTAGCATTGCTTTAAGCCGGGGTAAGTAATTTTTTATACTGAAAGCACAATGTTGTTTCGTTATTTTAAAAATAAGTAAATAAAATATTAAATAGTTATTACATAAGCAAAATGAAAAGTCGATTCACTTTTTACTCTCTAGCAAAATGTACAAATTACATTTTTGTCAAGCAGTAGTCCGCGACAATGCAAGTTATTTTTAGACAGCCTTTTGTTGCCGACTTTTGCTCTTTTAGTAGTTTTCTTTAGCTTTTTAAGAAGAATGACAAAAAAAGGAAAGTAGTGAATGGAGTGTGGCTGCTGACTGGCACTTAGTCCCGCACAGTTCGTTTATGAATTGCAAATTGACTTCGAGGGCAAGAAGAGTTCTCGAGTTAGTCAAATTGAATAACACCGAGAAAGCGGTAGAATAAAACTTTGAGTCGGTACATATAACAAACAAAATCTTATGAGTTCGTGTTCGAGAAATTATTATGTACCTATTGCTGTTCCGGGATCGTTACCATAAACAACAGAATTGAATAACGCCAAGAAAACGAGTGAAGAAAACACTGAATCTAACGGTATAGTAAACGAAGATAATTTGAGTTCATGTTCAAGTGATGATCATGTACCTAGTTCTGGCCCGGAATATTTATCATCAACATCAGGTTATGATAGCCCTAGACCGAAGAGGAGAAAACGGACAACTAATCCAAAGAAGATAGTACTAGGAGGAAAAAGGTAAGAAAGAATACGAAACTTGGTTAACCATAATTTCATTTGCTTCATACTGCTGTCAAGCTCCCCTTCTTTGAAATTCCAATATTTTTTTTTTAATAAAGGCTTACCGGTACTACAATTTTACTCAAATTTGTCGACACATGCAAAATTTACACACGTTCTGAATTTGGGGTCTGTTGATCATATCTTCTGAGTCTTATAATCTATATGCCTATTTTCTTGAAACTTTTAGTTATTTACCTCCTCGTCTGGAAGTTGGTGATACTTAAATACATTTGGAGTACCGAAGAGTACCCAAACACAAGACCATGACAAGATCATGACCTAATACCTATTGGAATAAGTTGGAGTGAGACTGTATAAAGTAAATAAATCCATCGTTGTCAAGGCGATTGATTTTTTTTTTCACAAAGTTTTAAGACGAAACTCACAAAAGGCAAGATTTATGTAAATAAAATGTATTTTCTTTAGGGGAATCATGTGCTTTTGAAATGTTTTTTTTTTTTTCGAAATTATCTAATATTATATGGTAGGAAGTTAGTATTTTTATCTAGTAATTAATAAATTATTTTTATCTATTCTTAGTTATCCTTAATGTTTACCAATAAATATCCTGAAATGAACTCTGGAAGAATTAGTATCACTTTTAAAATATTGGTAACAATTCTAAGAATTTATTGACGAATACCTCAGTTTCGCATGCTGATCTGAAATATCATCTAACTATTAAATGGATAACTAAGTTTAATGGTCCAGGTCAGCCACATTTAAAATTGAATCGAGAAATACAAACTACAATGCTTCGCCTTTTAACTGTCTTCTATTATATTAATTGTTTTAGCTTGTGTTTATTATATGTAGAGCGTTCAGAGCATAAGGTAATCAAGCCATAGAGTTGTGAGAAAATAGACATACAATTAATATTGTAAGCTAACATGGAAATTTTAAGTTTGTACGGTATGCTTAATAATATGCAAAATTTTATTTTTTATTCTTATTTATTATTATTATTATTATTATTATTATTATTATTATTATTATTATTATTATTATTTTGTATTTACGTTAGCCTAGTTTACCTTGATTTTTGAGACTTCCGCATTTCAACATATTTTCCACTGAAAAGTACTTGTAATTCAACAAGGAAAAAAATTATGTATGGAAATTAAATTGAAATTCGCCGTAATTTGGCCCATGACAAACAATTTACCATTTTATATCGCAAAGGTCAGATCCACCGGTATTGCAGCAGAGCGATGCTTGAGCGATTGACCGTAGAAATTCAAATCGCGATTAGTAATAATTTCACAGCCTTTTTTTATTACTGATGTAAACTTTTTAGTCAGTGAAGAGGAGGGCGTGGATCATGGGTCAGATTTGATGATGATAGGTTTCGGTGGGTGGTGGGTCAGAGTGGGTCATTATGGGTCAAAGTACGTCAACTGGGTTGTGAGTCACGATGAGTGGTAAGTCAGTGGGTCGTGGGTGAAATTTTCCTTGACCCACGCCATTTCTGCAGTGCTTGCATCGCTGTGGTAATGATGATGATGATGATGACTAAATGCTATTTTAGTCTTTAGTAGTGCTATTTTAACATTTAGATGACAATGTTTAGTATTTCTCGTTAGAGTTCATAATAAGAACACTGAAGGCATTATGATTTGCTAAACGTATGTCCACAAGGACAATTCCTTTCAAACAATCTACTCAGACTCAGAGGAGCGTACCTCATTTCACTAGTTTGTAGCAAGAAACTGAATTAACTAACAAACTAACTAACTCTATGGCCTATGGAACCCGAAGGTTCAATGCCGCGTTCACAAAAGCTCTCCACTGTCTTCTATCATTAACTAACTGCATCCAGTTTCTGCTCCCGCCAAGTGAAGTTTGTGGTGGACAAACACTGTGTGCGTGGGTTTTCTCGGGATTCTCCCGTTTCCTCCCACTTTCTTCATTCCACCATTTCATTCATTTCTCATAATCACCGTCTCCTTTAGCCTAACCGGCATAACCGTGGGACGTAAAACTCAAAGATTTCATTTCTTTTTTTTTTTTTTTTTTTTGCATCCAGTTTCTACTTTGTATCCCAATCTCTGCGAGATCCATCTTAATATTGTCCGATTTGCGCCTAGGTCTTCCTAATGGTCGTTTTCCGTTTGGTCTTCCAGTCAAGACTTTGAAAGCGTTTCTAATTTCTTCCATTCTAGCTACATGACCTGCCCATCTAAGCCTCCTAGAATTGATGAACCTAACAATGTTGGGTAAACCGTATAAGTTATGTAGTTCCTCGTTATGAAGTTTCAGCCATTCCCCATTACCGTTTCTCTTGGGTCCGAATATTCGTCTCAGGATCTTGTTCTCAAATACTTTCAGTCCATGTTCTTCCCTCAGAGTAAATCACCATGTTTCGCAGCCATACACAATAACAGGCATGATTATCGTTTTGTATGTTTTAAGCTTCAAATTCCTCGACAGAATTCGCGACGACAAGAAATTTTGAACTGAATAGTTACACGAATTCTCTGCTTTCAGTCGACATTTAATTTCTTCGTAAATATGATTTTCGTATGTTAATATTGATCCTAGATATTTGAAGCTATCCACTTTATCAAAAGTATTATTTAATATTTTAACGCATCCATAATTTTCATTATTACGGTACGGACGCACTTCTATGTATTTAGTTTTCTCTGCATTTACTTCTAAACACATGTCCCTGCAAGCGTTTAATAAGATCTCTGCATTTCTTTCTATTGTTCTCCTATCATCCCCTATTATATTTACATCATCAGCATATGCCATAACCTGGTGAATACCGTTAAACTCTAGGCCCTGGCTGATATCTTTGATTTTCCTTATAGCATATTCAAGAACAAAGTTAAATAATAATGGCGGCAACGCTTGATTAGCTATCCTGTCATTTGCGTAGTGCTGAAACCCATTTTGTAATGCCTTAGTTACTATTCAATAAATGTTTTACCATCTTATTATTAAAAAAAAAAAATCTTTCAAAATCATTTATTTTCCTCTCTCCTGTAAACCTATGAAAATGGAGTTACGTTCCTCTGGTTCTCACGCGACGATATGGTATGTAGGGTGAGCAATAAAAGGATATATCATTTAACACGAAAGACATAAAGCAAGACAGTACTCTTCCAAATATCGATAAGATAATCTGGAGAACGCGTTTACAGAATTAGAAAGCGCGTGTGTCTTTCCTCACATGTATTTTTTTTTTTGTTTCGCAGTTGTCTGCTTATTCGCCGGGGCTACGGAAGTGTAATGTAGATGCCTCACGTTTTCTAATGCATTTCTTTATTACTCTTTGCTGCCATATACCAGACTTCTCCATTGTACATTTTCAGCACACGTAACTTCAACAGTGTGCAACACTGTATCACTACACTTCACTGTTATGTTTAGTGATAATAATGCATTTCAAATCTTGACCCACTTGTATATGATGCTATTTCAAGCAAAATATTTATGCTGAGTTGGCAACACCGCTTCGCCTCCGGCAACACTGTTTATTGTTTTCGATAGGACATTTTGTTCCCATTATATTGTGCAACTTTTGTTTTGATTACTTTAAGGGTTTCCAAGACGTTTACTTTAAACGTACATAATTCAATGGTATAATTTTTTTGGATATTCAAATTTTGAAGCCCTGTTGCTCCAATTCTTCTGATCCATAGCACCTTAAATTTTGCTAATTTTAATTTCCCATGATGCTATATCAGATGTACTACGTGGCAATCAGATTTTAGCGACAACTTGTGGGACCTTCCCGTGTCAGATGCAGAGTGTTATTTATCATTTATTTTGTGGTTACTCTTACTTTTATTTATTCATTATTATTTTAACTTAATTTTCATCTGCTTTTAGAACTGTGGATTAATGGTTTCGTTGGAAGATTCTCGTTTGAAATTTCATTATATACTGTGTGAAATGATATACATATATTTTGTGAATTTCAAATGGTATATATTTTGCGAAAGGGTCTTCCCTAGTGAGATAGTGAAATCGATCCTTGATCCAGATTGGATCGTTATTGACCCAAAATATTAGTTTTGAACTAAAATCACTCCCCAAAAATGTTTTGATCCTCTACTGCCACCCCTTACCGAATTATCGTGTCATACATACTCAAAATTATATATATATATATATATATATATATATATATATATATATATATATATATATATAATTCTGGTGGGGAATGGTCCAAATAATTTGAAAGTTTCAGAGATTGTAGATTATGTAGGTGTAAAAGTGATTTTTAAAAAAAATCGATGCGTATTTTCATGAATGTTTTGCGTGTTGAAAATCTCAAAACATCGTAGAAAAAAAAAATGAGGGGACATATTGCTGACTTTTCGTTCAAAATGTTGTTAGGTACAACATACATGTTTCTTCAGGGTCTGAAAGCCATGCTAACATTGTCAAAAAATTAGAACTGAAGAAAACGTGTTTTTTACATATTTATTTTTTGATAATTTTAGGATCCTCAAGATTAAAACTTCGACAGAGTTCACGGTTTTCATTTCTCTTTCGGCACTCATTTGATTAAAACAGACTCTAAAGTTAAAGTATTCCAATCAACCAAGACAGTGGTGTAGACTGAACGAATTATCAGAAATTGTATGATGTTTGCTTTTTGACTTGTTCTCATTATCAGGGAATATTTGTGTGTATCTTATTCCTTTTTGTCTTAAAATAGATGAGTATGCAAAATAAAATAGTTTATTCAAACTTTTACAGATTATTTCAAAACAACACCGACAACGTTTGGGAGGTCATTCCTGACACCAAGATAAGACAAAAATATAAGACTAGCCTGGGTGCAAAAGTGCTTCCTTTCGGAGTTATAGGCTGCCGAAAATATATTTAAAAAAGTGAATTTTAAAGCTCCATAGTTCCAAAACTATAGGACCTACCGTAATCGGGTCCAGACTTCAATTATGAACTAATATGTCCCTATCCAAAAATCCAAGTTTCACAATCCTGCGGTACTTTCGCAACAATTTGTACAGAGGTATTTGATGAGTAGTTTAAATCAAATGCCCGTAGCCAAATTCCCTCTACAAAAAAAATGTTGCGTGAGTGCTTTAGGATTCTGAAACTTGGATTTTTGGATTTTTGGAAATTAGTTCCTAAGGATACCAAACTTAAAAAAATGCTTTAAATGTGAACATTTGTTAGAGAAAATGTTATGATTATTTTTTTTTCATAATACCTTCAAATAAATATTGTACATACTGGCATACACTGTAAACAAAAGTCGTTGTGTTATTTCAACGACATCCCTATGTGTCAACACAATTGTGTTAAAATATAACACAAACAGGTGGTTAGAACAACTGACTCTCCATTTAGAGTTGTGTGTCAAATGCCGATAGTTGAAATGACACGCAGACTATGTGCTAAATTAACACAAGTGTAGAATATTCGGTGTTGTTTTCTGCGTGATTGCCAAATATATTGGGCATCTAATTATAAAGGCTTATGAATTGAAGCTACAGACAAACACAGTACAAAGAAATACTTAAACAAATCCAGGTATTCGCAAAATTTCAACATGCAAACCGCGGTATGTGTTCTCAATTGTTTTACATAGTGTTTCTAAAAAAAAAAAAAATATGTCAACAGTGAGAAACAACATCGTATTACTGTGTCACTTCTACACTGTACTAGAGCTTACCAGTCAACACTGGGGGCTGTGCTTCAAAAATGGCGTTAAATAAGTAGGATCACAATTAAGAGGCAAACATATTATAAGGATATGGGTAAGAGTTTCACATCATTCTTGAACAAGACGTTGTTCAAGTTTGTGTTTCGCACCATCAAAAAATGCTTCACAATAAATGTTGGGGAGGACGACTAACATTTTTATGAAGATTTTCAACATGAAGTGTTCTCTAGTTTCACTATTGTTATTATAACATTAGAATCTTCGGTAAGCGTAAGCATGCACACCACATGGTTTTCCAACACATGGTTTACATCAACACCACGCACGGAGTTATTTCAACACCGAAATAGGTGTCGTAGTAACACAGAAGTGGAGTCGAACTAACACCAAACGCCGTGTTAATCTGATAATCTGACATTGAATTTTAATATAGGGAGTGTTGAATTAACACCAAAACGGTGTTACTTATATGACTTTGACCTTGAATTATGACACAGATTGTGTGTTGAAATAATAAGAAAATGATATTGAAGTAACACAGGGACTTTATTATATTGATAGTTGACATGGTGTAATATTAACACAAAATAATTAACACACTACACACTGTGTTACTTTCTTCGTGTTGGCGCAACACCGCCACAAGTAACACTCAAATATTTTCTCAACACTCAAAATACTAACACAGATCCGAATTTAAGACCGCTCAACACCGGTTGTGTGCTAAAGACGTAACACACTCCCTGTGTTAAACATCAACACCACGGGAGTTGTGTTGAACTAACACCGCAGAGTGGTAGTCACGCTGGAACCGCTGCCCTGTGTTAACATTGAGTTGAATTAACACAACCATTTTTTCCTGTGTACAGATAGCATTCCTCCAAAGATCAATAAAGTCGAATCTTTGCATGGTTGGCTGTAAAACACCTCTTTGCAAGTGAATTGGACTTATACACCATTGGCACAAATGCCACATTCACAAGTGATGATAGTTTGAAAAAAAATCCCTCGGCGCAGGAAAATTTAGGAAATTGTTTTTGAAGAGACAAAGAAGGAGATTTTACGAATATGAAACATTTTATAGTGTGACAAAAATACAGCAACTTCATTCCGACCCCTTCCCTTGGAAATTTCTGGCGGCGCTCATGATTAATTTCTGTATATATTTTCTTTATTTTTATATAATTGAATTATGCTAATTAGTTATGATTACCCAATCGGTAATGGCAAGGGCAGGGCAGTCAACAGATTTAATATCCCAGCATTCGCCTGGTGAGACTGAGGGTGTTCATTGGCGCATTTTCTGTTCAGCTCATCTTTTCTGTTTTCATTCTACTTTATACAACTTCTTTTGCATTAAGTTGCAACAGAAAGCAGACTCCGTCCCATCAATATCTGATTGACAGGTCATAATTCTTCAGAACTCTAGAGCCCATTATTTCTGATTCCGAATGCCTGCGAAACGAATGCTTCCATGCATTCTTTTCTATTCCCATTAGCTAGTCCAAATTTGGTGCAATTATCTCTGAGTTATATTGTGCCCTTCCTTCTTTAGTATTGTCTTGTGCTTAATTAATAACAATAAAATTGCAATTAATTATTAAAATAAGAACTTCGTTCAGTATTCATCCACTAGTTATAATTTCGCCATTTTTCGTTTATATTCACAGGTAGACTACATATATTGAAGAAATTTTCAATTGTAACCATTATTTCAAGATTTTTTGTCCATTACATGTTTCCACTCTTTTATTATCACTTAGGTGGGGGCGCCGAGATATTGGTGGCTTACACTTAACACATGTTTAGAACCGGGCAAGGACTCACGAGGACATAAATCTCGTGCAAAAATAGTAGGTCCACATTAGGTGCTCACTCTGAAGTGTTCGAAAACTTTTGAGCGGTGTTGTACATTAAAGTAATGTTCTTTAATTTTCCTCTATTGCAACCTGAGAGATGTGAAATAAGGATAAGAAAAATAGACGTATCGATATAGCGAACTTACTGACAGAAACAAATTTAACATAACCTGCCCAGACTATGCCAAAAATATTGATCGCAGTAAGGCCAGTTATACTTCCCTCATCCATTATCCTCGAAGATGGTAGTAGCAAAAGAAAGAACGGGACGTACTAGGGATAGAGCGTGCTTTGTAATACCACGCACGATCTTCTGTGATAAAAAGAGTTATTTTTTAATCTTGTTAGGTCACAGAGACACTAAATAAATTTGCTTCCGCAACTAACAAAGCCTCCACCACAATGACAGCAGTGAATATTAAAAGCCTCGTGTTTGGACGAAAGAAAAACAGTTGAAGAAAATGTTAAAAAAAAGAAAAAAGAAATTTGAGGAATTAGATTCAAACGAGCTTATATTTACTTACATTTAGTTTTTATCACCATAAGAAATATAATTTTAACATTTGTTGAGATACAAACGGCTAAATCGTATCTGCAAAGCTTTCTCATTGATAATTTGTGCATAGATATTTTAAATAATAAATATTGCATTTTATTCTTATGCACGCGAGTAATATAAAACACTACTTCTTCAGTATGATTGTTAATTAATTAGATATGCTTTAAGAAGTGGTTGTGCACACGTGAATGCACGTGTTTTGTTTTTTTTTCTAATACAACGAACCTCCTTAGATATAATTTAGAGAATGAGACATAATATGTATTTGTTTCTGTAATAATAGAGCTTACTACAGAATGCTCGACACCGAACTTTAACACCGTACTTTGCTCCAACTCCAACTCGCAGGAATCAGCAGTAATGTTTGTCTCAATGCAAAGCAGTATAGGTTGGCGCGAAATTCCGGATATTTCTGGAACAGTTTCAGTAACAAAGTCACTGGCTCCAAGTTTCTCATATGGTTCTCGTTCACTACATCTTTGTGTATTTTCATAAAAGGTAATCAGAACTTGATACATTGGACAAGCATTGCGAACAAACTACAGGTTCATTTCGGCTGATCCATCATGCATGCTGATGATTCCATACATTAATACTGATAAGCTAACATATTGAAACTTCCCGAAAGAAAAACGACATCTGAAATATTATTAAGCAATTTGGACAAATCACGCTTTATATAAAAATGTAGTGACGAAACCTATCAATTACAGCTTTTCTATTCATACACGTTTGTGTACATTCAAGATTCCCTCTCGAGTAGATCAAGTGTGTATTGCATTGTTTCGCTTAACCCTCGTTTCCCCTAACAAATTTTATCTCATAAAATTATTATAAATACATAATCATATTTCTGTTCGCCATTTCAGGCAACATAGGTTAATTGTTTTATCTAATCCTCATTATGCCTATTTAAAAAAAAATCGTGGGAATAAAATTGAAGGGAAATTACAAAATAAAGTTTCCTACTATGTGATAAACTGATAAATTATTATATATTGTTGGTATTTATGTTTACTGATGTTCATGTTAATATTGTGCATAGTTGTCGATGTTGATAATTGACTCCCCAGTCAATATTGTCGACTTTGTGTGAAAGTTTAATATTCACCAGCCTAACCAAAGTAGAATTAGGACGTGTTTATTATTTATTTTAATGCAGTTTATTTGTATTCCCATAACTAAGTAATATGAGTGAACGATCAACAATACAATTATGTACTAAAAGTAAACGTGCAAATTAAACGTTTCACTAATCTAGGCTAGAGTAATGTAATTTGTGGCAACTCTCTCCCTAATAAAAAATTAAACATATTTCCTAATTTTAAGTATGTTTTTTTTTTTTAAAAAAAAACTGTGTTCGTTATTATCTGTTTTCCTTTCTCTTTTGAGCAAAATCCTTGTGGGCTAACTTGAATACACTTTTGAGAGCCTTATTCTCCTCTTAGTCTTGTTCGATTTGTTCAATGATTGTGTATACCTTAGAATAATGTCTAGAGAATCATCTGTTACACTCGATTCCCGGCGGGAGCTCATGTGGTTCGGATTCCACGTTAATCAGTAGGTCCACGTCTCATATAGCCTCGCTGCTGAACGGGACGTGAAATTCAAAATCAAATCATCTGTTACACTTGATATGTCCCTCGTCTCCACTTTGTTGCCCGTCTTCTCTTGTTTCGGATAATTTCAACACTGAGTTCACCTCATTGTAGAATGTAAAGCGAACAATCATATAAATAGCACCAACAAGTGCATGTAAGAATAAAACAACCAAAACACAGTATATTGTGTGATACACGCCTCAGGCAATAAAACGATAAAGTAAAAATGGAAATTGATGTGCAAAGAATGCTGTACGATTATTATTATTATTATTACTATTATTATTATTATTATTATTATTATTATTATTATTATTATTATTATTATTATTATTATTATTATTATTATTATTATTATTATTGATAGCAGTAGAAGTAGTAGTAGTAGTAGCAGTAGCTGTTGTTGTACTTGATGAAGGCTACAATTGAAATAATGTATCGTACTTTTACAATATGAAAGGAAACTTAATTGCAATGTACATTTTTTTCGTATTATTTTTGAAATGAATTGTAATAGAATCTGAACATTTCAAATTTTGTTCGCCATTTAATATAGTGCTAAATTAGGTATTCTACTCATATCTCACAAATATAAATTTTCATGTTCTAATCGTCCACTACTTTCTGTTGTCAATCTTAATATTCTACAAATGTTATAATGACGCATTTGATATTTTAATATTGTAGTTTAGCATCTGTTATGGAAAATGTTTATACCTAACAACCTGATAAAATATCATTTGAATAACATTATAATTGTATGTTTATTTGGCAGTATTTTTAATCTGGTGGTATTGCAGAGTATACAAATGAAATCTTTTCTTGTAAAATACGAACAAAAATATAAGAAATTTTCGTAAAATTTCAAAGTAAGAAAAAAACATCCCCAAAAGTAAACTCCTCTTTGCAGATTTTTCCATAGCAAATAACTTATTCCATATGTTAGGGTTATGAATGAAATATGTGTTTATACATTAATAACAACATTCCATGACTGGTACTTTACAAAATTGCAAAATAGAAAAAAAAATCAACCCATTGCTAAGCCTTGTGGATATTCTTATGGAAATTATTTATGCAACATTACAAGAATAATAATGAAACATTTATCTATGAAATACTACCAACATCGCTTGAGTCGTTTTTGAGAAAGTAGTTTGAAAATAAACTTATCGCCAAGTATGAACTATCCCTTGCACCTTTTTCGTAAGGAATAAATTAATATTATACAGTTAACAAAGAAATATTTATTTGAAAAGTATGAATTTTTTTTTTGAGAAAATCGTCCGAAAATAAAACTTACTTTCAATAATAAACTACTACTCGTATATTTTTTTAGGAACAAATGAGTTGTGTAATGTTGTCAGTATATTAACGTAACATTTATTTGTGAAATATGAAGAAGATCGGCTCAGCCGTTTTTGTAAAGTCCTGCAAAAAATCTTACACCCAAGAATAAACTATCCCTCGTAGACCTTTTCACAGCAAATGATTTATACTTTATTGTTAGGTTATTAATTAAATATTCATCTGTGAAATACGAACAAATTTGTCCAAGCCGTTTTCGAGAAAATTTTACGAAAAAAAAATCTCACTGTCAGGAGTAAACTTTCACTCATAGATTGTTTGACTGAAAAAATGAGTTATGCTATATTGTCAGGCTATAAATGAAATATCTATTTATGAAATATGAACCATATTACTTGATCAGTTTCTGAGAAAATCGTTCGAAAAAACTCACCTCACAAAATAAGCCATCCCTCGTACAATTTGAGGACAAATGAGCTATACCATATTGTCATGTCATTAACGAAATATTTATTCATGAACTACGGACAAAATCACCTTCGTCGTTTTTGAAAAACAATCGCGCAAAACAAAACCCATCCCGAAGAATAAACCATCCTTTCTCGATTTCTTCCTGAGAAATAACTAACATTATATAATGGGATTGATTCTGGAATTCTTTTATGAAATATAAACAAAGTCGTTGGAGCTGTTTTAGAGAAAGTCTCATTAAAAAAAATAACCCTAAGTAAACTACCATAATTTTTAGGAGTACGAAGACAATTTTAAAAAAAAGTAAATAAATGAACTTGGAGTTTCGCATATAAACCTTAAGTTCAAAATTTGGTTGAGATACGTTGAACGTTATGGTCTCTGAGTGTGCATCAGGACCAATGGATCAACAGACGGACAGAAGTCATAAAATCGAAATTTCGAACTTGATTTTTTTCACAACCATCATACTTTCATTCTTCCCTTCGTCGCTCGAAAACAAAAGGATGCAAAATTTCCTTATCATTATTATCATTGGATGAAACTGCTACAGAATTAAATGAAATATGTGATTTTTGCTTCATGAAAAATGTGAAAATAAAAAAGACACCAACGTGGTAAAAGTATGAAAAACGTTTATATGTAGTTCGCTTTTGTGAGGTTCAATTTGTTGTACGCTGGGAACAATACCACAGGTGTGTAAATAAACCAAAAAAATATAGTATGTTAAAACTAGTATTGATTGTCTTTTGGACATATAATGGATGTGTATGATTATTTTATGCATCATTTTTATGATTGTCTTCTGGCAAAACTATAATGATGATACCGTGATCGTAAATCATTAAATTTATGAATTGTCAACCATTCGTCAAAAACGAGAGTCAAACATAAGCTCATCCAGGACATTCGCTATTTTTTTTACTATAATGTTGATTTACTCCAACAAAAATGTAGAACTATTTCAGCGCAGTGCATTCACCAAAGGCTTTATTGTGTTTCAGTGAAATACCATGAAAAAAAAAAACAATCAAACTGACATGTTTCAGTTTAAAATATATCCCCAATTTCATTGCAAGATATCAAGCAAATAATGCTTTCTTTCGGGTGCCAGTCCTAATAAATTTTCCACGCAATGGACAACTGAATGCCACCCAGATCTAGGCTCCGGCTTCGTTCAATTACATTAAAGCGGTATCCCTAATCCTGCTTGTGCTTAGGATCCAAATGTTTACCAGCTTTGACGTCTATAACGACCTAAAATACTGGACGCTCGTTGACCTGTACACATATGTTCAGCAGTTTTCTGCGGAGAAAAAGAAAGAAATAAGCAGTAGAAAGTTAAGTGTAGCATTTCCAAGATATTACAACCAGAATTCGCGGATATTCATTGTAACTTACCCTTCAGTCTCTTTGTGGTCAAATTAGTGCAACAAGGTGTTGATTGAATACTACCTTATTGTGAGTAATATTTTGAAGATTTTGAATTGACTGAACATTTGTTCGTTTGATAAGCTATTTACCAGTTTGCAGTTGTGACTTTTGTAAGTTTTTCATTCACTTCCTTGTAGCTCTATTTTCCTCAAATCTGGTTAAAATAAAACCCTTAGTCTTTGTTGCCCCATTTTTTTTTTTTTTTTTTTTTATAAATCTATCAACCTTATGATTAATTGTCCAACGGCAAAAGTATTATATCATATATTTACACGTTTGGTTGCATCAATATTATATCGCTAGCGACAAGGGCATCACGATCTTATTTTTCATCTGATTTTACTTTACTTATCTACTTTGATCATTGTCATCAATACGTCTAAGTCAATTACGTAATATTGTGTGAAAAGGAGTGTCCAAATTTCAGCAGATGATTCCTGTAAGGACAAGGAGCAAAAATACCTGTATGAATGTACATGCGATACCACATCGTTCCGGAAGTATGCAGGATGTTCGAGAATATGTTAGCTATAACAGGACTCCTATTGTTCAGGAAACATGCAGATTGTGACCATTTTCAGCACTTTGTTTAATAACAATGTGCCCAGATGAGATCTTGTCCCTCCATACTACCAGAAGTTATGTCATTCCCAAGGTTTCATTAGCTATTTTTTTGTTCGTAGTGCTTGTTTTTACCATCCCCTCTCTCCTTCAAGCATGCCTGCAGTAAGCTTGTGATAGTTTCCAGCGTACTAATAGGTGTTTTAGGCTCACTGATGGCCCTTCCACCTCTATTTCCGTACCCTGCGGCATGTGACGTGTTTTGTGGTTCACCCTATATATCTCCGAAACGATGCAGCTTCACACTACATTGGTCTAAACTTTTAGTTACCTGTCCTTAGAGAAATCACTTGTTGAAATTTGGACACACATTTGCGCCACACAGAGTATACATATTGTTTGCGGTGAAAAATAAATCGCTAAAATGTTGATCCTAAACTTACCCCCTAAGTCAAAATGATCGATCTCTTGCTAAGTCTTACCTAGTTTTGTCGGTGACGTGAAATGAGAAATTGTTGAGCAGGAAATAAAGGCCGCTTGCTAATCTGATATTGATATTGTTGTCGCAGGAAGCAGTAGATTAAAGAAAATACAGAGCCCTTTAGCTTGTATATGGCCGGAAGTGATGAAATCATAACATTGTTCCCAAGTTTTGCTTAATTGATGGCGCTAGTGAAGGATAGTTGGATGTGGTCTCTACCCAAAGCCCACTCGGCAACAACTGTAATGAGGTTTCAACGTTATTATTTTCATTCAGACTTCCTCTTCACTGGCTACGCAGTCAAGAAAATTAGATTATACACGAAAGCAAACTTCTCTGCCACATTGTATTATCACAAAGCTTACTGGAAACTAGCAGAGGATAACCACCTGCAGTTTACCAGCTTTTTTTACTCTTATTATTACCATTATTATCTTTACATATTTACACACAGAGGTATAATTGCATTTTAATCCTACGAATTAGTGTCTAAAATAGAATTATTTACAAAATAAATACTGAAAGCCAGAAACATAAACATGATTTTTTTTTTCCCTAGTGGATGAGGTGGTAAAAGTCTGACACATAAGACAAATCGCAAATGTGTACACTTTAATGCATATAATACATATTTGAAGCAAAACAATTATTATTGGCACACATTGCATCACTTTATTAATTAGAGCAAATATATTAAATGGTGTAGTGTGTGGGTGAGCAAATCTAGCATGTTTCGACGTACATATTCATGAACCGAACATGTTTTGAAAATCCATGGCACGGCGATTGCTCCCCGCTGGAAGCGCCCATACTGAAGACAATAACAGTTTTCATCATCCAGCTTTGTTAAGAAGACCAGATAAGCAGGTATAAATTGGTCTTGAATCATATGTAACATATTTACGACAATTTGTTTCAATTTCCACTAGAGCTCTGAAAAAAAATATATTTTTGTCTGAGTCTATTGTCTCTTTTATCACACAATTCCACCAAATACAACTCAATTCACACAACGGTAAAAACAATAAAACAAACTATTACTGCCTTACGAAATGTTAGTGAAAAGTGGAAACTTCATCATGCAACTAACTCGAAAGCAATGCGGGGGACACACGTCAAAACGAGGCCTATTTAAGTTTGTTTTTAATTCTGCTTTATATTTTTTTAAATGTAATTTCTCACTTTTTTCTCAATCTCTAAAATGCACATTATTTTAACTTTGAATGAAAAAAATTGTGGAACGAACTATAGACAGTGAAATCTACTCGAAAGATTTATCACTTCTTTGCTGCAACAATTTTAAATTTCCAAACAAGTATGAAGGAAAGGATTGAGTGAAATTTCAACTTAGAATGAATTAGCTAAAATTGTAATCTTAGATAACTGTTATTGCTAGTAGTGTTCCGTATTTATTTAAGCTCCTACTCATTTATAACTGTATCTAACATTTCCTATGGCGAGAGCAACATATAAGCAAGCATTCGGTTAACTAAATGTCATTAAAACCTATATTCATAGCACAATGGCCAAGATGAAGTTGAGTTCTTTGGCGATCTTTGGCATGAAAAGCGAAAGAAACCACCATATTGATATTGAAAAAAAAACGTCCTTAACGAATTCCTCTCCGAAAAAGATCACCTGCACACTTGTTTTTCTGATGATAATTTCCAGGTATATTTAAGTTTGTTGAAATTCCCCCATAGTTGTGGGGTCGAGATTGTGAAACCATCCCTACGAAGGGAGGAAAGTGACATGTAAATATGCAAGTTGTCAAATACGAACGGTATTAGTGTCGAATTCATAGTTTTCGGGGTTGCGAAGATGAATAGTGACGCTGCCGATGCTGTTTAAGTCCAAGTTAGGGCTTCGTTGGCATGGATGTCAGAGTGGGAGGTGACAGACGAAAAGAATAGTAAAGTCCTATATTTGTGTCGAAAACATATTTTTTCGAGGTCTCTGAGATAAATAGTGATATTCCAGATGTGATATATGTCCAACATCGGCCCCATTGGGATGGGGACCACAGGGGGAACTAGTGAAGATTTCAGAACAGTTTCTTTGGGTGAGTTTCAATACATTGAGAGTAAAAAGTAGTAATGCACAAATATTGATATCACGTTGGGAACTAGCAGAGGTATGACTTCTGGGGAAGTGTCGTTGCTCCAGGGAGGTATTACTACCTGATCACTCCCTAAAATTGTCACTGATTTACAGAGGCGTATGCAGGAATTTATTTCAGGGATCGAAAGCTTTTAGAGCAGTTCAAAGTCAGTATGGGAACATACTGCACTAAAAGGTCTAACGTCACCTCTAAAATTAGGTAAAATTTACAGAAAAGTAGTGATTTCCGGGGGAAGGGGTTCGGGATCGCCAAGACCTACATCATGTGTATGTTCCTGCTGCTCTGAATTGTCATAAGCTTCTCTTTAAATATATAAGACATAAAATGTAAATAATAAAGGTATAACATACAGTGAAATATAAATATAAAACATATGTAGCTATAACAATCAAGTAGAAAATAATTAAAACACAAAGTTGAAAGACAAGTTTTTTAAACAATCATACTTGAAAGGGAAAGAATGATTTTAAATCCATTTTCCATTTATGCATTGCTAAAATGAAGTGAGGAGTGCTCATCTAGTGTGCCACTTTTCACCTCTTTGACCCCGAAAACTATGAATTCAACATCAATATACTTCACATTCTATTATTTTCATATGTCACCCTTCCCCTACAAGGAATGGTTTCAGTTTCTAAACTTCCCCCCGCTGTATATTGCTCAGATGGTAATTGATTCGTATACTAAATTCGTTTGAAATTCCTCCAGAAATCTATGTTGAATCGGGCGGTCCACCATATGTTTTTTTTTTCTGAGTCAAAAATGTCTAAATATATATAAAGGAATTGCAGTAACAATGGAATATTGTATCACCGACCGACTGTCGTCGTTATGCAAAAATTCATCACAATATAATTTAGAGAAATGAGTTAAAGTAAGGTTGTACAATTTAATATTAAAGTTGAAATATCGCAAGTTAAACAAAAGCGTATAATAACAAATCATATATTTGAAAATAATTCCGACTTAAACAGCGACTACATTAAGTTCAAAACTGAACTTCTGGAATGTGCAATATGAACGTAACTAAAAAGTAGGAACGATTGGGTTTCAAACATAGGACCATTCACATAGGAGTCCCTTACACTAATCATTCATCTAAAGGACAATGAGGTAAACACGGTACTTTCTTAAAATTATAAATTTGTACCCAAGTGACATACTCGTGAGCATTTTCGTTGCTTTAAAAAAAAATCTTTAACGTTTCAAAAATCTAACATGTTTATGACGATTTGCTTCATTTTCCACTAGAGCTTCGCAAAAGGCGATTTTGTCTGAGTATTTGACTCTATTTTATCAGACGGTTCTATTAAACTTAACTCAATTAACACAGTACTAACAAATTTATTGCCTTAAAATGTGTTCCTGAACAAGAGGAAGTTCATTATTAACCTTGTAACTAAGCTATATAAATTATTGCATAGAGGTGTCTGTGGCTGACTGAATAAAGTCATGGTTTGATAAACAAAAGATCCGTGGTTCGAAACCCGTCTCAGAAGCTGAAGGCTTTTTTAGAAAAAAATCTTAATTCCCAAAATCTTAGATCTTTCTTTCCCTTCGCAATCATTTGATGCTCTAAAAAAAAAAGAGTTATTCATCTTAATTCGACAACTGCCCAATGTGATCCTCACAGTTGGGAACCTTCCCTTTTTCTGTTTCACAAAATCGCAATTTTTGTCATAACACGGATGTTGTCCGATGAATTTTCTCCAATTCTAAAATTGCATATATAATTCTTCACTCTCTCTCTCTCTCAATGTCGTCCGTTATGAACTCATTTGGCTTGGGATCAAACCTTCGACTCTTGAAACCAAGTGTAAGTGCTCTGGCAATGTATTATTCTAACTCTATAGGTGTGTTGTTAAAAGCAGTGTCATTTTAGATTTTCCCTTGGAGGATCCTTTGCCGACATAAGGGTTTCACTTTTTTTTACTATTTTTGTATAACTATACACTTGATTAAACAATATTGTTTATGAAACTCAAGGCAAGGTGGAATTACACCCTCCTATCCTGCACAGTTAATATTCCTGGAAAGTTTGCTTGCAATTACTGAAAAGAAATGAAATTAATCATTAAATAACACTGATTTTTGTCAGTAGCTTTTAGAACTCTGTGCCCAAATTACAGACCTTGAAAACCATAAAACCTACTGCCATGATAGACAATTCCCACAGTTTTCACAAATAGCATCTACCTAGCTTCCAGCCTTTGAAGAAGGAAAAGAATACAAATAAAGTTGTATGAAGGTATGAGAATATTTTGTGACTTTTTTATTCAGGCTCTAAAAAGGTATTTCAGATCAAACGAATGAAAGAGGAGGTTTTAGAGCTGGTTTCTGTCTTTTTTGGCTGAATGGAAGGAGTATATTACGTCACACACTGCTTTAGACAAGGAGAGGTGGAGAAGGGAAGGTGATTGGATTGAATCCCGGAAGCAGATAATCGATCGAGACGTTTATTTCTGAATACATAAGCAAACGGGGCAAGCGTTTGTTATTAATTTGGACTTAGAATCTTTGTAACGATTTCTAAGCCGCAAACTGTATTTACCGGATGTGCACACAAGGGAATATGAATACATTGACGTAAGTAGTACGCTCTAACCTAACCTAACTTAATTTAACAGAAAGGAAAAGGACCGAACATAATACTAACAGAAATTATCGAAATTGTAACTTTATAAAATGAGAAAAAAGACTAGCCCTCTTCAACTAAACATTGGCCTAGTTTTTAAAAACTACTGGACGATACTTTACAATAGTTTTTAAAGTTGCAGGTTTTCTCAAATATCGTAGCATGTTTTGTTTATTTCTTTGTTTTAAACATCATGCTTTTGGTTTGTGTTTAACGTATACCTCCTTCATGCTCATTTCATAGTTTCCTCTTTACCTACGGACAAATAAGGATCTTGCGAAGATACTTATATAGTTTTATGTTCGATTGTTTTGTTAATTTAGATTTGAAATTAATCCAATATTGTGAATCTCCACTGTAATGTAGCATTCCGTTACGAGTAGTTTTGCTAAGCAAATCTTCGCACGTTTATTTTTAAACACAGAGATAAAAGAAAACATTTTTCATTAAATGTCCACTCCTGACGTTGCTTAGTTACCGCCTGCTCTTGATTCGCATTCAAAATTGTTCCGCCTGGAGTTCGTTCTAAGTGAATCATTGCGTGTTAAATACCCATTAGCACCTGTGCTTAGGACAGGATTCCGAGGACAGGAAATCTATCTACTGTTTTCTCGGTATGTAGTTTTAACATACAGAACCAGGAATTTAAAATGGTTGGGAAACTACAAGGTACAGACACGTGAAACAAAACTAAAACAGAAGCTCACTCCAGAGAACAACGAATTTTCGCCATGCAAAGTTAAGGTACTTAGACAGTTGAGAGCCAGTCTGGGTCATCTCCGCTTTTACATGAAAACATAACCAAACTATGCTTTTATCTTATGTACGTGGAATATATGAATATGCATAGGTTGTATAAAAGTAGTGGAAGCACTGTTCTCACGTCAGAAGGTTGTGTGTCGGCACTACGACAGTTCTGTAGCTGATAAGGGAATGTGAGGTGATGGAGTGTAACTAGACGTAATGATTGTGTGTCTGTTGCGTCTTTCTGAAATTGCCAAATTTCACATGTTTTTGATAAAGTTCCCATTTGATTCATCCTGTGGTGGCAATTCGCAGGTAATATTTTTATTGCTTTCATTTAATTTTATCATACCTTTCAGCTTCAAGGCTATATGAGACATGGAACTACAGCTTAATATGGAATCCAGATTAACTCCCACCGGGAACTCCCACCCGGGTCTCTTACACCCGACTAGCGAATCTAACTGATTAGCCACCAACAAATTCAGCAGCTAATATTTTTTTATTATTATTATTATTATTATTATTATTATTATTATTATTATTATTATTATTATTATTATTATTATTATTATTATTATTATTATTATTACTTCTGTCCCCCATGGTCGCTCTATTATCATAGGATTTCCTCTGTTTCTGGCAATTGCCATCTTGAATAAGTGTCCCTTCCTCCTAGAGAGCCAAAGAGTTTTTTTTTTTTTTTTTTTTTTTTTTTTTTAACTTTGACCGATTGGGGCTGGTAACATCGTGAGCAGTTAGTCAACCATTCACAGTGGTTACGTCGTTCGGTCGTGCTTCAGTGTTTGTGTGCTGCAATAGGGCTCTCGGTGGCTAAAAAGATAACTTTACGTCTTTCCTTTATTTTCCAACTCCAGCTAACAATTGAAGGGTCGTGAGGTCTTCTTTTAGTTCCTCTGGCATATCGAAAAGCGTTTCTTGAATTCATTAATTTGAGTCTACTCCGGCCAGAGAATGCGATTTTTATCTTTGCTTTCGTTTTTTTTTTTTTTTTTTTTTGTTTTAGTATTTATGTTTTTGTTGGATGGCACCTCCTTCGGATAATTGTCCATTATGTGATTTAGCTCCGTATGGTAGACAGAAGACAGTAAGATGTATTTTATGTTTTGATCAAAAGTCAATTATCTTGTTTTGAATAATACAATGATGGAAACAATGTTCGTATAAATGATTACAAGTGTAATGTTTGTGTTCCGAAATTGAAAGCTGGCCAAGATCGTTCTCCTGTGATGGCCGGAGGTTCAACTCCGGGTAAATCAACTTATGATTCAGGGAATGTGCAATCGAAAGAAAATTATTTTTGTTCTAGATGTAAAGGATCATTTACTGATCTTGAATCAATATCTAAGTTGTTTAAACAGGGTATAATCGGAATAAGACGGGAATTACAACATGAATTTGACATAATAGAGGATGAACTTGATGTTTTGAAAGAAAAAAAAAACTTTAAATTCAAGATTTTACTAGTAAGGAAACAAGTTGAAAGCGAAACAACTTTATTACCTAAAACGAATGATGGATCTATATTAGATGTAAATGATAAAAATAAATTCCGTGCTTTAGCAATAAGTAACGAAAGTAACCCTCAGTCCTCTCAAACTTGTACTCATGCAATTGTAAGAAATAATAATAATAATAATAATAATAATAATAATAATAATAATAATAATAATAATAATAATAATAATAATAATAATAATAATAATAACATATACAAAGTGAATCAACTAAAACTGTACAAGATAAATCCAATTTAAGAAATGAACAGATGAAACTAAAAAAAAAAAAAAAATGGCAATGGATCGAATAATTCCAATTTGGTTTCTAATCTCAAAAAAAAAAAAAAAAAAAAAAAAACTGCATTATTTGTAACTAGGTTCAATCCCTCTGTTGAGGTAGAAAAAGTTGAGAGTGTTGTAGAACAACTTAATGTGACTGAAGTGACTTGTACCCAATTGGAAACAAAGTATGATTATTACTCTTTCCTCCATGTTGAGGTAAATAAACAAGACTTTTCTATTAAAAGTGATCCTGAAGTGTGGCCTAGATGTCTTTTAATTGGTCCTTTCTTTGGAAAATTAAGGAATCAGGATGAACTTCCTAGAAATACTTCCTTCTATAGTGTCGGAAATATATGATGAGTATATGGTGGCTCCTGATGCGCACCATTATTCAATTGTAACTGAAGTATTTTTATCCAGTGTTTGTAAAGTATATGAATCCACTGAAAGACATTTATATGCTAAAGGTGACTATTTATCCCTGTATTTTCAAATTGCTAATGCTGATTGGTGTAATATATTGTTAGGTAATAATCTCAATTTAGTAGCTTGCAAACTAGAGAAACTTATTAAATCTGCGATGGAGTGTAATATTCCCAAATCTAGGCCTTAAAAAAATCTAAATTTCCTTTATGGTATTTAAAAAAGTGATTTCTTTATGGAAAGTAAAGAATCAGGCTCATAAAAAATACAAAACTTCTCAATGTGAAAATCTTTGCATGGTATTTTCTAATTGTAGAAGATCTTTCAAAACTCATTTAAATGTGGATAGGCAAATTTGATCTAGTAAAAGAGAATATAATATTACAACTGCCCCTGAAACATTTTGGAAATATGTAAAATGTTCAAAAAATAAGGTAGTATCTGGTATTATTGACAATGATGTTTTGTTGAAGGATGACAATATGTGTTGGCTGAAAATTTTGCTAACTATTTTTCATCAGTCTTTCAAACTTTCTCGGTTAGTGCTACTAAAAATCAATTTTTATCTGTAAAATTTGGTCAAGTTAAACCCCTATAAATTACTGCTTAACATGTATTGGGAGCTACCAGAACATTAAAGTTTAAATCTTCAGGTTGGGTAGATGGTATTCCAGCTTTCATTGTTAAGGGAATGCGTGAAATAATTGCACCAATATTGTCTTCTTTATTTAATTGGAGTTTATCCACTTGAAATTATCCTGAAGTATGGAAAATTGTTTTTATAACACCCATACCAAAAGCTAATGGAAAGTATATTAACAATTTTCGACCAATCTCTGTAATGAAGGTAATTACAAAAATCGAGAAAATAATCTATAAATGTGTTTATAACAGTAGTAAAGGATAAGACTAATATAAAGCAACATGGATTTATGGTTGGTTATTAGTTATACTAATAACTAATTTAGCAAGTCTTTTCGTTATACGCTTCAAAATCATTTGGGCTGGTGTTCAAGTTGACGCTATTTACTTGAACTTTGCTAAAGCATTTGATAAATTACCACATCACTTATTCAAAAACAAATTGGACAGATACAACTTGTTTAACAGTAAAATTGATTGGTTGACTTCATACTTAAATGAAAGGAAATTTGTGGTAAAATATAAAGGAAAACTGTCTGCTATTCATAGTAATATCCCAGGGTATCCCAGAGTACCCCAAGGTTCTAATCTTGGTCCCTTATTGTTTTGGCTATATACTAATGGCATTTGTGTTGATTCAAATTGTGTCTTTTATATGCTGATGATATTAAATTTTTCAGTCAAATAAATTCCAAACAAAATCATTATACTTTGCAAAAAATATAGATATAGTGAAATGGTCCGAAGAGAATCAACTACCCATGAACTATAATAAACCACAAGGAATAACCTTTTCAAAGAAAGTTAACTCTTTAATCCACAAATACAGGATAGGCAATCAATATATCCAATTCGTCAAACATGTTAGAGATTTAGGGGTAATATTAGATGAAAAATTGCTTTTTCAGAAAAATCTTCAGGTTACAATCTCCAAAGCTAAGAAGAATTTAATAATGCTGAAATGGTTATGTTGAATCTTTACTAATATTAACACCTGCAAAAATTTCTATATGTGCGACATTACGTCTCATCTTGAATATTGTACGGTAATTTGGAATAGTAAAGCAAAATATTTTAGTTCCCCAATTGAATCAGTTCAAAATTCATTCCTAGCCTGGCTAAAATGGAAATTTAAAGAAATAGGAGGAATAAACTTGTCAGATATAATGGCTGATCTTAATCTTGCCCTTCTGCCTGACAGGCGCCGGCTCTTTGACGTGATTTTTTTTTCATGTGATTCTGTATGAAGATTTTGTTCTGGATAACTTTTTTTCTATAAAAATTTCTCTCAGAAACATTAGGAATTTTGTTACGTTTATGAGCAAATATTTAATTAGGTCTTCAATATATAGAAGTAAAGAAACAACCAATATATTTTAACCTGTTCTTGATGTGTTTCATAATAGTTTCAAGAAAGTGCGAAAAATATTATTTTGAATATTGTTTTATAATAAAGTATGAAATTTCTCAGTATTTTAATGTTTGCAATTGATTGTCTTAATTTTGTTTTGTAGTTTTATTAAGTATTGTATGGATTTGTTTTATACATATATTGTAATTTTTCATCAATTGTATGGACTTTTTTTTAATTATGAACAGATAAACATACAATGAAATGAAATGAAATATTTGAGGTTTACGTCCCACGGTTATGTCGGTTAGGCTAAAGGAGACGGTGATTATGAGAAATGAATGAAATGGTGGAATAAAGCAAGTGGGAGGAAACAGGAGAACCTCGAGAAACCCCCCACACAGTGTTTGTCCACCACAAAGTTCACTTGACGCGAGCTGGGATCAAACCAGGGGTCCTATGCACCAAAGGTGAACGCTCTACCACTGAGCCACCGCGCCCCCAACAGACAAACATGTTTGTTTCTTATTTTTTTTTTTTTGTATTTTGGAGGTCATTTTTGTAAAGTATTACTACGCGAGTTTTTTTTTTTTATGAGTGTTATGGAACAATCATCTGTCTGTTCTTATTTATTTATTTTTTTTACTTTCAATTTGATATTCAATAATTATCTGCTTTTTTATTTTTATATTGTTATTCTTTATTCTATTTTTAAAATTTGTGCTTCATTCGTATCTTTATATTACCATGTATAATCTCATGATGTAATTAGTATTGCATGCGCTTTTGTTCTTTCTTTATTTTGGCGCACTAGTGGCTGTATGTTGTTTGCTGCCGAATAAACATTATTATTATTATTATTATTATTATTATTATTATTATTATTATTATTATTATTATTATTATTATTATCATTATTATTATTATTATTATTAGTATTAGTATTAGTATTATTATTATTATAACTATTGCTGGGTTAGGGCTTCATGTGACACCGATGATTTATTGGAATTCCGAACCTGCACTCAAGTATGTTACATGTAATAAATCCCCAAAAATAAATATTTCCAGTGTCACGGGAACTAAAGATATTTTCCATCTTTTTTTTTAAATGTGACACCTTCAACACCCTGTAATTATTAGGCACTTCCAGGAGGACTACAATGACGAACTTTTGCATATTTGTAGTCCTCCGGAATCACACCACAGAAAAAAAAATCAAAAGGTTGAAATGTTTTGTTTGATAGTTCTTGGGGCGAAAAACATGTGGTTACTTGTCAATGTTTATATACTTCATATTCAGATAGAATGTCAAAACTATATATGCTTGGTTTGGTATGTAAATTACTTGCATTCTAAATAAGTACTTTCAGGCATGGGCGCATCTCTCTGGTTGCAATATTAGCTTTAGTATTTTTTTTTATTTGTATTAACAAACTCTTAAGAAATTAAGTTGATTTCGTAAACCCCACTGCCCCCCTTCAGAAGCCCATTTTTTTCAGGGCAGGACCCCCAAGCACAACAAGCGGGAGAAGAGAAAGGGGGATGAATAAATGATCGAAAATGACCGATGTTAGTATCAGATTAACAGTTTCAGGATCATTAGTTGATTGCTGACAGTTTTGGTGCATTGAAAGTCCAAAGTTAGCACCCAGTCGGGTAATACCCCCTAGTACTCCTGGGAGGAAAGATATACAAAAAATGATCAAAAACGACTGATATTATAGTACTCGCGCTGAGTCGTGAAGCGTTGGCTTTAAACCAATCATAGGAATATTTTGCTTGAGCTGCAACACATCGAAAAACTTCGGTACAATTCGTGGATCCACTTTCCGAGCGCACACTTGGGGAAACGTCGAACAGCTGAATTCACCAACTATGTTGCCAAACTTTGAAGACCTAGTAAACGAGTATATAAAAATGGTATTTAAAAATTACCAATAATAACACTGCACAATAATAATTACTGTAACAACTATTCTAAAATGGAAACAATAGCACAAATAGTAACAACGAAAATATAACGCAACAAAAAGGAATTAACAAAACGGAACTTGACGCCAATCCGACAACACTGTGCTCTTGGGAGATGTTTTCCGTGTAGCGCGAGAAGACACTGACAAAATTTGATGGGTGGGGTTGATGACTGGAACACACCCTCGCGTTCTATTGGGTGGCGAAATCGGTAGATCTAGGTCAAGCTTCATGACTCGGTGCGAGTACTATAGTGTCGAATCCATAGTTTTCAGAATCGCCTCGATAAATAGTGATTTTCCCGATCCCCTTTAAGTCGGAAGTTAAGCCCCCATAAGACCGGGGAGAGGGCAAAGGTGTGACACTTAAAAGTATCGACAACTATCGATATTAGTGGGAAATCATTAGTTCTCAGCGTTGCTAAGTGTATTGGTGGCAGTCCTGATGTCGTTTAAATTCAAGTTCAGCCTCCAGTAGGCGGAAGACCCCCTTGGCACTCCTCTGGGAAGTGGGCTATGGGGCCTTGCCTGTAGTCATAAATAACACAATATCTAACACATGAGCAATACACTGAATACAGGTGCATAGGTTAGAAAAGAGCTTATGATCAGATCGAAACTTCCCGAATTATTAAACAATTGTTACAAGGACAGTTATTGTTACTTTTTAATCATCATAATGCATGTGATCTCATGCTCATTCAATATTAATGGGTTAAATTACTTATGTTAAAGTTGTTTTTTTTTTTTAATTTTCTATTCATGAACATTTTCTTATTTGTTGTTTTTATTATAATATTTAGGCAATCAAATTATATTCAAGTAACAGTTCCCTTTGATCACGTTGCATCTAAACCAAGTAGCAAAGTAACCAAATCGGTAGTTGATATTTTATTTTGTGTGACAAAAAGCTACATAGAACTGAACAAAGATTTCAAAAAGGGCAATTGGAAGTCTCTAACGTGTAGACTGCAATATTTTTTTCTCTTTTTCTTTCTCTCTCTCCTAGGATTTGGTGGATTTTCTGTCACGGCTGGAAATCCAAACCTGTCCGCTGTGCTTCTTTTATTGGACACGCTACATAATCAATCTTGTTCACCACTGAGATCACAGTGCTACCGCCAGTAGTATCTTGAAGTCTCCCACCTACGTTTACACGTACTCTCATGACATATTTATTCTTAGGTTCGCTACACAATAAGCATTTGTTTCTATTTCCTATGCTTTAGTCGCGGGAATTGTACTGACACAGTTTATTTTTAGATGAAAGAACCTAAATATATATATTTAACTTTCATTGCGATTCTTGTGAAACAGGGAGGTCGTAAACAACCGACCTAATGTACTAGTGTGATACAAACTACTTCTTACGCTTAAATGCGATATGTAGTACAATAGCGTATGTTTTATAGTCCATGGGCCAAGGGGGTGATAATCCCTCCCTGGAAACTTTTGCCACTATATTAGAAATGTTCCTTAGGGTCCTTAGAATAAAAAAAATAGTTGTTGGTCAACATATAAGTGCAACACCTGGGTCCTGGGGTCCTTAACCCTTTAGCACCCGTGTATATTTACAGACATCGATGGAATCTCTTAAAATGACCCTAGATCAGACCGTTAGTGCAACACTGGAACAAGTTATACCTCAATCGATTTGTAAGACAGTAGGTTTTCAGTTTACGTTATGAACAGGACATTTCTGTGTACAAAGGAAAACTAATTGCGGGATATTTAAGAAAATTTCCCCTAAAAACGTCCTTTCTCGCGATTCTTTAAATTATTATGTGGCAACACTGCAAACTACGTGAATAATAAAATGTATTTATATGTTCCATCTTATGTTCAACTTACACTGAAAATTTCATCTTGATCCATCAAACAGCAGCAAAGGAAATTTGCTTTTTATAGTTTTCACAGAGTTCATAATAATAGATTTTCATGAAAGTACGAGTGTGACTTTATGTCATTGTTCCGACCGTCAGTGCAACACTGGAACAAGTTATACCTCGATCGATTTGGAGGGGTGTAGGCTTTCAGTTTACGTAACGAACGAGACATTTCTGCGTACAAAGGAAAAATAATTGAAGGATATTTAAGAACATTTCCCTAAAAAAAAAAAAAAAGTCCCTTCTCGCGATTCTTTTAGATATTACGTGACAACACTGATAACTAGGTGAATAATAAAATTTATTTAGATGTTCTGTTTTATGTTCAACTTAAACTGAAACTTTCGTCTTGATCCAATAGGAGCAGAGGAAATATGCATTTTATAGTCTTCACAATATTCATAATAATTGATATTTATCGAAGTATGAGTATGACTTTGTGTCAATGTTCCGTTTTATTTTTCTATAGAAAACAAGTTATACAACTTATTTTAGTTGATTTTCTCATTCGTTATATTATGACAGACTCCCAATACCGAGAAATCCCACATGAAGGTTTTATGATTTGTTCGTCCATGGTATAATAGAAATAATTTCAAAGCAATAATTTTACTGTTGTGCGGTTACATTATGATCCTTTGAAAATACTTGTTGTTCTGCTATTCTACAATGAATACACTTCCAAGCATGTCTGCTGATATGTGAAATTGTAAAACAACTCTCGAAGTTATTGCGTATAGGGCATGTATTCCTATTACATGTGCACACAGATAATCGTACCTAATACATTATGTAATATGTAGTTTTTTAATTGCCGTAATATTAAATAATTTGTTAATATATTCTTTGTGTACTTGTCTGTCTGTAAGTTGATAATAGTAGCACATTCGCCCTAAAATCCACGTGTTCTCAGTTATTCTGAAAAAGAATGACAAGCAAATAGAAGCCAGTCATACATTCGACAATTGCAACAAGAAAAAAAGGTTACTGTTGTGAAAAATCGAAAATTCTGTGTAATACACTACGCATAAAACGAAACTGAAACGACGACAAATTTCATATTAAAAAAAAAAAAACATAAAAACTTTCAGGTCAAAGTACTGCGGCAAGAGACTGACACTGCAAAACTGCAACGCTTGACATCAAATTGAATCCAAATTCCTATAGAATACGACACAAACAAACACGGTCTATCCCTGGGACTACCAAAGTTTCATAAAATTACCACGATTGCTAAGTCAGCCTGCTGAATCATGTGTTGCGAAAAATTGTACACTCTTAGTGGATAATTCACCATATTTGGAGCGTACTGCTATATGGCAGTATGTAGCAGACATCCTGTTTAACAAGGAGCAGTGCGTATTTGGCCAGAAATATAGCTAAAATTGGGGTCACGAAGAAAGGGAAAGGGTATTTCATGGGAAACTCTAGTGACATGTGTCACTATAACAGCTGAACGTGTCATTAAAGGAACACCTATTCGATAGGAAGACGAATCACTACTGTTACAGATTCAAGAAGTGGATTTCATAGCAGCCGAAATGAGGTACCACAACTTGTACCAGATCGTAGTGTATTACATAGAATTTTCGATTTTTCACAACAGTAACCTTTTTTTTCTTGTTGCAATTGTCGAATGTATGACTGGCTTCTATTTGCTTGTCATTCTTTTTCAGAATAACTGAGAACACGTGGATTTTAGGGCGAATGTGCTACTATTATCAACTTACAGACAGACAAGTACACAAAGAATATAACAAATTATTTAATATTACGGCAATTAAAAAAAAAAAAACTACATATTACATACTGTATTAAGTACGATTATCTGTGTGCACATTTAATAGGAATACATGCCCTATACGCAATAACTTCGAGAGTTGTTTTACAATTTCACATATCAGCAGACATGCTTGAAAGTGTATTCATTGTAGAATAGCAGAACAACAAGTATTTTCAAAGGATCATAATGTAACCGCACAACAGTAAAATTATTGCTTTGAAATTATTTCTATTATACCATGGACGAACAAATCATAAAAACCTTCCTGTGGGATTTCTCGGTATTGGGAGTCTGTCATAATATAACGAATGAGAAAATCAACTAAAATAAGTTGTATAACTTGTTTTCTATAGAAAAATAAAACGGAAGATTGACACAAAGTCATACTCACACTTCGAAAAAAATCAATTATTATGAATATTGTGAAGACTATAAAATGCATATTTCCTCTGCTCCTATTGGATCAAGACGAAAGTTTCAGTTTAAGTTGAACATAGAATAGGACGCATAAATGATTTTTATTATTCACTTAGTTAGCAGTGTTTCCACGTAATAACTGTACATTGACGTAAAGTCGTACTCGTACTTCCATGAAAATCCATTAATATGAACTCTGTGAAGACTATAAAATACATATCTTCTCTGCTGATATTTGATGGATCAAGACGAAATTTTCAGTTTAAGTTGAACATAAAACAGAACATCTAAATAAATTTTATTATTCACCTAGTTATCAGTGTACAAACTCCATGGCTCTGGATAAGTAGAGTAACAAATAAAACACAGTTCTGACCAGAGCAGAATGAAATATATTAAAAACTATACTTACAATGTTACAGTTTCAAGGACCTAACGTCCTCTTCATCAGACACAAACACTCTGATGTCTGATGAAGAGGACGTTAGGTCCTTGAAACTGTAACATTGTAAGTATAGTTTTTAATATATTTCATTCTGCTCTGGTCAGAACTGTGTTTTATTTGTTAGTTATCAGTGTTGTCACGTAATATCTAAAAGAATCGCGAGAAGGGACTTTTTTTTTAGGGAAATGTTCTTAAATATCCCTCAATTATTTTTCCTTTGTACGCAGAAATGTCCTGTCCATAACGTAAACTCTGAAAACCTACTGTCTTACAAATCGATCGAGTTATAACTTGTTCCAATGTTGCACTAACGGTCTGATCTAGGGTCATTCTAAGAGATTCCATAGATGTCTGTAAATATACACGGGTGCTAAAGGGTTAAGGGCCCCAGGACCCAGGTGTTGCACTTATATGTTGACCAACAACTATTTTTTTTATTCTAAGGACCCTAAGGAACATTTCTAATATGGTGGCAAAAGTTCCCTAGAGGGGGGAGTTACTACCCCCTTGACCCATGGACTATTAAGAGTATGTCACCGTTAAAAGGAAACAAAAAAGTAATTTATGTATTAGGATTATGTATGTCACAGGAGGAAACAAATATCAAATCATCTATTGGGATTATGTGTGTCACCGTTAGGAGGAAATAAACAGTAGCGTATGTATTAGGAGCATATATGTCAACGCTAAGAGGAAACAAACAACAATTCATGTACTAGGAGTATGTATTTCACCGCTAGGAGGAAGCACACAGCTGTGTGTGTATTGGGAGGATCCATGCCACTGTTAGGAGGAAACTAGCATCAATTTATGTATTAGGTGTATGTATGTCACCGTTAGAAAGAAGTAAACAGCAATGTATGTATTAGGGGTATGAATGTCACCATGAAGGGGAAATAAACATCAGTTTATGTATTATTATTATTATTATTATTATTATTATTATTATTATTATTATTATTATTATTATTATTATTATTATTATTAAGTATTCTGCCTTTTGGCAGGTCCTGGAGCTAATGAGTTTTTTTTCTTTTTTTTCCTTTCTTTTTAATTTTCAGTTTGGGCCTGGAGATGTTTCTTCCAAGTTTCTCGATTTTCAGCTTCCACTTTTAACTCCCAATATTTTCTTCTATCGTTCAAACCACTGATCGCTTGTGTTTTTCTTCTTATTCTTCGCTTTCCGTCCATCTTTCCGTCTATGGCAGTATGAAGAGGACAATTTCTTCACAAGATATGTCCAATCCTATTGGCCTTTCTACGCCCTCTCCTCTCCTCCGTTTTAAAATGTCTTTCTGTCCATTTTATCTTCTCCATCTTCCTCCAACACCACATTTTGATGCTCTCCAAATATTTCTTCTCTAACTTCCGTAATATTCAAGACTCTGAACCATAAAGTCCAATGCTCCGTATATAGCACTTGACCATTTTTTTTCCTTAGTCTAATATTAAGGTAGCTATTTAAGACTGACACTTTATTGTTAAATGCTTATTTAGCTATGTCAATGCTCGACTTTATCTCTCAGGTGCAGTACGCGTCTTTCGTCAAAATACGTCCCAGATATTTGAAATGGTCGAACTTTTCAAGCACTCTTTGTTCTACTCTGATCCGTAACTGCGCATTTCCACGGGATATTCTCATGACTTTCGACTTTTGTTATGTTGATTTCCATTCCATTATAGTTTTCCAGTGTCAACTATTTTGTGAATAATCAGTAGACCTTCTTTGGTTCTAGCTATAATAACCGTATCAACAGCATACCTGAATTTTTTTAATGATCTGCCTTCCAATCTTTGATATATTCAATTGCAATTAATGCTTCCTTCAGTAACCATTCACTGTAAATGTTGAATAATTGGGGCGGCATAATACAACCTTGACTGACACCTCTTCCAATCTCCGCAGTATTGGTTTCTCCTTCATTCAAGCGCAACTTGACTGGTTGTCCTATATACGGGTTGCGAATGAGCTGTCGGTCTCTCCAGTTGACCTTAATTTCTTTAAGTATTTGCAGAAGTTTCGTCCAATTGACCCTGCCGAAAGATTTTTTGCCAGTCTATGAAGCACAAACATAACTCTTCCTTTACGCCCAGAACTCCTGAAATAATTCTCATCAACCCAATGGCATCTCTGGTGCCTTTTCCTTTCCGGAATCCGAATTGATCTTCTTCCAACATTTATTCTATCTGTTTTTCAGCCGTTTGTTCAGTATGTGCGCAATTATCTTTTCAGTGTAGGAAATAAACCTATTGGATCTGTGATCGCTGCATTCTTTGCTTCCTTTTTCTTGTGTAATGCAATCAAGAAAATCCTTTGGTCATTTTCCACTTAGGTAGATCTTTTCAATATGCGAAGTTAGTACTTGAATTGAATTGTCTCCTAATTCCTTGAGCAAATCTTCTGGTATGTCTTCATCTCCAGTGGCCTTCCTCCTTCGCATGTTCTTGATAGCTTGTACTACTTCACTTTTCAATATACTGGATTGTTTCTCTTCATTATCCACCTCTTTCTCTGCTTCGATCTCAATACCTTTGGTGAGGTTCTTCTGGTCATACTGATCTATTGAGTACTCCTCCCAAACTCTAAGAAGTCTTTGATAGTTAGTGACTACATGAGCTTGTTGATCTTCGATTCGAAATGTGCATATGCATTTGTTAGCTTTCCCTCCTAATTCTTGTGATTTCTGATACATCAGATAATATCTGCTGCACCGTTGAAGTTTCATTATTTATTCACATATCTGTTCCATGTAGTTTTATTTGGTTTTGTCCGCCTCTCTTCTCAGTTCATTTTAAGCTTTATGTATTATTTGATGTCCGTGCTTTTCGCCCTTATGCGTTCCTCTATCTTCTGAAGTATCACTTCAGTTACCCTTGGTTTTCTCGGTTGTCTTTCTATCTTGCCAGTGTTGTTGTGGAGTGTGTGTGGTTGAATCTGTTTAACTTTTCCCCAACTATTTTCTACATTGTCTACAGTATCGCCAATCACACAGAATTTTTTTTTATCAATCTCTTCTTTCACAACACCGTCCATACTTCTTAGTCGCTCTAATTTTCATTTTCGATTTCTCCTCCCATTTTTCTTGATTGACTTTAACCAACTTTGCACTAACACTAGGAGGTTGTGATCCGAATCGATATCCGCTCCCGGTAGTGTCTTCACGTTTCGTACACTATTCCTGAAACGTTCCTTTACAAGAATGTAATCGATTTGGTAGCGTTTCTTATCTCCTAAACTTTCCATGTGTACAGCTTTCTTTTTTTTTTCTTTTCTCAAACCACGTGTTCGTCACCACCATATCATGTTGCATACAGAAGTCGATTAGCCATTTTTGGTCCCGCTCGTTTCTTCTACCTGGTCCAATTTATGCGTTAATAATATGTATGTCACCGTTAGGAGGAAACAAACTACAATTTATGTATTAGTAGTATGAACATCACCGTTATGAAGAAACAAACAGCAATGTATGTATAATGAGTGTGTATGCCACCGTTAGGAGGAAACAAATAACAATTTATGTATTAGGAGTATGCTTGTCACCGTTAGGAAGAAGCAAACAGCAATATATGTATTATGAATGTGTATGTCACCGTTAGGAGGAAACAAACAACAATGCATGTTTTAGGAGTATGTGTCACTGTTAGGAAGAAAGGCATGTCGATATATTTATTAGGAGTACGTATGTCACCGTTAGGAACAAAGAAATAGCAATGCATGTATTAGGAACATGCACATCACTGTTAGAAGGAAACAAACAACAATGTGTTTCAGGAGTATGTGTCACTGTTAGGAGGAAACACATATCAATGTATTTGTTAGGAGTACGTACATGCCACCGTTAGGAGGAAACACACAGCAAAGTATGTATTAGGAGTTTGTATGCCATTGTTAGAAGGAAACATGCATTAATGTATGTATTAAGAGTATGCATGTCACCGTTGGGAGGAAACAAACAGCAATACGTACGAACAATTTGCTCCAACATAATAAAAACCCACAATTATTACTAGCAACTAATAATGTTAGTTTAGCACCAAAAAAAATGTTTTCTTTAATTTTCTTTAAAACTACACAAACAAATTTACTCTCATGCATGACATATGAACTATCGATTATATTCACTTTAATTTCCGACTATATTATGCCTAATAGTTAAACAAAAAATTAAGTCTCAGTGTCAGTCGTAATTTCTAGCCATATCTCATTAACTATGTCGTGTACTGCCAACTTAAAAGTCTGATATTGACGAGCTTGGTTGTAGTATACTTGAGTGTTAGCTTCACTGTAATACTTGCCATGATTGTTGTACAGCACAGATCTTTAGAATTGCAAATACTTTTTTTTTTTTCATTTTCGATTTTCTCAAGAACTAAATATTGTATTTTGAAATTGCTTATACCAGTTTGTTCCGTTCACTGAGATCTATTGATTGATATGAAACCTATCTCACCCATCTTCGTAATTTCTTTTCTTTTTGTTAATCGCGAATCATATTGTACAATTTCCAATATGATACGCATCGCGACATAATTGCTGAACAAAGGAATTTTGCCCTAAATTACCAACAATTATTGCAAACTTTGAATGATATTTTCAGTGTTCGTTCAACATCATGAAGTAACTTGGTAACTATTTGAATGACTACCCTTTTTCTCGGTACAAAATGATAAATCGATGAGAGTTCATTTCCTGGACTCGCAATATAAAACTAAAACCAACTGTCCGGCCGTAAAATTCCAATGAAATCCAGGACATTTACAACTAACTATTTTGACTTTCAAAGCTGCACGTAACAACGTTGGAATATCAAATATTTCCAACTTGTCTTATGACAGTAGCGTAGGACCTCTATCAGATTCTACGAGATCTATCAATTGCTGTAAGAATCTGTGATACTCATAGGTACGTTGACTTCATTTTCTAAGATATCGAATTGATTAGAATGCAGAGTGATCGGTAGATCTCGCAAAATCGTATAAAGTATCAGTGTTAACTCAAAATCGTACATTTTGTGATATGTCTGGTGGACGATCCAATGATAATAAGTGAGATGTTTCGGGACTAGAGTCTTAATCTCAGAATGTTGGTCCTTCTTTCTTCAACATTTTTGTAACATTCCAACATTTACGAAAACATCCTGTTCATATTTCTGTTAACTACATATAAACAATTATTACAGATGTTGGATCTACAAAGAGACAGAGGGGTCACGATGGCTCAGCAACATAGCGATTATTTCTGGTGTATGGGATTCCTGGTTTGATCCCAGCTAGCGCCAAGGGACATTTGTGGTGGACAAACATCGTAGACGTGGGGTTTCTTGAGATTGTCCTGTTTTCTTGCACTTTCCTTCATTCCACAATTTAGTTCACTATTATTATTATTATTATCGACATCTCTCTTAGCGTCCAACCATAAGCTGAGACGCCAAACCAAAACTGAACAAAGAGAGGTGCATGGAGTAACTCGCACCGATAATCTCCATCAATAGCATAGCATATCTCCAACGGGCAGATCATGGATCCTAAGGTGGTAGAGACCAATGCAACGTGAACAAAAGAATATATGTAGTGCGTAGCTCACCTCGCTGATTGATGTCCATTGGGCGGAAGAAGTGGTAATTCAACGGAACGATGAGCCGGGAAAGTGGAAATGCAATACCGTATCCCAACCAAGTTGGTTAACTATTTCATATGTGATCTCAGCAACATTTATTTTCTGAAACAGTTTCGCGATTCAACTTTTCTTCTTTCTTAATTTTCCATAGACACATTCCAAATATTGCGAATGCATGTTTGCATTAATCGTGTTCCTAAGCGGTAGCAGTTCGTGATACACGCTGCAACAGACTCAAAATGCAACTTTGCACTAGTTTTGATAGTTTGAGAGTGTGTTCATATTGTAGCATCCAACTATGACGCAGTATTGTAAAAAAAAAAAAAAAAAAACAACTTTAAAAAAGGTTAAAAATGGATATTTCTCCTGATGATAGACAACGAAATACACACATTCGTTGGTATAGCTCTCTGAACCGCAGTCAACTGAAGCTGGATACATCGTTTCATTGTTTAGCATTTCTCGAGATGGTGGAGGAGGTGCTTAATGGTACATAGGGAAATTGAATAATTTTCCTAATGTCTCACAAGTTTAACCATTATCGGTCTTTACACTTATGTTTGGCGTTTGTCTATGACTTGTGAACGTTCTTACTAGATATTTGAAAAATGCATTTGTTTCTCTTTTAAAGAATAAAAACCGGTTTTTAAAAAAACATTTCCGTTTCCTGAAAAACATGTTTGATAGAAAACTGAACCATGTTAAAACAGAAACCGTTCCTTTGAAAGAAAACCAAACCAATTTTGAAAAGTCATTTTTGAAAGTTTTCAAGAAAACGTTTCGCTTCTTTTTTTTTTTCAAAAAGAAAAAAAAAATTAAAAAAAACTGTTTTTGTGTCCACCATTGTTTCTTGCGTGGTTTGTCTTGGAGAGATTCACGTCAATTGTTAAACCCTTAACCACGGTTGTACTGTATGCTTATTTAGCGCATTTCCGTCTCACTGGTGTGTATTTATCTTTTAAACTCGTAAAATATAGAGGCTTGTGTAACTATGTTTAAGATTCCCATATTTGAACTGCTCTCACTGGCATCCTTGTCTACTACAGGCAGCGCGCTACAAGAGAAAACACTCACTAACAAGTTGCTTTCCCCTTTTTTTCTCAGCTAAAAATAAGATACATAGGAAGTGTGAGCAGTGCTATATTGTGGAAACATCACATAACGATTTTGTCTCTAATACCGTATATGCTTAGACTACGTTCAAACTTTAATTCAAGTGTATTATCAGTTGATTTAAAGAAAAATGAGAATTCAAGTATCATTAATAGAAAATAATCATCAAAGTTCATAATGTGTCAGTAATCTTCAATTGTCAAATAACTTGTCAACGAGTAAACAGAACTAAATTTCCCTTTCATCAGCTTAAGAATAGAAGGATGCCGGGGCTTCAAGTTTCGCCTATTCAAGATCCGCCTAATACCTCCTAGCTATGCAAACGTCAATCAAAGCGATGACAAACAGTTAAGTTTCTTGTTAGGCGAAATTTGATTTTTTTTTTTTAAATAGAAACTTGGTTTATCTTGCATACGTTGGTAGTGCTGCACCTCATAAATAGATAACATTTCATCTTAAAATTATTTTTATGCTCTTGTTAAATATTTCAGTATGTAAGAAAAAATTTTGACAAACCCCAGGAAAATTAGTAGCTTAATGGAACTTGCAGGATAGTTTCTTTGCATCAAATATAGTAATATCTTAAAGGGAAGTCCCCGATAATCCGTCTTGAGTTTCATCCAATATGGGTTCCATATTCAATTCGACCGCCACCGTCTATAGAACAATCATTTTGTCCTTAATTTCTTACCTTGGGTTAAATTCTACGGTCTTATAACTTATAACAAAATATTTTGAAAATAAAATTGCCATTGTTTGATATATAATTCATCTCTGTAGGTCAGGTAGATATAAAGTTATAAATGATAGAGTATGCTTGTATCGCTTAATCTTGTACTTGTCTTTATTTCAACTGTATTTTTCTGATTTCCTTGGGTCATTGCGCGGAAGTTTCTGTAAACTTATTTAGCAAAATATTCCGCAGAGAAAACGTTATTTAAGCGAAATACGTTTTTATATAAATAATGAAAACAGTACATAAAAGGCACAGAAATTAACCCATCCCTTGCAGGGTGCATTGTTGGAATGGAGCATAAACCATACGGTTGGATAAGACTCATTGCTGCTTCAGATGTAAAAAGTCATTGAAACAATGAGTTTTAATTAGAGCGTTTATATTTTACTAATTTAGGTTTCATATAATAAATTCTGCTTCTTTCAGAATAGAAAAGGTACGAATTGCACTGAAAAACTAAAAAAAAAAGAAAAATAAACCAGAAAGAATGAACTTCAAAAGATTCATAAAAGTAACGTATAATTCGAGCATAGCGCAACACTAAGTTAACGCCAACGTGTCACTTTCATCCTCTTGTTTTATGATTTCCAAATGTGATTTCCCTTCAATCTGTCTGAGAAATACAATCTCGAACATGAACAGCTGGAGTAAGTACATTAGAGTTTTACATTTGCAATTCGTAGAGTAGTTTTGTGCTGGTACGTCCAAACAAGTAATTGGATAGCATTCTTCATTTTCTCATCCGATTCCCAATCAATTGCTGGAATACCTTACTTCAGTCAAGTTTCCTACATCTAGTCATATACTGTAATTGTGTTTATATTGTTATAATATGTACTTTTTAAATATATACGTTTCTAAATTTAGAAACTACAAATTTTTGTGTCATTTGAATAGGCGAAAGTTGAAGTCACCAAAGATGCGCCTTCGTTCATTGTAGTGGACCAGTTCAATGGTGTGAAAAAAAAAACTGAAATAAAAAAAAAACAGAAATTAGTGGTTGGAAGAGGAAGGAAGAAAGTTGGTTAGAAAAAAAATGCAAGTGTTTTGTACTTTTGTTAGTATGATCGAAAAAAAATATGATTTGTTTATTTGTGTATCTTGGTTCAATAATTTTAATTTTGAGTCCAACGTACCTTTCAGCAGCGAGGCTATATGAGACGGGACCTACTGATTAACGTGGAATCCGAACCACATGAGCTCCCGCCGGTGATCGAACCCGTTGGGTTCAATAAATGTAATGCATATGTTAAATAGTGAATTTAAATTGTGTCTACGTTTCACAGTTTAGAGAGCAAAGTGAATAGCAGCCCGTGTAATGTAACACAGTACAGAAATAAACATGTACTTGCGTATGCGCAACTATAGGAAAGTTGTTTCTTCCTTTCATTTTTTTTCCAGAATAAGCCAGCTGATTTAGACACAGTATCAAGCAGTGGTGGTTCTTGACGAACGATATATTGGTAAAGGGAATTATTATTATTATTATTATTATTATTATTATTATTATTATTATTATTAGTAGTAGTAGTAGTAGTAGTAGTAGTAGTAGTAGTAGTAGTAGTAGTAGTATTCACTACAGGCTGAGGGGAGAAATATCTAGTGCACTAGTTTTCTTGTTAAACGTTATGATTTCTCATAAAACAACGGATGATTTTGTTTATCTGTAAATATAGCTGGTTAGACAAAATGAGACCTAGGTGATTTGACAAGTAAACTGAGAAAACCATATTATATTTAAGTCACACAGAACACCTGTTTTATTTTTTAATGCATTATTTTTTTAACATAAGTGATAAAACTAATTGTTTAGGCGGTGATTATTTTTTTAAGGAACTGCATTTAAGATGCATTGCTACAGAGCATGCTAGTTTTGATATATATATATATATATATATATATATATATATATATATATATATATATATATATATATATATATATAACAAGAAACAGCAAATCGTATACAATGATCATCATAGCTAACTACAAGTAAATAACTCAATTTTTCTCCTAAAGTTTAACACTATTACTGCAATTCATTTGTTAAGCTATGTCACAAGTAGAATTGTTTAACGTGAAATATAAACCATAAGAAGTCCCACCGGAAAATATATTAATTATTATTAAACCCACCGAGAATTAATTGAGAAGTCAACGCTAAATTGGATAAACACAAACTATATTGCATATTACAATTTAACCTTTATATACTCAACGATGTAATTCAAAACAAACTCCATTAGATCAACAAAAAGTAGTCTAGAATTGATTGAGGTATTTACATTGTAAACATGCCTAACAATAAATGGATTTATCTACTCCTGACAGGTTTGAACCGTAGGGATAATTCAATTCTAACTTCATAGCTAGTTTTCTATATCATCAAGGTAACTATTAATTATCTATCAACTGTAGTGACAAAATATAGCACTTTTCGAAAGCTTCCAGTCCTTTTTTACCATTTTTGCGTAATGTTCATACTTCTATCCCCTGCAGCACAATACTTCACAAGAAGCGTTTTATGAGTCTTTTCCTTAATTCTTTATTTTTTCAAGGTACCACAAAATAGTATGTTCTTCCTCCTAAAGGCATCTTCCACCACTCCTATGCTTCTATTTCACGTTCGCACTTTATATTATCACTAATAATGCTACCCAGGTGTCGAAAACCAGTCACCTCTTCTATTTTCTTACCTCCTACTTCTATATTTGACTCCGATATCTTCGTTCCAATCGTCATGGCTTTTGTCTTTCTAACATTCATTTTCATCGCATATTCTTCACAACTCTTCCTCAAGTTTTCTAACACTTTGATTTTCTTTTCAGATTCCACAATAAGCGTCATGCTATTTGCAAACCATATAACCTAACCACTCTACCTCCTATTGAGATATTGTCTTCATTATGCAGGCTCATTTCACTATATTAAATAATATTGGCGAGAGACAGCATCCCTGTTGAAGTCAACCTCCACTTGCACTTTTATCTGTCACTTCCGCCCTTATTCTAACACTTACATGTTGGTTTATATATAAGTTTCTTATGGGGTTTCGATCTTTTCAGTTCGATCTCAGCTCGCGCCAATTGAGCTATGTGGTGGACAAATACAATGCGTGTGGGTCTTCTCTGGGTTCTCTCGTTTCCCCCGCTTTCTTCATTCCACCATTTCATTCATTCACATCATCACCGTCTCATTTAGCCTACCCGGCATAAACGTAGGTAGGCCCGGTTTTCGTTGTTACCTTAACTTTAAAACAAAAGCTTATTACTTTACTGTGCTTATTGTTGACATTGGTGTAATTGAGACAACAGCGATATGCAGTACCGTGAATGTCATAGCAGTCGGCATGTGTATATTTACTGATTATTAATTCTAAATTGAATGTCACTGCTGGAATCTGATGTAAATATAATCAGAGGAATATTTGGCATAATATAATATAGATTGATTCACGATAATTCTTGTGCAAAAAAGTGAAAAAACGAAGAGCAAGCGTATGTGTGGAGGTTACGAGAGATCACCACTAGAGTACTCTGGCGAGGTAAACAAAAGCACATGGATTGGTTTCGACAAGGGAGGTTGTTTACGAAGAAAATGGATAGTGACGCCGGGTATACAATACAAAAACAAGTATTTAACAATTGGATAACAAAGTGTATGATGCTTAATATTTTAATGCTTAGTAGACCGTTTTAATGCTTAGTATTTCCTCTGTTCGGTGGTCAAACTCAATACAGATGACAAACTATAATAATCTAAGAATAAAGAAATATTACATGAAAGTGTACTACCCAGACATTTTGGCGACAAAACCATTAGGGTCCGCGAAAAGGGGCTATACATTGAATTTTGGGTAGGTCAGGAGCGAGCCTTTGAAAAATCATGTTCTTTCCTCTGAAAGAAAATGGTTTGACAGGAAAGGAGAGGGTTAGTTGATGTTAAGACGGACGCGATACACAGAGGCCATCCTCTGTAATAGTTAGTGCAAGACTCATCGTGACAATGGTCTGTTTTGTGAGATAAGCACATTTAAATAACAGAATCGCGAAGTTATTCGAGATTGAGTTTATTTTATTCGTCTCGATCTGAAATATCAACTGTCGTAAGTCTGTCTCAGAACTTAACGTCATTTCGATGTATGCTTTACGGGCAACACATGTTGCGAGACGAGATGTTGAAAAGAGGAGAGTTAGATTTTTTTTTATAATGCAGAGACTGAGTTTTGAACATGCAGCTAGGACAATGACTACTAGCATATAATTCTCATATGTAGTATGTATATATATAACCCGAAAAGTGAAATTTTAAGTGCGTCATGTGACCAGTGTAGTGTGAACTTTGGAACTGGACCGTAGAAGCAGCACATTTCCAGAGTATTTGAGACAATCCAGATGAGAATTATCCAGTAACACTGCATAAACCAGATGTCTTCAACTTGATCCAGAGATACTAAGAGAGGGAGACCAGTGCAGTGAAGAAACAAACAGAACGGCCGCCAGTAGCAGCAATTGATATCATCAATGAGATTTCAGGATTCCGATCGAACTTCAGTGAGAAGAGAGAGAACTGAAGAAATAAGACAATGAAGAACACATCAAAACAACACTGCACGAACTATGAACGAAAATATATAAAGGCAAAATTTTCATAGAAAGAAATTAATATTTCATTTTTATCGACCGGTCACTTCAATTTAATATTCGTGTGAATATAAAATCTTTTTGTGTGTGTGTATTAGTGTTTAAAATCTTTATGATATGGGTGTGCGAGTGGAGTGTCTACTTTATCACCATTAAAAATTCAACAAAATCGCATGGAAGTATTTGTTGTACGGATTCCAGACATCAATTAAGGTAAGTGGAAAATTTCGCAAATGTTTTTTTTCTTATACAGAATTGCAAGAACATGAACAGACAAGGGTGTATGGATGTAATCTGACCATTTCAATGGAGCATCTGTGTTGAAGAAGAGCCAGTGATTATCTGAGGTAAAGGGTATCTTGTGTGGTAACAAATCACTTAATCCTTAAAAAAAAAAAAGCTCTGCCGCATATTTTTTATATTCCTAAAAATTTTAAGTAATCGCAAATAATTAATGCAATTCATTTGCATAACTGCTGTTAATTACTATATTTAAATACCTCTTTGGACTGTCCACTAAGGGCACTCCAACAATATGGTGCCAATATTTAAGTATTTTAATTGTACAGATACATACGCGCACACCTCGAAATCTGGCTATGCACAGCGCGTTTACTTTCTAGCCCACCACTTACTTATGAGAGACTTAAGAAGGCACTCAAATATATCCAAACATAGGAAACAATATATATACAAAATTGAAAGGATTATTGTAGAAAATCTGGTAATCGAAGTTAATGTGGGTGCAGCTGCACCCATTGCGGTGCCGCCTATGGTTGCATAGAGTTTACGCCTTCTACAATTCTTATTATTTCCCCACTCTTTCTAATTCTTCTATGTCCTCGGATATTCTTTTGTAAAAATATACCTTTGTTCTGTCTGTTTCCCTTCGTAAGTTGCTTTCAACTTCTTATGTAGTTTCTTTTTCACCTTCTATATCAATTAGCTGTTGTGTCTACTACTTCTACTTAGCCTGCTGTATGCAGAGTGTAGTATGTTTCCACCGTCTGTTACTACCTGCACTTATCCTTTCCTTATTAGAGTATTTTTTCTTCGATTTTTTCAAGGAAACAGATCTTACTTCCTCGTTTTTCAACTTTTGAGAATTTAAAGTCTTGTTATCTACTTTCTATTCTGCCTACATATTTCAGTTGAATATCCACTTCAGAGAGCACAAGGTCATGGTCAGAGAAAATATCAGCTCCGGAAAGGGTCTTCGCGTTCTTTAAGCTACTACGATCCTGTCCTGAATCATAACATATTCCATGTGATATATTCGGCCGTCTATTGGATATTTCCATGTATATGCTCTTTTCTTGTGCTAATTAAACCACGGGTTCCCAACTACTAGGTAATTCTGTATATAATTATAAATTGACCAGTCCTTCTCCTCTTTCATTTTTCTATCCAAAACCGTATTTGCCTATGACGCTACCTTCCTGTTATACTCCCACAACTGCATTGATATCTCCCATTACAATAACACATGCGCCCACTTCTGTCTGTCCACAATTTCTTCCATTGTCTCGTATTTTTTCTGTACTTCTTTAGTTTTATACGAAGTAATCAATGTTTGTGTTTGATCACTACTACTAGATTACTTTCCTTTAAGTTTTAATATCGTAAGTCTATCATCCATAAATTCTCATTTCACTCCGTTATCTTTTAAGAGGTTACCAATATTATTCCTACACCATTATTGCCACCTTTTACACTACTTGAATGAAGCATTGTATATCATTTGCTGTTCAACATCCATCACACGTTTCCATCTAACTTCACAAACTCCTACCAAATCTGGGTTATTTTTTCTTATTTTCTCTTTAAGATGTTCTCATTTCCCCTCCCTGTAGCATGGTATGTACGTTCCATATCCCCACCCTAAATATTTTGTTCCTACGTGCTTTTATTTCCTTATCTATGTTCTCCACATTGTTACTTTCTCATCCAACAGTCCTTCCCAAGCCATTCCTTTCTCGAGATCTGAATGGAGGATGCTTTACCTCCGAAACTATATTTAGACCTGTGAAAGACCGTTGTAGGTATGTTCTCTTTCTGCTGTCAGCAAAGTAGAGAAAATAGAGGGATAGTCTCCCGTTGTCTACCACTCTGCAATACCCCAACCGTTAATGTTACTCTGACCATGCCTGGGATTATTGTCCAAGTTTCCGTATCCACCACTATTATATCAGCCAGCTTGGCTACTGGAGAACGGCTGTCTTCTCCCGGAACACTTTTCGTGTGGCTACTCCATTTAGACCAATTCGGTAGGGATGGCCCTTCTGGTAGTGAATGGTTCTAAATTTCATTGTAGCACACAATTTTTCCTACGCAACACATAAATGTCTTCGTAAATGTGGTGTTTGTGGAAGAGGGGCAAACAAGTAACAAGTACATTTTTGTCATTATATCAGGACGTAATTCACGCATCAATTTTATCTTTACTTAATCCTTAAAAATAGGCGGATATATGTCAATTAACAAATAACTATTTTAAACTCCTATACCAAGTCACTGAGTAACTTGAATTTATTCCTTCCAGGTCATTCTTTTTTCTGCTTTTTACTGAAATGTGTTTTTAAGTGGCAAACCTGCTAAATTCTTACTTATGTATGTATTTGCAGTGGAGTAGAAATAAGCACTAACCTCCCAAATAAGCATATATACACTATATAGCTTGATTATTTCAGTTTTAAATTAACAGCAACAGTTAAATACTAAGACTAACTGGGATGCTTCGAGACTAACTGATAGCACCACTTTTTGCAATTTTCTTGTCGGTTAGTCCCGAAAATCTACAATCATGTCAAATTTAATCATTGTAGATCTATAGGATTTCTCAATAAGTTTGGGTGTTAAAGGTGTCCGATATAAATAACATGGCTATGATTTTCCAGTTCCCCATAAAACCATTCTAAAGTTTGATTTTTTGTATGTGTTGTGTGTGTGTTTCTTACGTAACGCTAACAAAAGCGTACAAGCATACTGAAGTTCAAGTTTTCATTCCAATTTCAAGTACCTAAAGGTTCATTTAAATAGCATGGGGAATTTCTTCATGCCCTTTTCAGACCTCCTAAAAAAAAAAAAAAACGCTTTTATCAATTTTCCTGTGGGTTAGTCCTGGAAAGCTAATATCATGCCAAATTTGAACTTTCCACGTCAACCAAAAGTGCCCATTTATTTTGTCAGTTCATGTAGTTTCATATGTACTTAGGGTACCATATCAATATCATATTACTGTAAAGACATGGAAATATCCCGACATTTGAATCTTATTCATCAGAAACTAGTACCCAAGACATTACACGTCGTGTTACTATCTCAGATTAGTTGTTGGCGATTTATCATAGTATGTATTGTTATTTTACAAGTCTTACTTCTGCACATTTGTAAATGCGGAATGCATTCATTGCAAGCAGACTACCTTGGATGAAATCAACGACACATGCATGAACTACGATATAGTACTTTGAAAACTATTACAGCATTCGTGATAAGAGGACAAATGCAGTGGCGTACGCAGGAGTTTATTTTGGGGGGTCCAAACTCAATATGAGGGTATTTTTATATTAAAATTCTTAAAATTGCTTAAAATTAGTCTAAATTTATACAAAAGTCGAAATTTCGAGAGGGTCCGGATTCCCAAAACCCACGCTCTGCGTACGTCCCTGGACAAATGTCAAAGCATTATAATAGACTGCAGTTCTACCTCGTGGTAATATAGTTAGGGCATGTTTCTTCGGCGCGAGGCACCTGAGTTCCATTCCTGGTGACAGCTCATGAGATTCGGATCCTAGTTAATATATACTTTACTCTTCATGTGACTTTGGTGCTGAAAGTCATATTAAAATTTAAAATTACCACTGCCAACTCGTATGCTGATCATTACACATAATGCAATAGAAGTGGTACACTTAGTAAATTGTGTTAAGTAAAATTAATACAGTTATACTGCTTGTCACTGAGAAATTTATTAAACATTATATAAGTACGAGTAGATGTGAAACTGCAACTGAAAATAGCTCACCCTGTGTATGATAGGTATCGACGATTCAAATTGTTACGTACTCTATAAATCAACATATCATTGAAAATGCAATGCATGTATTTATTCCAGTATTATTCACCTTAAACACAGCAGACAATTTATACATCATATACTAATGGACTGTGATTCTAGAAATAATTTCTAGATCTATTATTCTTTCGGGTATGATTTAATTAAGATGGGTAATGCGCTTACTGCATCTGAAACAATAATGCCTATCCTCTATATCCTATCCGCAACGTGTTTCATAGAAAATGGAAGCAAGTGTTTGAAGGAAATTTAATAAACTCAGATGGTCATTAGCGGTGCTGTAAATGGGACCCAACGGCGTAGCAGGAAATAATATTCCTGTATGTAGTGGATCCCTCGCGACGTGTTGCGTGGGAATGGATAAAAAGAGGGGCACAACATTGTTCTACGGAAAATGTTTACATATATACATACATACACACACACACACACATTCATACGCTTCATTAATGTCTCATTGTTGTCTTCTTTCAATTTGCATAAAACAAAATGTTAATTCAACAGTTGAGAATACTATATTCGTGTGCAAGTTCACAGCTGATGTTGACAATACTGCAGAGTTAAGACAACTACAGCTTGTATTTGTCAAGTAGTTCAACAAATCCAACAACATATGGCCATAGTGTAAGAATAAAAATCTAATTTCACTGCGAACTCGTAAGTTTCAAATATATGTATTCCTAACTATTTAAAAAAAAAAAAATACATGCACTGACATAACGGGTACTTCCAGTTGACATGGAAAGTTGAAAATTGGCATGATTGTAGCTTTCCGGGACTAACCCACAGGAAAATTTGCAAAAAGTGAATACTTCTATATTTTATGAAGTCTAAGAGAGGAAGAAGAAATTCCCTCTTATTTGAATGGGCCTTTTTTGACTAGAATCTCATGTTTTAGGTACTTGAAATTGGAATAAAAACTTGAAATTCGGTATGCTTGTACGTTTTCGTTAGCGCTACCTAAGTAAATCATTGAAAAATATAAAATAAAATAAAAATAAAATCCAAAATTAGTTGGGTTCTGTGGACAATTGAAAAATCTTCCCCATGTTATTTATATGGGACATCTTTTACACCCCAAACTTATTGGGCACTACGTGTAGGGCTTACATGATTAAATTTAATATGTAGCTTTTCGGAAATAGGAAACAGGAAAATTGCCAAAAGTGAATAATTTTAGTTTTTTAAGGGGTCTAATAGGGGCAATAATAAATTCCCCACGTTATTTAAATTGGTCTTTTTTGACCTACAATATCATATTTTAGGTACTTTAGAACTGGAATAAAAAAAAATCGAAAGTCGGTATGCTTACACGATATCGTTATTATTATTTTTTTATAGTGAATCATTTGCAAGAATTCCACAAACCTAAGTAACGTTAAGACAAAACGAAACGGTGTATAATGTAAATTCAAATTACCACTCTTCCTTCATTAATGTATTTTCAGTAGTGACGGCACATATTTTTGAAGTACTTTTTGTGTCTCTATAATATGTCAACACATTGCATCTGAAAAACAAACGGGGGAGGGGTTAACTTTCTATCAATAAATTAATGTTGTAATTCATTTTGAACCAAATCAAATATTCACCGAGCAAAAAAGACAATCAAATAAGTTGTAATTCAATTAATGCATTCTTTTTCTACTATATTTGCAGAAACGATGCAAATTCTAATATTTAGCCTGTTTAATTATTGAATTGTTAATTACTGATAAATTGATTCCAACATTCGTACATTATTTGTGTTAGAGAATGCGGAGTTTTAATATATGAGACAATAATAAACATGTATTTTAAAATGTGAATAATTATTTATGACTGCTTAATTAATATTCGCTGCATTCTATTGTCAAGTTTGTTGATACAAGTTCTTGCAGATGAAGCACGCTTATAAATGTTGTTTCTCATTTACCTGTCGTGTGCTTACCGTCCGTGTTGTAAGCTGACAAGAGAATATCACGCTCCTAGCACGTGTTATTATTATTATTATTATTATTATTATTATTATTATTATTATTATTATTATTATTATTATTATTATTATTATTATTATTATTATTATTATCATCACTTCTCGGCCTCTATTTTCATCTCTAAAGCGACATGATAATTTGAGTTACCCTTATCCCTCCTCGAATGTAAACTGTTAATTCTCATGTTATGTTGTTTGTTTTAGAAACAAGATGAGAAATTTCTCTTCTCGTGGGCTACATTAAACAAAACAGAAATACTCTTGCCAATGTCACGTTTCTGCTTATAACGGTATGACCGGAGCGATAATTAGCTCATAGCTTTTAATCTTCTACGAGATAATAATAAGTATTATTATTGCTATTATTATCCCTGAAGATTTGATAGTTCAAGTATTGAAACATCCAAGTATTCAAATATCTGAATATAATAAAACGTGTGTCATCGTCGATCAATCGGCATCAAAAATCCTAAAGTAAAAAAGTGTCCAATGCGGATTCAAACCACGAACCTCCAGATTACTGATCCAGTTCCTTGACTACTCAACCACGATCACTACGCCGTAAATAAATCGTCTTTAGTCTTGTTACGTTAGGTTTCTTTGCCTCCGCTTGCAAAGTTGTATGTTATATTTCTTCGTTGCAGAACGTCTTTCGTATTTCTTTTATGATGATATAAGTGGATAAACTCCGGCAAAGTTTATATTAATAACTTGAGTTGTTCTTAAACCTTTAGTTCACAAGTTTGTTTCTTCTACACACGAAACTACAGATATGACAAATTTAATTTTCATTTGCACTTGCTTTCAAAGCAGTCACCATTAACGGGTAAAGCATTTTTTTTCCGTCACGATTAATGAATTTTGTAACAAAACACGTCAAGAAATGAGTTAAATGAAGGATGGAAGAGTTGATATCAAAGTTGAGTATTGTAAGCTAATGAAAAGCATGTAATAACGACTTGTATTTGAAAATAATGTCAGCTACTTTTAACTCACTAACTAGCATTAGATTTGGTTCAAGCTTGAAGATCTGGAATGCACAAACTCAGTGTAGCTAAAAAGAAAAATGCAACAACAATGGACGAGATTCAAAGATAGGACCACCAACAGAAAACCCGTTCACTAACGCCTCATCTATCAAGCCAACACGTTTTATAAGTTATAAATTTGCATGTAAATGATACCATTATACGTTTGTGCGATCAATGTTTTGCTCTTTTTCTCTTCAAAAACGTAACATGTATACAACGATTCGTTTCGTTTTCCATTAGAGCTTTGAAAGACATGATTTGTGTTTGAGTATATGATCTTACTTTAGAAAAAAGAAAGGCAATACATTGATATCGAAAATGTAGTTAATGGATTCCTCTCCGAAAAAGATCACCTGTACACTTATTTTTCAAATGGTAATTTATAATTATACTTACGTTGGTTGAAATTTCTCCATAGTTATGGGGGAGAGACACTGAAACCACCCCTACCAAAGGGTGAAGATGACATGTAAAAGACGTCAAATACGAACGATATTAGTGTCGAGTTTTTGTTCAAAGATGAATAGTGACACTGTGGATGCTGTGTGGGTCCAAATTAAGCCTTGGTTGGCATGGAGTTGACAATGGGAGAGTGGCAGGCAAAAATAATCGAAAATATCCTATATTTGTGTCGAATGGATAGTTTTCGTGATCTCTGACATAAAAGGTGATATTTTAGATGTGGATATATCCAATGTTGACCCTATTGGTATGAGGTCGTAGGGGGAACCAGTGAAGAATTCAGAACAGTTTCTTTTTAGTACGTTTCAATATACTGCAGGTGAAAAGTGATAATGAACAGATACTGATATCACACTCGGAAAAATCGGAGATATAACTTCTGGGGAAACATTACTAACTGCTCACTTTCTGAAATTTTCACTGCTTTGCAGGGGCATAGACAAGGCTTTTTGAGGCATGTTTTACTAAAATCTCTATCATTATCTCTGAAATTAGATATAATTTACAGAAAAGTAGTGATTTCGTGGGGCAGGAGCTCTGTATTGCCAAGGCCTGCATTCTGTATATGTCTCTGCTGCTCTGAATTCTCATAAGCTCCTCTTCAAATGTAAGACGTAAAACGTAATTAAGAAACATATAACATAGAATACAACATATATAGAAAATATGTTATTATAAATAAGAAATACAGTAGAAAATAATTATAAAACATAATGTTGAAGGGCAAGCTTTTTTTTAAACAATCACACTTGAATGTAAAATATACTTTTAAAACAATTTTCCATTTATGCAAGGCTACAAACAAGTGAGGAGTGCCATCTGGTAGCCACTATTCATCTCTTCGAATCAGAAAACTATGAATTTGACACCAATATTTTTTTTGTATTCTATTACTTTTTTACGTATAACCCTTTTCCCTCCCTGGAATGGTTTCAGTGTCTTATCCCCTACAGTAGATTGTTGAGATGGTAATTTATACATATAGTAAATTCGTTTGAAATTCCTCCAAGTGTCAATGTTGCACTGTAGTTTTTTTTCTGAGTCAAACTTTCTGGTGTATATATTCATTCATTCCAGTAAGAACTAAATTTTGTATTAACACCTGCCTGTCGTCGTTGTGCAAACATTCATGATGATATGCCACAGGGAAATGAATTACATTCAGGTTGTAAGATTTAATATCAAGTTTGAAACATCGCAAGTTAAAGAAACACATGTAATAACAAATATCATATTTGAAAATAATTTCGAATTAAACTAGCTGTGACTACATTACTTCAAAATTGAATTTGTGAAATGCACGGTGTGAGCGTAGCTCAAATAAAATAATCAATAAGAATGGTCTTGATTCGAAGCTCGGACCATACAAGTAGGAGTAACTTACATTAACCATTCACCTAACAGACGATGACGCACGGGTTTTGGCACTACTTTATCAGATGGTTCTATCAAATGTAACCTAATTAACACAATAGTAACAAATATTACTGCCCTAAAAAGTGTTCTGAACGAGAAGAAGTTCATTATGCACATTGTAACTAAGTTACAAGAGGTTTATGTCCTATCAGAACGGCGCATCCACCAAGTCAACTTTTGGAATATTCCATTAAGTTAGCTTTCAATGTAGCTAAAGGAAACGTATATACATGAGTACAGAGCTCTCCGTAGCAGAGTGGATAAAGCCATGGCTCGGTAACTACAAGGTTAGCGGTTCGAAACCCCTCTCGGAAGGTAAAGATTTTCAAAAATTTTTAATTTCTCAGTTCTCAAGATCTTTCTTTCCATTCGTAATCATATGATGCTCTCAAAAGTGCTCTCCACCTTACTTTCGTCAACAGTAGAGAGGGAATGGGGATTCTGCAGACAAATTTATTATTAGCCCATTTTAACTATATGTCACCCTATCATCTCTAATAACTTCTAATCTACCCCTAATAATTTCTAGCGCACTTCCTATCCCAAATAACTTCTATCACATCTCAAATAACTTCTATCTTACTCATAATAACTTCTAATGCATTCTATCACTAAATTTAGTTACAAAAAATCACTAAATCTGGTTACAAAAATCACTAAATCTAGTTACAAAAACAAAAAATCACTAAATCTAAATAGTTATAAAATCTGATTATAAATGGTTTTGACTTCAAAAATCATTAAATCTGGTTACAAAAACAAAAAAATCACTAAATTTAGTTATAAAAATCACTAAATTTAGTAAAATAAAATTACAAAAACACTTTTATGATTTTACCATAAAAGTTAACTAAATTCTACATAATTACATAATAGTTACAAATTAGTATATTGATAGTTACAAGTTCGGATATTGATAATGGAATCTTCTGTTAACCTCGTTCTCTATAGGAAACAATGACTTCTTAAACTCTGTCCACTGATCATAATTCAAGCTGAATAGACAGCCGTTAATATCAAAAACAACTTGAACTTCCGTTTGCACATTTTTCACAATTACATTGAAATTATTAGTAAGTATAAATTTCTTTTGAGGATCCATTCTATTCACTCCATTTTTTACTCCTGACGACATATTTTTGATCATTTTTATTATTCTTTGGATTCACATACAGAACTCAACAGTTGGATAATTATCTTTTAAACCAGTGTATTTGATTTTTATTCCATCTTTAACGATCTCATCAATCATTTTATCTGTTAAGTGTTTTGTAAATCTAGGTGGAAGAAATACCTTAAACTCTTCACACTCAACTAAAATGCTCTTTCCAAACTTAGTTTTAATCTTTTCCATTTTCACAATCTTATATTCTGTATTTAATTCTAATTCTCTTAATCCAATAACCTGTTTTTGTTCAAGACTTCCAAGTTTATTTAAAAAATCAACGTGTTTTGCCATATTTATTATATAGAATTTTTTCTAATAGTCTCGAATTTCGTTAAGTATATCATTGATTCTGTTAACAATATCTCTTACATTTTCATCTGTTAATTCACCATTCATGAGCTTAATTACATTAAGCTCATCTTTAAACAGTCCAATTCGATTCACCATATTTTTATAATATTCTTTCTTTGAAGCTATATTAAACCGTGTTGACAGACCAGTGATAACAGCAGAAGCCGAAGCAAATGCAGTTGTAATAATTGAATACACTGTAACAGGAATAAATACATTGATGAACCCTGTAGAAGCTGATAATAGAATTGATAACGTAATAAGAGTAGTATAAACACATTTTATTCTCTTAAACTTCCTTTTGTTTTTCATTAATAACTTCTCAAGATTTAATATAGTATCTTCAATTAAGGCAATTAAATTCTCACGTGGAATGTTATCTGGAATAGTCATTTTATGAAATAAGTTTTTATGATATTGTCATAAAAAACACTTACAAACTAAACCAATCTAATAAACATATAATTGATTTATATCTTATCAATTATTTTTTCTTTCTCAACATCATACTCTAAATTTTTCTTACCAATCATAACAACATAGCAAATTGTTTTATCTGGTACATCGCTTTCAAAATTAACAGTCAGTTTCAAATTAGTTCTATCACTTACAGTTACTGATTTATGCTTGCTTGTGTTAATTACGAACATTGGTCTATTTTCTAAAAACTCTTTAGGATAATAAAACATCTCAGTATTTCCAATTGTAGCTCGCTTATATACCGTATACATTTCATAAACTTTCAAATACTTATGTTTTGCAAAATCTAAGTTTAAAGATTCTAATGGGAAGGATTCATTTCTAGAATTACGAAAATGGATATTCTGAACTTTACAATGATCAAAATAGCTTGAATCTCTTTCTTGATTATCATTTCTATCAGTTTGAAAAAAGGCAATCACGAAATTAGGCATATCAAATTCACTTGAGTTAAATTGTGTGGTTAAATCGAATTCTAAATATTTGCCTGTAACTGATTTCTGTAAACATTGATGTGTGTTGAATGAAATAGGAATCTTACCTTCTTTTAACATATTAGATTTTAGCAAGGTAGCATAGTTAGGTTCATAATTAACAATAGGCATTCTTAACTCCATATTTGTAATCTTAATTTTACCTGGATGCGGTTGATCATTCTCATATGTTCCATCCTGCTTTTTTGTTTTCCAAATAGCAAATGCGTTATCATCAGAACCACTTCTTTTAAATGTATATTTCAATCCTCCTTTCCATATAATATCTTTAAAATCTTAACAAAATCCTGGCAAAAGTCTTAGCAAAAACACTATTTCTTCATCTGTTCTTGCCCACGTAATTCCTTCCCATCCACAGTCATCATAGTGATTTGCCTCTGGTTTTGAAATCGTACATGTGTTTACAGCTGTTGAAGTTAAACCAGGATAATCTATAATATCTAATATCTGTCCATGCTTACTAACTTGAATTTGAGAAAACAAATGTGGGAAGAAATTATTAATAAGTCTAATATTTTGACCAGTAGTATATTCTCCATCAGCGTCTCTACCTCTAATTTCAAAAGTTACATAAATATCAGCATAATAAGGATGTATGAAGCCATCACCCACGTCAATATCAAATTCAATAGACCTGTTTGGCTTATTTAAATTCTCGATTGTTTTTTTGATTAGGTTTAAAGGATTGTAATTCATATGATTCTATCTTATCCACATTCATTATAAAAAAAATATTTGTAATCGTTTTATGAATTAAGCCCATAAAATAAGCCCATAAAAACTTAAAAATAACTTCTCCAAATATCCTTATTCCTATTCACCTGACTAATAATTTCTGAAGAACTATACCCATCTGTAAACATTTTTAACACTGTAATGCATAAATGTTCACAAATTACCTCGTTAAAATGTTGTATACGGCTGTTATTGTACTCTATATTATGACCAAGATATTTTACGAGTGTTTTTGGCGGATTACCTCCAAATGAATCAAACACATACTTTCTATTTCCTTTTTTCCAATAACAAATCCAATGGGTTCCTATATTATTAGACGTATCAAAATTAACAATACCACACTCGTTCTTCCTTGGTTGTTTAGGCAATTCATCACTCACAAATACATCTCTAAAGTTCCTTATCTTATTTTTTTAACAAGTTGTATTAGGTCTAAATTACTTAAAGGTTTAATTTCTTCTTTTTCTTTTACCGTTTTGGAGTTTACGTTTTTTGAAAGCTTACCACCTTGTTTTTCTTCCATTGCTAAGTTATGTCGTTTTTGTTCTTCTAATTCCATTTTATTCTTTTTTGCATCATCTACAGTCTTAGCAATAGCAGCCGCACCTCCAGCAACAGAACCTAGAGCACCTATTAAAGCTAAAATCGTTGGAATAGTAAATATAAAACCGCCATAATGAACTTTATTATCATTTGTCTTCATTTCTTTGTTTATTTTCTTAAGTTGTGGTATAGAAAGAGATAGAGACATACATTGCCCTTTACTTAGTTTTGCTTCTTTTTGTTTGAGTTGTTTGTTAGTTAAAATGTGATCTATATTTAATTGTTTAAGTTCCTGATTAGGAATCGTAAATGTAAAACCTTTTAACTGCATATTTATTATATAATTAAAAGCTTTTTATGAAAAATTTCCATAAAAAGTACACATAAACCTAAATCTAAAAATACTTATAAACCTAAACCAAATCTTACTTTTGTTACTTATAAACCTAAACCAAATCTTACTTTTGTATTCATCACTAAAGCAGTTCCAAGAGCAGGTAGTTTTTCAGTTATTAAATTAGCATCTTTAGCAAAAACTCTTTCCCAAGCTTTATTTTCTAATTCCTTATCTGCAATATGTCTTGATTCTGTATCTTTATTATCCCTATAGTATATATCGTGTTCTTTACAAGCCTCATCTAATGCATTTATACCTTTATCACCTCTTTCTAATCTTTCTTGTAACTTAGTAAAAGGTCCGCAAAATTCATAACCTGGTATATGTAACTCTGGAATTCCTTTCATGTTTAAAATCCTATTCATTAATCCTTTTCCATACTTTTCACTATTCCAAAATTTTGGTGGCAGCGTATTCAATATCTTTATCAAATAACCTATACCTTTTGGATCATTAGGTATAAATTGTATGAGCTTAGAATTAATCATATCCATAATACCTACTTTCTCATTATAAAAGTTATCATTACCAGATTTTTCTTCCCCATCAATAACAATCAAGCGATCAATCAGTTTTCTCACATCATCCATCCATATGTATTCTTTTGATAATTCGTTATATACCTTTATTCCTTCTCCAGATTTTGGTGTCTTTTTTGAAGGTGTTGTTGGTTTTATATATTCATCCCAAATAGGTTTGATAATTTCTTTATATTTTTTTTACCTTTACTAGATTTTTGTTTTCTTGTATTCGGATCATTATTATGAAATGCAACACTAGAATCAATTACTATTGGTTTATATTTTCTAGATCATCATCATTATAATTTGTTGGATTATGTTTTGTCAATAATTCCCATAAACCTTCTGTTCCTGTATAATGTCGATTATTAATAACTAAATCATCACCATGAATTTTAACTTCTGCATTTCCTATCATATGTATAATTTTCCCATCTTCATCATATGGTTGTATTCCAAAACTTTTATCATCTCTAGTTGCATAATATCTTGAGGCAATCTTACCAAAATCAGTTGTTGCTAAAGATTCTATTCCTTCTACTTTATATTTAATTTGTTTTCTCATGTGTTTTATTTCTTCTGTTGTAGGCGTATCACTTTCATTTATAGGACTGTCATACAAAGGTGGTGTTTCTAATAAGCTTGAATCAACTCTTGCACTTTTATACACAACTGGAACTAACTCTTGAATTAGATTTTTATTTTCTTCTGCTACTTTTGATATATCTTGCCCTAAATCTTTAATTGCATCAATAACAGGCTGATCTTGTTCTTTAAATTTCTCATACTTATTTCGATTACTTTGTTTAATTTCCTTAAATCTTTTAATAAGTTATTCTTTTAACTTAATATACTTCTTAGCTTTATTAACATCCATTTATTATATAAAGAAAAATAAAAACATAACATAGCATATCATAACATAACATAACATAACATAATATAACATATACGTTCACCAGCATTCATATACGTTTAGTTTACACTTTTAGAAATTCTTTAATTTTATTTCTATATTTACCATTATTCACCTTCCTAGTCATATCTATTGTTAAGAAACCATGTTCTTCACTCCAACACTTGCTACATACTAATTGTAATTTTTCAAACGACATATCAGATGCAACAAATTCATCATATATATGTTTTAAATTTACATTGTCCTGTCTAAATATACAAAGAAAGTTTAAGTTGACCCTAATTAATTGTTTTGGTACTTTAGAATATGTTTGTCCAAGATAGAAACAGTTCAAACCCTTATGACGACCTCGAGTAAAATATTCTCTAACGTGATTTTGTTCTTCTAATATGAAATCATCAAATACTACCACAGAATAGTCCTCACATTCATCTAATGGAATAATCTCTTCATTGTTTCCTTTTATTATTGCTATTGTGTCTTTAATATTACGTTCTATATCTCGATAAAGTTGTATTAAGTGTTGGTATTTAGGTTGATTTAAACTTTTAGAATAGATATAAACATTTGCATATTTTAACCACTTAGGTGCCAACAAAAAATTATCAATCATTAGCGTTGTCTTACCACACCCACTAGGTCTAACTATTAAACATCTTATATCATCAGGTAACAACTCACCATTCCTCTTCCTCTTCGCCGTTTCTTCTGTTAACCTTACTTTAATATCCCAATTATCCATTATTTATTTATTATATAATAAATGAAAGTATTTAATTTAAATGGTTATTCATCTGTATTAAACATGTCTTTGCACTACCCATTTGAAAACGATTTAGAAGTAGCTGTTGCAGGATTTTACACAACATACTTAACTCCAAACATTACAGAAAAAGATAATAAATTAACGTTTTGTAGTAACTCAGGATATATAAAACAATTCATAGTTCAACCTGGTCAATATAATTTAAAGGAATTAGAAGAATATATTAAATCAAACCTTCCATATACGAACAATGCTTCTCAAGTTATTAAAATTACCGAGGACAGAAAGACCAATAGAGTTAAAATATTTAGCAGTTTGTGTGATATAACCTTAGATACCATTAATACTGTATTAGGTTTTAGTGAAAAAAACTTAGCTAGAAACACAGAACATGTTGGAGATAAGCCACCAAAGTTTCACCCATTTGATACTATAAATATTCACTGTGATTTAGCAGAAGGTATGGTTTTAAAACACGATGACACAACACACAACGAAACAGACTTAATTGCAACATTTAGAACAAATGCAAAGTTTAGAGAACCAATTATATATGAACCTAGACAAAAGATATTTTTTCCAATACATCACAACAAATTTAATAATATAAAAGTTTCAATTCAAGATGAGAATGGTGATTTGATTGATTTTGGAGGAGCTCGTATAACTGTTTTACTTGCTGTTAAATACTTCAAATTATTATATAATAAATATGGATATTTTGGTAATGTTAAAAGTAAGGTAAGTGATATTAGTGAAGAGCAGCTGAAACAATTAAGGAATTTAGATACTGTTGTTAAGAATGAAGAATTTGAAAAATATGAAAGAGAAAATTATGACACACATCAAAATTTAATGAGTCGTACGAATTTTAAATCTGAACTAAATAAAATTTTCACAACAAATTATAGATCGTGGATTGATTTTACACAAAAAAGAATAGTTAATATAACTAATGGTATTGATCAACAAGATGCTATTACGTTAAACCAGCTCGAGTCAGTGAAAAGCGATATTAACAACCAATTAGAAAGTGATAGAAACAAATTTGAAAATGTATTAAAATCATTACAAGACACACATATACAGAAAGATGATATTGAGGTTTTAAAAGGTGAATATATGGAAGAATTTAAAAAGACCAATAATAATGTTACTATTCTATTTAAAGCAAAAGTTCCTGTTTCAGAATTTAATCAATATAAGTCAGAAATATCATCCCAATTAAATACACTTACAACAAAACAAGATTTCCAAATGATGAAAAAGGAAACTTTTAATCTAATTATGCAAAAAGAAACTATAAATTTATTATGTCGATTGAGAACTAGAAACGTTCCAAATCCAATCTTCAGAATATTTAATTTATCTAATGATTATGAGTTTCTCTACAATGGAAAAATAATGCATATGGAATTAAGTTTGGATAGATAATTTTAGATATATTTTGAACAATACTTTAGTGGTAAATTTTCCTTTAAACATTAAAAAAGGTGATAAAATTATGTTTCAAGCACAAAAAATTCAGCTATGGAAGAAGGTAAGTTATTATTTGTTATTATGTATATAGAAAGAGAACCTTAATTATTTTCTTTTAATAAATAACGATGTATTGTGTTAAGTGTAAGGAATCAACAGGTGCAATGAAAGGTACCATTAGAGTAGAACAGACAAAGAATGGAAGATATGTTAAGAAAGATATATGTGTTGTATGTGGTACTAATAAATCTCAATTCATTAAAAAGCCCGATTGACTATATGAAGGTGAAGGTATTAGAGAAGACATTATAGAAGAAATTCATAAACCATCTAGAAAGAATTATCCTAGGTTAAGTGTTATTGTTAAATGTATAGATGATTTATGGCAAGCAGATCTTGTGGAAATGGAGAGTGGTGTGTTAAAAGGTGTTTCAAAATTAAATAAAGGCTATAAGTATCTGCTAACGATTATAGATGTGTTTTCAAAATATGCATTTGCTGTTCCTGTTAAAGATACGAGTGGGAAGAACGTTACAGAAGCATTTGAATCAGTGTTAAAAGTAAGAAAACCTAGTAACTTACAAACTGATCAAGGTAAAGAGTTTTACAATAAAGAATTTAAGAAGTTGATGGAGGAAAATAGGATTAATCATTATTCAACCTATAGTGGTAAAAAAGCTTCTGTTGTTGAAAGATTTAATAGAACACTTAAAGAAAATATGTGGAAGAAATTTACTGTTCAAGGCAATTATAAGTGGTTAAAAATATTGCAAGGTTTGGTTGATGAATATAATAACAACGTACATAGAATAATTGGTGTGAAACCTGTAGAAGAGAATAAGAATAATGAACATGTGATATTGAAAAAAGTGTATAAGAAAGAATATGAGTCTGTTAAGTTAAAGTACAAGATTGGTGATTATGTTCGTATAAGTAAAATTAAAGGTTTGTTTGAAAAAGTTTATACACCAAATTGGTCAGCAGAAGTGTTTGTTATTAATGAGGTTATACCATCTAATCCACCAACATATAAAATTAAAGATTTAAACAATGAAGAAGTTAGAGGAAGATTTTATGAACCAGAATTATTAAAAACTAAATATAAGGATGAGTATTTGGTTGAAAAAATATTGAGAAAGAAAGGTAATAGAGTTTGTTAAATTGTTTGGGTTTGATGATTCACATAATAGTTGGATAGATAAAAATAATGTAGTATTGTAAATGTTATATTTTGTGATTATTTCATAAAAGGTATAAAGTGTTTATTAAATGGTTAGGGTTTAATAATTTGCATCATAATTAAATAAATAAATAAAAGTAATATAATATTATTAATGTTATTTTTTGGTTATTTCATAAAAGGTAATAAAGTGTTTGTTAAATAATTAGGGTTTATTAAATGGTTAGGGTTTAATAATTTGCATAATAATTAATTAAATAAAAGTAATATAATATTATAAATGTTATCTTTTATGGTTATTTCATAAAATGTAATAAAGTGTTTGTTAAATAATTAGGGTTTATTAAATGGTTAGGGTTTAATCATTTGCATAATAATTAAGTAAATAAAAGTAATATAATATTATAAATGTTATTTCATAAAAGGTAATAAAGTGTTTGTTAAATAACTAGGGTTTATTAAATAATTAGGGTTTAATAATTTGCATAATAAATAAATAAAATAATATAATATTATAAATGTTATCTTTTATGTTTATTTCATTAAAGGTAAATATGATAAGAAGGTGAATGATAATTAAGATGATGAGTGAGTTTATGAAAATGATTCAGTTTTTATCATATTAATAATGACTTTGATGGGTGATCCCATAAAAGCCCTATACTAACACAACACACTAATATATGTAGACAATGGCAGGAGTGTACAAGTATTAGCAGTTGTGTTAGGGAAAATAAGTACGCTAATATTGGTATATATAACATGAAAAAATATTATGAAAATGAACTAAAAAATTTGGTAAATATTAAAAATCGATACAGTACTTTTTCATATAAGATGAATATAAATAATGTTAATTTTACTGGTGAGGAGATGAGGGAGATGTCGATTACAAAACTAAAACTAATATGTAAAGTCAAAAAATTCGTAACTATAGTTCTTTAAATAAGAGTGAATTAATCAAAAAAATCGAACAATATCAAAATGAACCAGATGAATTGAAAGTTATATACACAATGAAAGTTGATGAATTAAAAAAAACATTGTAAAAAGAAAGGAATAAAAGGTTATTCTAAGTTAAGAAAGGCTGAACTTATTGACCGTATTAAAAAATATGAAGATGAACAAAACAGATCACAAATTAGAAACATATTTCCATTTAAACAAGATGTTTTTGAAGAATCAAAACCACAACGAATACCAATTAAAGTAGAAACAAAGGAAACAGCAATACAGAAATGATTACAAACTATCACAATTGAAAACATAGGAGGATATAAAGATCCGGTGAAGTTTTTAAATATAAGTGGGAAAGTAGTAATTAACAAAATCAAGGAAGAATTAAAGCACCACCCACTAAAAGTCAACCTTGTATTCATTTGTGATTATATTAAAGATAAAGAAGTACAAGAACGCAATTTTAAAACTATGAATGAAAGAATATTACAATCAACTGACTTAGATGAATATATAACCTATGCTAAACAAAAACTATGCAGAGAGATGGAGGAATTTCAAGGTAGAGGATCAGGATGGACATTACATCAAATTAAACATTTAGAAATCAGACTAAATAAATATGTACCATTACGAGCTTCTTCCTATTTTGACCTTCCTAAACCAATTAAAGATAAGAAAGCAGTAATCAATATTAAAAATCAAGATAATAAATGTTTCTTATATTCAATTGCAAGTTATTTTAAACCTATTGATAGATGTTCCCAATATCAACGACCTTCACACTATACAGAAATTGTGAATGAGTTACAAGATAAATATTGTAATGGTATTGAATTTCCTGTACAATTAAAATATATAGTAAAGTTTGAAAAGGGAAGTAACATATCCATTAACGTGTATAGTTATGATAATGAATATAATATATACCCACTTCAAATCACAAAAAATAAGCAGAACAAACACGTCAATTTATTATATGTAAAAGATGAAAATAATAGTCATTTTTGTTGGATAAAGGATTTATCGAGATTAATAAGAAGTCAAGTGACAAAACATAAGGAGAAATTGTACTTTTGTGATAGATGTTTGGTAAGACATTTTAGAAATGAGAAGCAATTACAACAACATGAGCTATATCGTAAGGAGCATGAATCTGTTAGAATAGAACTTCCAAAACCATACGACAATCAAATACAGTTCCAAAATTATAATAGATCATTTAGAGTACCATTTGCGATATATGCTGCTTTTGAATGTATGTTATGTAAGTTAAAAATAGAGCATAATTGTAGTAAAACAGTAAAATATCAAAAGCATAAGCCAATGAGTTTTTGTTACTATGTCAAATATTCAAATGGGAACTATAAAGCCCCTGTTAGTTATATAGGTCCAGATGCTGCAAAGGTGTTTGTGGAGAATTTAAAACAAGAAGCAATAGAAATAAAGAAAATATATAACAAAAAGTTGAAATGAATGGCCTAACTAAAGATGAGAACGAGATATATAGTAATTCCAATAGTTGCCATATATGTGAGAGAAACTTGAATGATTTACCACCAGCAATTGAAAAACAAATAAATATATTAAATAAGAAAATACAATTCGCTAAAGATAATGATAGCATGATTGAAAAGTTAGAAGAATGGAAACATGAATTAGGAAAATGTTTAAAGGATATAAATAAAAATAAAGCAAAAGTAAGAGATCATGATCATTTAACTGGGAAGTTTAGAGGTGCAGCTCACAGTTATTGCAATTTAAACTATAAAAATCCTAACTTTGTTCCTGTATTTCTTCACAATTTAACTGGCTATGATACGCATTTGTTTATTAGGGAGTTAGCTTATGATACACAGAAAATTAAACTGATTGCAAACAATGAAGAAAGGTACATAACATATTAAAAATAGGTAAAAGCAGGACCAAAAAAGATGGAATAAATTTAAGATTTGTTGATTCATTTAGATTTATGCCAAAGAGTTTAGCAGAGTTAACTAGTAATTTAAAACCAGAACAATTTCGAGAAACATTAAAGTTTTTCCCGATTGATAAACTTGATTTAGTTAATACCAAAGGTGATTATCCATTGATTATGTTGATTCATTTGAAAAATTGAAAGAACCTGTTCCATTATCTCCAGAAAAATTTACAAACGGATTGACAGGAGAAAAAATGAGTCCTGAACGTCATAAGCTTCATGTACGAGTTTGTAAAGAATTCAATCTAGAGTTATTGGAGGACTTAACTGAACATTATAACAAAACAGATGTCCTTCAATTAACAGATATATTTGAAAACTTTAGAGATGTGTGTTTAAAGGCATATGGATTAGATCCTGCTTGGTATTTCACTGCTCCTGGTTTATCGTGGGATTCAATGTTAAAGATGACTAACAAGGGAACCTTCCAAAAATGATAGTTGCAGTGAAAGATGTGACCTATGCCAATTGAAAGAGCTGTAACAGATATGTTCATTCCCAAAAAATAGCTGCCCATAGCAATAGGTTCAAGAAATATAAGGGGTGGAAGTTCGGGAAACAGCAAGGTTGAATAAGGGGGAAAAGTGCCAATTCCGCAAAAAAAAGGGGGGGCACGGCAAAATACAATGCTGACAAATGATGTATAAAAAGAGACTTGCCACAATAGGGAACAAATGAAGGCCACCAGTGGGGTTAACAGTGTTGCCAACTGCAACGAAAAGTACATGTTTTGCAAAGAGCACTATATGAAGTGAGTACAATATTCAGTGTCAACCTGTCATGTAGAACATAAGATCTGGCGTGTATAATCAGTGGTACAATCTAACAAAATAAAATATTAAAAAAACAGAAGTACGAAAGATATGGAAAAGACAGAGCTGGCCATAATGCGCCACATTTGATCACGAGCTGTGCATATTAGAATGAACAAAACAAGAAGCACCGACTATGCAGGAAACCGACGTATTTAGAGTCGAAAAGAAAAACGAGTTCCAAAGTTGGCAACACTGGCCATGAACATCCTGACAAGTCTAATATAGTTATGCCACTCGCTTCACAAAAGGAAAATTCCGGCAACAGGCATCACTCGGAATGCATCAATGCTAGAGTGATTGAGGCAATGTCAAGTCGGGGAACATGAAATGGTTGGGTTGAGCCAACAACTGATAATAGAAGTAGTGAACATTATGTCATGGTTGCGTCGTATGTGGGAATATACAGGGTGTCCCACCAAACTTTGTGACCTGAAAGATTTGCGAAACGAACTAAAATGTGACGGATCCAGTTGTGCAGGAATGTACCAATGTCAGGGGGTGATAAAAGTCTGTGAGGAGCAAGTGCCCCAAGGATCCCCATCATAGGGCCCCAGGAGCGAACTTCAAACTTTCAAATGGCAACAGGGACCGAGTAGTACCTCTCTCGATAGATCATGGAATGATAGGAATATTTGCTATATGAAGCATGTTTTTTTCAAAATGGCCGCCACAAATATATGTTGTGTCTTAATATGGCATCGAACATTGTGATCTCAAATTGCTGCGAAGCAAAAAGAGATGTTTCAAATCCAATTGCACACGAGTGTACTCATGTCAAGGGCCAAAAAAACTTTGTAAGAAGCAAGTCCCCAAGGGCCCCCATCATAAGGCTCGAGGGGTCAACCGCAACATTTCAAATGGGAACAAGGGGCGGATGATATTTCTCTGGATAGATACAACACCGCCTATAAGAAACATTTGCTATATGAAGCACGGGTTTCAAAATGGCAGCCGAAAGTGCACATTGTTCTTGTCACCGTGCAGTTATTTTTGGCGGCCATTTTGAAATCCCATATAGTAAATATTTCTGATATGTGTTGTTGCATATTCCAAGATTTATCGAAAGAAATATAACTCGACCGATGGTGCTATTTGAAATTTTGAAGTTGGACCCTGGGACCCTCTGATTGGGGACTTGGGAGCACTTGCGTCTCACAGAAGTTTGTCACCCGCTGACATGGGCACATTCTTGTACAATTGGATGTGTCACATTTTTTCGCTTTGAAACTATTTCAGTCGCAGAGTTAGGTGGGACACTCTGGATATATCATATAGGCGGTGATAGTACTGCAGACAGCAACACACAGCAGATCAAGTCTTTGATTATGTTTGCTTTCTACAGGTGTGGATATGTGATAGAAACACCACCAAAGGCTCCGACACCTCTAGAGTACTGTTTCGAGACATTCACAGGCGATCATTGTACCATGTGTGACGGATTGGTAGTATTCCGCTGTGCTCACTGCAAATGTATCTTCTGTTTGGACGATTGTCTCATCGAACAGTTGCACGTACAATGTGGACGAGCATGTACAAATGACGCGAAGGCTAATGCCTGTTGCCGGAATTTTCTTTTTGTGAAGCGAGTGGCCTAACTATATTAGAATTGTCTGGATTTTCATGGCCATTTCGACTCTAGGTACGTCGGTTTCCTGCATAGTTGGTGCTTTCTTGTTTTGTTCATTCTAATATACACAGCTCGTGATCAAATGTGGCGCATTATGACCAACTCCGTCTTTTCCGTATTTTTCGTACTTCTGTTTATTTCTATTCTCTTTTGTTAGATTGTACCACTGATTATACACGTCATATCTTATGTTCTACATGACGGGTTGACACTGAATATTGTACTCACTTCATATAGTGCTCTTTGCAAAACATGTACTTTTCATTGCAGTTGGCAACACTGTTAACCCCACTGGTGGCCTTCATTTGTTCCCTATTGTGGCAAGTCTCTATACATCACTTGTCACCAATGTATTTTGCCGTGCCCCCCCTTTTTTGCAGAATTTGCACTTTTCCCCCTTTGTCCAACCTTGCTGTTTCCCGAACTTCCACCCCTTATATTTCTTGAACCTATTGCTATGGGCAGCTAATTTTTTTGGGAATGAACATCTCTGTTACAGCTCTTCCAATTGGCATAGGTCACATCTTTCACTGCAACTATCATTTTCGGAAGGTTCCCTTGTAAGATTAAACTAGAAATGTTAACTGACTATGACAAAATACTAATGATAGAAAAAGGTATAAGAGGTGGAATTTCACAATGTAGTAAGAGATATGTAAAAGCAAATAATAAGTATATGAAAAATTATAACAAAGACGAAGCTTCAAAGTATTTAGCTTATCTAGATGCAAATAATTTATATGGGCGGGCTATGAGTCAATACTTGCCTTACAAAGACTTTAAATGGGTTCAACCTTACATGAACATAATGAATATTCCAGATGATTCAGAAACTGGCTACATATTAGAAGTTGATTTAGAATATCCAGAATACTTACATGATAAACATACAGATCTACCATTAGCTCCAGAAAATATGTGTCCACCAGGATCGAAACATTCAAAATTATTAACAACGCTTTACAATAAAGAAAGATATGTTATTCACTACAGAAACTTAAAATTGTATATGTCACTTGGGATGATATTAGAGAAAATTCATAGAATATTGGAGTTCAAGCAATCAAACTGGTTAAAGGAATATATTGATCTAAATACAAATATGAGAACAAAAGCTAAGAATGATTTCGAGAAAGATTTTTACAAGTTAATGAACAATAGTGTATTTGGTAAAACAATGGAAAACATTAGAAAGAGACCATCTATTACCTTAGAATGTGATCCAGCCAGGGTGGAGAAGTTAATAGCGAAACCGAACTTTGATTATAGAACAATATTTACTGAAGATTTGTGTGCGATACATATGAAAAAAGAAAAATTGACCTTCAACAAACCTATATATATTGGTATGAGTGTGCTAGATTTGTCAAAACTATTAATGTATGACTTCCATTACAACATTATGAAACCTAAATATGATATTGATATAGGCTTATGTTATATGGATACTGATAGTTTTATATATGAAATTGAGACAGATGACTTCTACAAAGACTTAAAAGAAATGGTTGATTTATTTGATACAAGTGAATATGGAAAGGATAATCAATATGGAATACCATTAGTAAACAAAAAAGTATTAGGAAAGATAGAGGATGAAAACAATGGTAAAATAATGACAGAATTTATTGGATTAAGATCAAAGATGTATGCATTTAAAGTTGAAAATAAAGAGAAGAAAAAAGCAAAAGGAATAACAAAATGTGTAGTAGCAAAAGAGTTACAATTTGGTGATTATAAGCAAACCCTATTCAATGATGTGAAAACATATAAAAATATAAATCTAATTCGAAGTTATAAGCATGATGTGTATACCATAGCTGTAAATAAGTTAGCATTAGATTCAAATGATGATAAAAGATATATACTAGAGGGTGGTGTAAGTACATTAGCTTGGGGGCATTATAATATATAGTTAAAATGTATTTATGTGTAGTTTAGTTTTAAGTCATAGTTAATTAACTTTTATGTATAGTTTAATTTTAGGTAAAATTTAAATAACTTTTATGTGTGGTGTAATTTACTTTTAGGTCATATTTAATTAACTTTTATGTATAGTTTAGTTTTAGGTAAAATTTAATTAACTTTTATGTGTGGTGTAGTTTAGTTTTAGGTCATATTTAATTAACTTTTATGTATAGTTTAGTTTTAGGTAAAATTTAGTTAACTTTTATGTGTGGTGTAGTTGATAGGTGTTAGTGAGTAATTATGTATAGTTTAGTTTTAGGTAAAATTTATATTTTTAAGTCATAAAAGTGTTTTTGTAATTTTATTTTACTAGATTTAGTGATTTTTTATAACTAGATTTAGTGATTTTTTATTTTTAACTATATTTATTGACTTTTTTGTAACCAGATTTAGTGATTTTTGTTTTTGTAACTAGATTTATTTTGATTTTTTGTAACCAGATTTAGTGATTTTTGAAGTCAAAACCGGTTATAACCAGATTTTTGTAACCACATTTAGTGATTTTTTTTATTTTTGTAACTAGATTTAGTGATTTTATGTAACCAGATTTAATGATTTTTTTGTATCCAGATTTAATGATTTTTGAAGTCAAAACCGGTTATAACCAAATTTAATGATTTTTGAAGTCAAAACCGGTTATAACCAGATTTTGTAACTAGATTTAGTGATTTTTTTGTTTTTGTAACTAGATTTAGTGATTTTTTGTAACCAGATTTAGTGATTTTTTTGTAACTAAATTTAGTGATAGAATGCATTAGAAGTTATTATGAGTAAGATAGAAGTTATTTAAGATGTGATAGAAGTTATTTGGGATAGGAAGTGCGCTAGAAATTATTAGGGGTAGATTAGAAGTTATTAGAGATGATAGGGTGACATATAGTTAAAATGGGCTAATAATAAATTTGTCTGCAGAATCCCCATTCCCCTGCCGAATGTAATCCTCGCAGTTTGAAACCTCCCACTCTTCTGTATCACAAAATCATAATTTTCGTCATAATGCGAATGGTGTACGATCATTTTCCCCAGTTCTAAATCTGTGTATATAAATCATTCCTCTCTCTCTCCATATTTCAGTCTCTCTCTCTGTCTGTCTCTCTCAATGTCGCCCAGGAACACATATGGCTTGAGATCAAACCTTCGACTCTTGAAACCAAATGTAAGCTCTCTAGCAATGTGCTATCGTAACTCTATAGGTTTGTTGCTAAAAGCAGTGTCATTTTAGATTTTATTCGGGAGGGGGGAGAGTCTCCGCCGACATTTTTTTTTCACTTTTTTATTAGTGTATTACTACATATTTGCTCAAACAATATGTATTTATGAAGCTCAAGGGAGGGGAAATTACACGCTCCTGTCCTGCCCAAATGATGCTCTTGGAACATTTGCTTGCAATTACTGAAAATAAATGAAATGAGTCATTGAATAACATTCATTTCTGTCAGTAGATGTTCTCGAGCTCTGTACGTGTATTACAGACTTTAGGAAGCACAAAACTTCCTGCCGCTGTTGGCAATTTCCATAGATTTCTTAGGGAGCATCTTACTAGCTTGCAGTCTTTAAAGAAGAGAAAGAATGAAACTAAATATATTAATGAAGCTATGGGAAGATTGTGTAACTTAAAAAAAAAATAGGCTCTTAAAAGATATTTCAGAACAAACGAATGAAAAAGACTGTTTTAGAGCTATAATATTGTAAACTTGATTCTTTTTTTTTTTTCGTCTGAATGGAAATAGTGTATTAAGTCGCACATGCTGCTATAAACAAGGAGAGATGGAGGAGGTAGGGAGTTGGATTGAAGACAAGAAATAACTAATCGATCGAGACATGTATTTCTGGATTGCATAAGAAAATGGGGCAAGAGTTTGTTATTAATTTGTACTTATAATTTGTGCAACAATTTCTAAGCCGCGGACTGTACCGTTATCTCGAGTCGCCTAGTAGCTTTCTGGTCGTAGCAATTTTTAAACGTGAAAATAAATGTCGATTTTCTAAACAGTTAGAAACCTAAAGAAGATAAGTAAGTGGTGATAACGGTATCTCATGTAAAATAATATTGCCTAGCGAGCTCTTGTTCCACTTTTCGATTATATTTTATCTGTTTGAATATATCAAATAATTACTGTAACATTTGCGGTATTTTAATCTCGCCGTGATGGGGCCTCTTAATTACTATCAAATTAAACGTCTATGTGTCCAGAAAAATGGATAAAAGTTACTTTACTGATTGGAATTAACATACTACATGGTTAAAAATCACCAAAGTTAATCAAATAAATTATATTTGTCAAATTAGATTGTTTTTTTTTTAAAAAAAAGAGAATTACTTCAGATCTCATGAAGAAAAAAATACTGGCATAAATATAGATGCTTCATTAGTCTGTGTGTCTTCTTCTATTTTATTACGCTGTGCTAAGAAAAAAAAAATCATCAGTTAATGTCACTTACGATTCATGTTTCTTTCGTCGCATTTCATTAGGTTCTTTCTCCTTTGCTGTTGGTTCTCCCGGATTTTCTTAGACGTCCTTTATCTTCCATCCTTCTATGTGATTTGCAGTCTCAGTATTTTTTTTCTGTTTCTTGTTTTTTTTTTTTTGTGTGTATATATACTTTTCATTGCACATCATAATAAATTCTAGTTTCTTTTTTATAACCTCTAGGTCCTTTATTCACAAGCATATATTTTATTTTGTTTCATTTTCTCTTTCAGTAACGCAGTTTCTCCTCTTCTTTCTTTTTTTGTTTCCTTCTTTCTTCCTTTTCCTTTGTGTGTGTAGGATACATCATGTTTGATACTCAACTGTGTCACATTCTCCCATAGGAAGCCAAAGTGCAATTTCAGCGGCGTTGGAAAAGCTTCCGTAATGTATTTTTCAGTTTATTGGAGTCTTGAAAATCACTGGGGATGTACTCAAGTTCTTGATATGTCTCTTCTCCCTTTGGTCCTTCGTCCCTAAGAAGTCGTCACGGGAATCAAAGTTGGATGACCTTGGCGCCCACCCGCACTTTTACTACCTACCGGCTTCCTTTATCTCAATAAGATGAAGGGGAAAAAACTGTCACAATAACAATAAATATAGTATTCAAACACACCAATCGCTCTCCACAAAGCAATTACGTGTGCATTTCGTGATGTAGTGTTGATTTTGGACGTGATTCGAAACACATCGCTGGTTCTTGTTCCACTGAAGATAAGATCAGTGGTTCTCAACCTTATCGAGCCGAGAGAGCCCGCAGGTGAATGCGATTATCCTTATTGCCCCCTGTCATCTTCATCCAATCCAATCCATGCACAAAACTGAACGCATAAATTGGATGAAGCGATACATATAAAATTAAAGGAATTTTTTTTATATGTTTTGTGCCGTTAAAATATATATATAGTATTTTAAAAGCTGCTCTTATGCACACACACACACACACACACACACAAACATATATATATATATATATATAGCAGATAATGTATAGTTTGCACAGACACAAAACCAACATTTTTGCGTTGACAATCAAGACGCTGGGGTGGCATTATTCAAGGAAAGAAGAGCTCAGTCATCCGCATGCCTTCTGATAACAATAGAAACGGATCAACTCTTTGTAATAGTGGCAAAATGTGTTCATTCATAGTCCCCTTGTGGCCTTAATGTCTCTTTCACAGTTTTACTGCTGATAAGAAAGTTTGGTTTAGTTTGTAGTTCTACTATATCACATATATTTATTCAAATGGAAATTTCCAATTTTGCTTCGCTCCTCCGCAATCTCAAGTAGGGATACAATTAAAACCTAACCTCCTCCTCCAATTTTTTTTAAACTATATAATTTCTTGGAAAGCAATTAAACATGAAATATCTATGCAACGTGAAAGAAATTGCTTTCTGATATTTTTTAAATGAGTCTTCTTAAATTATTTATACTTATTTATACAATTTATATACAGACTCCATAGACCTGATTGAAATAAAATATACGTATTATTCAATTTACTTTTGTCAGACCAGCAGCTTATCTAGCCGGGCGGTAAATACCTATTCCACAACAGGACTCATTAAATACCTTAGAGAATAAACCTAATATTTTATCTTCGACACCAGCTTACTCGACTAGACGAATTTTAAACTAAAGCTATAAGACGACTTCATCGATCTTCGCCTCGACTGTTTAAAGATAATTCTTTTCCACCTCTAACTACGCTGTTCCTACCTAACAAGGGACATCACCCAATTGTCCGGCTCCGATTTCAATGAATTTTTTCTAGCTGATAGAGGACATATAGGTATTACTTGTGATGACAGAAATTTTTGCCATGGTGCATGTTTTCTATTTTTTTATAATTTTTAAGAATTGTGATGTGGTTATTAGAGATTACTCCAGATGTCTCTTACTAACCTTTGTAAACGTAGCGTTAATGAAAGAACAACCATGTAGATACATATAAGGCCTAGGGGGAAGTTGTATGGTAGGTATGACCTTGACGGCAGTCATCTTGAAATTCGCCATTTGGATTAAGGTCAAGTTATTAAAATAGGAATATGGTAATGTGAGACATAATTTCGGGCTAGAATTTAATCAGGAAGACAATGGTGAAGCTAGTTTTGAGATACACCTATTTGGGGAAAAGTAACAGGCATTTAATTGTTTACTTACTACGTGCAAAAGTCCCTTACCTCCACTTCTAATCCGCATATTAATGATAGTAAGTGGATAAAAGCTTCGGAAATACATATTATGCCTAGAGTGAAGTAATACGGTAAGAGTATCCTTGACGGCAGCCATCTTGAAATATGCCATTTTGAATTAAAGTGAAGTTTGAAAAATGAACACCATAGAATGTGACACCTCATTTTAATAGAAAATTTTCCCAAAAAAACAATGATATGGTTATTTTTGTTCTATAATTAACCAGCGTGAATTTAGGACTGATTCTAATAAACACCAAACGTCCATTATTCGATCTTTCAAATTGGCAACACTCCTAATTTTCACCGCATGTTTTAAGATTCCAACTGGCACTCTGCAGTTGTTGCCATGGTTCATGTTTTCTAAATTTATTACATTTTTAAAGAGTTGCGATTTGTCGGTTCGTGAATAATGTTGGGATAAGCATCCAGCAATCATTCTGAATTTTGAAGACTTGCAATGTAATTGTTTATTTTAAACGAGAATACATGAAAAACCTATGGATCTATGTAACGTAAAGAAATACAAATGAAATTATAACAAATTGGTGTTATACGAACACGAAATTATCAGGAAATGTAGCCTACATGTTGCGCAATCGACAAACAATAAAATATTTTTAATAAATACAACATTTAAGAAACAGCAGTAATGCTAGAAAATATCAAAGAGGCGTTATATAACTGTTCCCGCAACATTGTTTGTACCATGAACATAATATGAAAACATGTAACTTGTTTATAAAGTGGTGTAACTTAATTGAATGCCCGATTAACAACTCTTAAAAAAAATGTAATAAATTTAGAAAACACGAGCCATGGCAACAACGGCAAAGTGCCAGTTGGAATCTTAAAACATGCGGTGAAAATTAGGAGTGTTGCCAATTTGAAAGATAGAATAATGGACGTTTGGTGCTCATCAGAAGCAGTCCTAAATTCACACTGGTTAATTATAGAACACAAATAACCATACCGTTGGCTTTTTGGAAAAATTTTCTATTAAAATGAGGTGTCACATTCTATGGTGTTCATTTTTCAAACTTCACTTCAATTCAAAATGGCATATTTCAAGATGGCTGCTGTCAAGGATACTATTCTTTTATAAGCTTTTATCCACTTATTATCATTAATATGCGGGTTAGAAGAGGAGGTAAGGGACTTTCGCACGTAGTAAGTAAACAATTAAATGCCTGTAACTTTTCCCCAAATAGGTGTATCTCAAAACTAGCTTCACCATTGTCTTCCTGATTAAATTCTAGCCCGAAATTATGTCTCATATTACCCTATTCCTATTTTAATAACTTGACCTTAATTCAAAATGGCGGATTTCAAGATGGCTGCCGTCAAGGTCATACCTGCCATACAACTTCCCCATTGGTCTTATATGTATCTACATGGTTGTTCTTTCATTAACGCTACGTTTACAAAGGTTAGTAAGGAACTTCTGCAGTGATCTCTAATAACCACATCACAATTCTTAAAAATTATAAAAAATAGAAAACATGCACCATGGCAAAAATTTCTGTCATCACAAATAATACCTATATGTCCTCTATCAGCTAGAAAAATTTCATTGAAATCAGAGCCGGACAATTGGGTGATGTCCCTTGTAAGGTTCGTTTAACATTAAAAGGACAAAAAATCCAGAACTATTCGTCACTTAGATAGCCGAATAAAATAATATATTCATCGGCCCTTTTTTTGAGTCTAGGACTAAAGAAGGAAGCGACCCTAGTCTGAGAGAAGAGATCATCCCTGCATGCACCCAGAGGGATTGAGGAAAACCATGACAAACCTTAGTCACGATGTCCCGTCGAAACAGGTTAGTGCCCACGTTTGGCCTACCCAAGTGTCATGTGGCAGCCAGACACGCTACCCCTACACCAGCGGTTGGGTACGAGATAATTAGTCTGTCTCGTTTGAAGTCATCTGGAAATTGATGCTTCTGTTTCTAGAAGTGACAACAGTTGAATAATGAGACAGGATATAACTGCCGCAATAAGTAGAATTGAAGGGTTACATGCGTAGGATCGAAACTGCGTAGCATCGAAACTGCGTACGATCGAAACTGCGTACGACCGAAACTGCGTACGACCGAAACTGCGTACGATCGAAACTGCGTACGATCGAAACTGCGTACGATCGAAACTAAAACCGGCGTAGGATCGAAAACAGATACGGTCTTATGATCGAACAATAAAAAAACAATTATTTTATAATCACAGAATATTAAGTAATAGTATTTTTTTGAAGTTATATAGGGAAAAATCGGAGTAGGATCAAAACTGTATACGACCGAAACTGCGTAGCGTCGAAACTGCGTAGGATCGAAACTGCGTACGGTCGAAACTGCGTAGCGTCGAAACTGCGTACGATCGAAACTGCGTAGGATCGAAACTGCGTACGATCGAAACTGCGTACGATCGAAAGTGCATAGATACGAAACTGAGAAATAAAATAGTGACAAATATAATTAAATAATCATACAGGGGTGTACCCAGGAAGTTTTTCTTGGGGGACTATGACTTATTCAGGAGGACCAAAAAAGCTAAGTCTTGTCTCAGCAGGGAGAAAGGAGAATCCTCCCCCCAAAAGCCACTACTTCTGATCAAGTTGGCAAATTCCTTGTTCAGAAGATTGCCGTTAAGTTCAATTGACTTAGCTTAACATTTTCTTAGTTACCTAGTTGCTGTGAATTGTCACTTCTGGTGGCACAATCGAAGGTTCATGTAATTAGTTCAAGTTTTTGCTAGTTTGGGCTTCGTCCCAAATTTACTAACTTCCAGGGTTGTTTTGTTTAAAACAAAATATTTAAAACAAATGATTAAAACTTTTTTTTTAACAATTGATTTTGTTTAAAACAAATTTTGTTTATGTTTTAAACATTTTGTTTTAAACACGTTTATTTTGAAGACTTGTCTTAAACATATGTTTATTTGCATTTTATTTTATGTTCGTAAAAAAAAGAAATCTTCCAGAGCAAGAGAACTGTCCAAAAGTGCTCCCCAATCAGAAGACTATTTTCTTCCCATGTGAATGGTTTGATTTCTCGTGGCTACAGCAGGTCAATGTGGTGATCTACAATTTATTTTGTCTCTTTTCCCCCTTATTTTTAACGTATATTGTATTGTTTAAATGCTTCTCAGTTAACTTGCGAGAAAGTGTCGTAGTCGAAGGTTGGACTACTTATAGAACTGATATTAAAAAATAAATAAAATAATTATCACGGAAACAAACTGTTGTGTTGTATTCATTGCGACGTTGAGGTTCTGAAATTAAAATATCGCAAGCATTCGTTTGTACAGTACACGTTAGTTCTGTCTCCGTACAACATGGAATCGTTTAACATTGATTATGCGTGAAGAAAAGAAGGACATGATTTGATACAAATTTATTAGAGTAACTCAAACTCAATCAGGTAAGTAAACGATCAAACGAGTTTGTCACAAAACGTGTAAGAAAGAAATGGGTGGTTTAGTTCCAAGAACGAAAATCATTATAAAAAATGCAATGCTTGGTAAAAATGGAAACCCAAACAAATGGTAAAAATGTTGATCCGAAAATTGCTTCTGATGAATCTAACGTCAGTGGTGTGGCTGAGATGCAACTGGAAACTTCAGGTAACAACTAATTTTGTATCAACAATATCTTTTTCATTATATTATGAAAATTTTATTTCGTACCTCTTCCCCACCACAGTTCTAAATTTTCTTTGAAACTTTACAACTTGGCATAGCTTGTATGAAGAGACCAGGTGAGAAACGCAAGGTATGGCAGTCGATCACGTAACTAACCAAGTGTGATACTTATTATAACGTTAGTGCTGAACGTCAAGGTCTGGGACAATTTGATCTCAATTTGTTTGTTTGTATGTATGTACCACGCTACAGGGTGCAATATTCAGTCTTTTAACATTAATTTTTGAGAATAGAGACACGAGGCGTCGGAATTTGCTGTATAGATTTTGACTGCGATCCCACGTAAAATTTCAAAATTAGTGGGTCAGATCCCACTTTAAACAAAAAGCCCTGTCTAATATAGCCTTGCTACTGATGCAAGATGTAATCAATCAAACTAAACAAACTAATTTTATATGTTTCGAACAAACTTGGGTTGCAGGATAAATTTGGCTTCAACTCAACATTTAGAGCACAAGGGACCCAAGTTCATTTTCAGAAAGGTTCACTTTTGCTCAGCAAACGTAATATCTTCGTAGCATAGGGTATGAAATAAATGAAACAAAAACCACGGGAAAGCGTGTGGACTAGAGTTTCATAGGACAACCGCTAGACAAGGGCGTTGACGGAATGGGGAGGAGAGCTAATTTTCCCTTCCCCCTCCTTGCTCATACATTTAAGATATTAACATTATACTTGTATTGTGTATGTTGCAGCGTTGGAATGATTAACAAGTCAAGCTCCGAATGTCATAGTCAATGATGCATAATTACGTTACATAAATGCAGAATGTGTCCAAAAGAATACATCGACGTAAAATGTCATATTTTCACAACCACGAATCCGAGATGAAAGAAAGAAAAACTACCTGAAAAAAAGGAATCTAGAATTTTGTATGATTGCCGCTAGATAGGGGCGTTCGTTTAGAAATCATCCGCCTTCTACCCTGAATTTCAGATTTTTGGGGCAGTAATGCAGATTTAGAAACATTTTGCTTAGCAAAGTCCAACATTTAAAAATTGAAGTCCTTGCACCGAATAAATACGGATTTTGATCATTGGCCGTAAGGAGCTATAGGCCTATATTGCTTTCTTGTATAATTTTTTTACCCAAGGATTTCAAAGGTGGCTCTACTTTCGAGTTTCGGGCCTGCTTAAAATTCAGGAAATTGGACCTAAGCAACTTCCCAGTTTTAATCATCTGTATGTTCTTCGTATTTATTCGGTGTAATTACCTCAGGCTTATTCTGTTGGACTTTGCTTATCAAAAGATTTCTAAAACTGTCTTTACCGTCCCCAAAATCTGAAATGCAGGGTGCGGATGAGGGTGGTTGCCCTCCTGTTCCACTGACGCCCTTACTAGCGGCTGTCATATGAAACTATCCCACGCCTTTTCGCATGGTTTTAGTTACATTTGTTTTGGATTCTTGACTGCGAAGTATTATTTTTTGAAATAGAATTCATTTGCTGAGGAAAACTGAAGTTTATTGAAAATGGATTTGGATCTATTGTACTCTGAACGCCCCAAATATTACCTTTCGTCAATAAATTTTTGACTCAAAAAACAACCAATTACATAGACTTGCAGAAAATATAAAGTTAGCACAATATGAAGTGTGCTTCAAACATTACTTTTCGAAAACGTAGCCCTATTATTATAAAATAATTTTATTAGCACCAGTGTTATGAAGTAGTAATCAAATTTTGCAACAAAAATCTCACCCGCCTCCACGAAACGCTAGCTTAGCCCCTAAAGGCATAACTACAAAACTTTTAGAAGCGGTAACTCGAAATGATTTTCTTTATGGTTAAAATAACCGCACAACAGCATTTCTGGTAAAATTCTAGCCCTCATGTAACATGACACCATTTGCATTTGAAATTTCGAATACTAAGCACAGATGTTCGCCATGATGCTTGATAGCACCATCTGATGTGTCAGACCACTTCCAAGATTCATCATTCTCCCTCAACCCGTTGTCAACGCACAAGGATGGTGAGGACTTTTGTTTTGCCATGTATATTGATAGATTGTGTGAAACCTCTATAGTTGGTAAATTTTAAAATCTACCTTAAAAGCTTACTATATCCAAGAAAATACTTACTGTATGAGAGTCACTGGCAAGAGGGTGTAATAAAAGGGGTCGTTATATGAAATAAGTTGAAAATTACTAATCTATACGGAAATGTTCTGTACCCAACACTGTGTAGTCTTAAAGAGAATAAAATAAATGAAAAGATCGGTTGAAAGAGCAAAAAGTCTTAATAAATACGTGATTACACGATTTTGAAATATGTTTAAAATAATATTTTAAACTGTTCAAAATGTTTAAAACATGTACTTTTACTTTTTTGTGTGTTTTTTAAAACATCTTTAAAACATTTTAAACACTTTTTTCATGTTTTAAACACGCGTTTTGTTCTTTTTTTAAAAAAAAAAACTGTATTTTTTCCAACCCTGCTAACTTTTGACCAAGTTGGAAAATTAGAATGCGTTGCTGCCAATATTTACTTAAAAGACTTCCGTTTCTTTCAATTGACATTTGGATTAGCATTTTCTTACTTACCCAGTTGCTGTGATTTTCAATTTCTTTATGAACTTGGCAATTGGCAAAATTGAATGTTTATATAATCAGTTTAGTTTTAAGTAGGTGGGAATTTGTCGCCAGATACAAAATTTCTCATCCTACAGCCTCGCGCCTCATAAACCTACTAACATACCAAAATTCCTAGTTTTTATTCCGATTTCAATTACGGTACCTAAAATATGAGATTTTGTACATCCAAAAAGTCTATTTACATTACACAGTTTTTTGTCTCTTTAAAGCTGCTAAAAATGGAAAATATTCACTTTTGGAAATTTTCTATATAGTCCCAGGAGGCTAAAAACTTTGCCAAATTTAATCCTTGTAGTTCTACTGGAAGTGCCTATACTGTAAAAAATCGTTGTATTATTTCAACGACATGCCTATGTGTTAGCACGATTGTGTTAAAATATAACACAAACAAGTGGTTAGAACAACTCACTCACCGTTTGGAGTTGTGTGTCAAATGCCGCTAGTTGAAATGACACACAGCCTGTGTGTTAACACAAGTGTAGAATCTTCGGTGTTGTTTTCTGCGTGATTGCCATATATGTTGGGTATCTAATTATAAAGGCTTATGAACTGAAGCTACAGGCAAACACAGTAGAAAGAAATACTTAAACAAATCCAAGTATACGCAAAATTTCAAAATACAAAACGCGCGATGTGTTTTCAATTGTTTTACAAAATGTTTCTGAAGAAACCCTAACAGCACAAGATGTGCTAGGCATGTACCATTTTGGTGTTCTAAATTCATCTCCCACATTTGATGCATTTATTGCTTCTTTTTCAAAGCGGTTGTGTACTAGAAGCAACAAACGCATCAACTTTATTAGATGGCAACTGGCGCCGATCATTTGAAAGTGAATATGGAAGAACTACAAAATAAAGTAAATAGACAGTCGTCATTTTGTAATAAAATTAGGTCTACATGGCGAGCAGATTTTATCCCGAACGGTTATCGTCGAATATACGCGGGTTAAAGGAGCACTCTGATTAGCCAAATTCAAAAGACCTTAAGAATTTATCCCTCTACAAGCGACGGTTTACGTGTTATAGGCTGCCAAAAACATGAAAAAAGGAATTTTAAAGGTCCATAGCTCCAAAACTATGGGACCTACCGCAGTCGGGTCAAGACTTAACTTAGGAACTAGTATGTGCCCTATCCAAAAATGCGTATGTCAGAATCCTGAGGTGCTTCCACAACAATTTTTATAGAGGGAGTTTAACTACGGGCCTATGATATAAAGTATTCTCCAACTACCTCCATAAAAAATGTTGTGGACATCTTAGGTGAATTGAATTTTGGACATCTTAGGTGAACTTTGGACATCTTAGGTGAATTGAATTCTGTATGGAAATGGAAAACATTTCAGTTTTATTTAAATCTTGGAAAAGAAACATTCTCTGTGTGCAAGAGGTTAATCTATACACATGACGATACATCACTCCAAATGTTTTAAACATATTAACTGGCAGAGTATATAGTTATCCTGGGGGCAAGAAAACAAAGGGATTTTTACTGAAATTAAAAATCGTAGTATGGTGGTACGTACCATACGCATGAACTTACTTTGGAGGAGGGGTCCAAATTCAATGCGAAGATAAAGTATTTTCAGATTTGTCAATTTTCGAAGTTTATGTTTATAATTCCGTACCTATACGTCCGAGCGCAAGTGAACTACGTCAGTCAAACATCGGTCCTTACTGAACAAACTTGGGCACAGATCGTTGCAATTGCGTAATTAGGAGGCGCACCATAAATTCGTATTTAGGTTCTAAACATCGTGTGTGTGGGTTTTATCGGGGTTCTCCCGTTTCCTTCCACTTTTTTCATTCCACCATTTCATTCATTTCTCATCATCAGCGTCTACTTTAGCCTAACCGGCATAACCGTAGGACGTGAAACTAAAAGATTTCATTTCATTTCATTTTCGTATTAAGGTTCTAATCCTTGATTTTTCTCACTTTTATATTTACCATAATCTATTAATTTTTAATTACTAGCTTCGTTTATTCAATATCGACATGATACTTTCAGGATATATTAGTGGTGGGCTAAGGTTTATTTGAAGATAGTTGCATCTGTCTCTTAGCAGTATTTCCAGCCATAGAACTATTTATTTCCAGACTTTTTTTGGTAAAAATTTCCTTTTTTCCCTTCTAAAATTTGCCTCTTATTTCCTTCTCTTCTATTGGCTACATTGGAACGAACATACCAGATTCTGGAAGCCTCATCCTTGACTTACACAACGCACTATAAAAAGTTTCACTTGGATAATTGGGGACACTACAATTCCGGTCTTACAGTATACCATATTACATAATTTTAAGGATAATAGTGATTTTCTAGGAAAAATGATATACTTTTTAAAATTACATGCTTAATTTGAGAGATATCATCATGATACTAGCTGAATATATTATTGGTGGGCCAAAGATTACTTTAAAATTGTTTGCTTCTGAGTGGTAGCAATGTTGCCAGCTACAGAAAATGTTAATTGTAATTGTTTGTAAAAAATTTGGGAAGTTTATCCTTCCCCCCCTATTATTTCAGTGTCCTTGGCTATATTCAAACCAACGTACAACTGTCTGGAATCATTCTTGGCCTACAAAACGCACCATAGAGGAGCACGATTGAATAATTAGGGAAGACGGTGAACCACCATGTATGCTGATTTTTGCTTCTGACGCGTAAGAAGTGCCAAAATTTGATGTGTATTATGAGAGAGTTTTTTTCTTTCTCTCTTTGTATGGCAGCCAGCGACTTCAGGTTTTTACTGTACCTTGTCAACATACCAGAAAATTCTTTTTAGGTGACTTGAACCCCTGTGGCTTCGGTGTTCCCAGCTAGAAAAAATCATGAAATTCGGCTAGGGATTTTTTTTTTAATTTCACTCCTACATTTTTTCAATAATCCCTCCCGTTAGCAACACTGCAATCTAACTTACACCAAAAAATAGCCATGTCCCTCTTCTAAAATACAAGACGTAAACGATATCAATCGGGATAACAGTGTTTGGGCAATAAATCATTAACTGAAAGTCTACCAAAAACCCCAAAATCGATTTTGTCCCGAAAGGGTTAATGAGATATGCGCGCCAAAGATTTCGGGCTCTAATTTAACGTGAGCCCCCCCCCCCCAAAGTTTCTGGGCTGGTCCAGAGAATGAATGGCCTACATAGTACTGTCTACGGGCTGGATAGGCTACCAAATTTCAGCTTTCGTTCTCCCATAGTTAATGTGATATAGGCGCCGAAAATTTGGGGGCTAACTTCACCAGAGCGTCCCAACTTTCTGGGCTAGTCGAGATAAAGATCGATGGGCTAACAAATTTCATCTTTTGGGCCAATATAGTTAATAAGGTGTGAAAATCAAAGTTTTGGGGCGTTAACTTAACGTGAGCCCTTAACTTTTTGGGCAAGTTGAGATAATGAGTGTACCAGGTACTAAACTTCATGGGCCTTCCAACCCATTATTATTTAGCATTTGGGGCACTCAAGGAACACAGATACAGGGTCTCCAAATGTGAAAATGAAAATGCAATCTTTAAGTTTTATGTCCGACTGTCATCCTGGGTAGACTAAAGGAGACGCAGATGATGAGAATAAATGGAATGGTGAAATGAAAGAGTTGTGGGAAAGGGAAACTCCAAGAAAACCCTCACACACGGTGTTTGTTCACCACAAACCCCACTTTGCGCAAGTTGGTATAGAACCAGGGCCCCGCAGCATGTGTGAACCCTCTGCCACTAAGCCACTGCGGCCCGGAAGTCCTCGAGACGAGACACATAGGCGTATACCTAACGTGTAATTTGTTCGTAGCGGGAATTTCTGTTATGGTATAGTTAATTACATACAATGAAAAACCGAAAATGTGATGTGGACAATCGCGAACAAGCAATAAACAATCTGCGTGATTTGTTTTAGATTTCGGAAAATAGGTTCTGCCAGATTTACGCTTATCGACTGTAATCGTTTATTTATTTATTTATTTATTTGGGAGGGAAGCAAAGTATAATACATTTCAGTCATTACACATGCAAAGAGATGTTTTATGGTAATTGTTTTTTGCTGAAATATAACTTCGGTATCTTTTATACGTGTTTAGGAGCTGAGATTATTATCTAATAATTATAAGGAAGATACAAGTTTTTTTTTTTTTTTTTTTTTTTTACGAAGATACAAGTTTTTCACCTTCGTACAACAATTCATGTTTAATAGGCGTATAGAAGGGGCTCATGCCCAAAACATTGGGACTCCATTTCTGGGGCCCCATGTTGGGGGCCCGGTTCCTGACCACCACTGTGCTGAGGGGAATCGGATCTTTCCAACGTCACCATCTGTATGCAACAACTCCATGCTGAAACGAGAAATAGAGTGGACTCAAGCCCAACATTTCGGAACCACATTTTCTGGAGCTTCGAGGCCAGGGCCCAATTTCTGACATTACCGCTTTCGTTAATCGACCCCGACCTTTCAAACGCTAACACTATAGTACAACACCATGTTAAATAGGCAAATAAAAGAGACCTGAACCCAAACTTTTGGGATCTCATTTCTGGAGTCTCAGGTCCCGGAGCTTTCCAACACCACAATATGTATCCAATAACTCCATGCTTAAAAGAAAAATATAATGAAGCCAAGCTCAAAATTTCGGGACCATTTTTGGACCTTTGAGACAAGGGCCCAATTTCTGACGTTAACACTGTGCTCAGACGACTTCACCACCCACCTACATACAATTCCATGTTTAATAGGCGTATAGAAAGAACCCGCGCCCAAAACTTCGGGACCCCATTTTTCTGGAGCCTCATGGCTGGGGCCCGGTTTCTGATATCACCACTGTGCTCGGGAGACCAGGACTTTTCCAATGCCACCATCTGCATCCACTAACTCCATGTCTAACACGGCTTCCCCATTGTAGGAGGATTTTGACGAATTTTCTGCAGGTTCTTTACAACTATTTACAACGTTTCAAACTATTCATAAGAAATGAAATTTCAATACATTAGAAACTATGTTCTTTTAAAATGTTCAAAATGGATGACAGCATTGATTTCCAGTAATAGTTGTAAACTTTCGTAATTTTATTCTCTATTTGAATAGTAGTTTAATTTCGAATCTTTTACGGTTAAAAATATTTTTGTGAAATGTAACGGAATACATTGAAATGCTCCTACCCCCACGGGTACGTGTTCCAATTATAAATCGATTTGAGGTTCAGCGTACAAATGAGAAACTCCCAAAGCGAAGTACAATATTGTAACGTTGTTGACATACATATGAATAACTGGTGATTAGGTCGTTAAGCTGTACATAAAATCATATAAATTTTCATTCATATTACGCAGACAAGTACACACAGAACAGCATATGAATCTTTATCTGACTTTTGTTTCTCTAACTTTCTGATAGCCTTTAGAAATAATATCTTTACAATCGAAATATTCGTTAAACATTATTATTATTATTATCCTTCAATATTCATTATACATCATATTCTTCATTACTTTAAATTCTTCATATTACATAACTATTTTACATTATATTCCGTCGAAGCTGTTTCAAAGTTAGTATTACACTTCTGACATAGTCATCATTACAAATCATAATTGATTCTCAATCCATACGCCTGTAACTTGTCCATCCTACCTGCAGTGTGGATCCTACGCAGTTTCGATCCTACGCAGTTTCGATCCTACGCAGTTTCGACCGTACGCAGTTTCGATCGTACGCAGTTTCGACGCTACGCAGTTTCGACCGTACGCAGTTTCGATCCTACGCAGTTTCGACGCTACGCAGTTTCGACCGTACGCAGTTTCGATCCTACGCAGTTTAGGTCGTGTGGAGTCCATGAATATAACCCTAATTTATAGATGCACAGGTTAAACAAATTAAAGAGAGAGAAAAAAATATATTTTTTGAGCGCATGATTAAAACTTAAATTATTTCAGGGCAACTGCGTAGGATCGAAACTGCGTACGGTCGAAACTGCGTAGCGTCGAAACTGCGTAGCGTCGAAACTGCGTACGATCGAAACTGCGTAGGATCGAAACAGGTTTTGAGCTGAATTTTTCGATCGTACGCAGTTTCGATGCTACGCAGTTTCGATCCTACGCCGCATTCCCGAATTGAATTGTATCGTTTAAAGTTGTCTTAGTACCAAATATAATACGTTTGTAAGGAATTTATAGCTTAAACGTTGTTGCTCCTCTTTTAAAGCACTCTCATTTTCGCAGTGCCCATTTAGCTTGTATTGCAATAACTCACGTTTATCGATTTTTCTATTTTTTTGGGGGGTGGCACTTAGGCCCTTTCTAATTTTATTCGATTGTCTTCTTGTCTCATCTTGTTGACATCACTAAGCAAATAATATCAGTTTGTCTTCAATAAATTTAATTCACTTTCTTCTTTCGTACCTGCCCCTTCCCCTTCTGATGGTGACACCACTCCCTTGGATTAACGTTGCGTGTCATTCTTCTTCATATCCTTCATTGTGGCCGTCCCTTATGTTCTCCTTGGTCCAGGATACTTCAAACCACATGCGCTTACCTTCATTGTTGTCCAACGAAGAAGTGGCAACGTTGCATTTTTCTTTACCATCGGGCGCTACACCAGAGTAGAGGCTAAACGGTTGGCCCAATTCCGAAAATTCCAACATTTTAGATTCAAAAAAATACTTTCCAACAACATTGCTCTCAAATTTGTTTGTACATTCATTAGTTACCGAGGTGGCCTACGTATGTAAACGGACTTACAGTAAGTATGGGTGATTAGGACCACTCTAAAAAAATTTCAATCTGGCAACGCTGGACAGCTATAGAGAATGTAAACCGCCACATAGAGGGAGAGCTTAGAACGTGAGGAGTGATAGTGCAGCAGGTGGACGCAAATTGGTTTCACAGTTTTCATTGTATGAAGAATTGAAGTTACACCCTTGAAGGTAAGTTGATAGAATTTTGCAACAACTTAAAATTCAGTGTTGAAAATATGGTGTTTTATATAGCATGTAGTTTTCGTAACAATGAAACATTTCTTTATGTAAGAGCAATAGTTATGGAGCACCAGACATTCACTTGTGCAAGGTCAGTCAGTGCATGGAAGAGGCTTTGCCATCCAATGATATGAACATGTATGTAAATTGGGTGAATTGAGCCTAGAAATTTGGGGTGAATAGGACCACCATACTTGTGACATATTTTACAGATTTTGTAAACTTTAAATCTCCGTAAACATGTTTTGAAGATGTCTTCACATATAAAGACGTCTTTAAGAAAAAAAAACAATATATTAATTATTTTTTAATTCTTAATTTCAGATGACCACACACAGAAGAAAAAAAATTGAAGTAAAATGGACTGAAGAAATGGTTCAGGCAGTCCTGCAAGCAGTTTGAGACGGTAGAGTCAAGGACAAGCAACGAGGGCGTATTGATATCACATAACGTGCTTGCAAAGATAGTAGGAGAGCTTACGGGAAGTATCCTGCACTTTGTGTTAAAAAGGTGCCACTCGGATATGTTGTTCGTCAGATCCAACTAAGCAGGAATCAAATTTGCACCACTCCAACACGTGGCTAGAATCCAATATGGCGGCTATCAAAGATGGCCGCATCTGCGAATTTATAGTGTTGGGTTTAGAGGCCTATATCTCCTTAACTAATAGTCCAATCTTCACGATTCAAAAACTAAACGACGTAGAAGGTAACAGGGTCTAATAAATTAGTGAACGGGTTTACATAACACTGAAACTAACGCCTACGAAAATTATTTTATTTTGAACTTTGCATTTCTTATTATGGAGTTTACTCATATTTTTAAAAAAATAACAAGTAAACGGCTGGGATTATCGAAAAAGATATCGTATACCGTTTCAAAGAGTGTTATATTATCTTTCTTCTGGTGTGTAGTTCATTCAGATTGGTTAAAAAAAACAACGAAGTTATGACAATTTAAAGATTCACGTTGAGTCGATAGATTTTCCCAAATTTCGAATGAGAGTTCATTTACCGTAGTAAAACATCACTGATGGATGCTGCATTATACGAAACAAATCATTCTCTTGTGATGTGTTCTTCATAAGTCCTACTTTCGCCAGAAGTACAAAGTAGCCTGACCAAGCCTGTTATGAAGCCAATATGGCGGCCATTAATTATGATCCATAAAGATTAGTTTCTTTCGAAATATTGACCCTAGTATCTAGTTTTGTAAACGAATACGGAAAAAGTAATATCACCTACTCTGTTGTCATTCACTATTCTACACATGAATCAAGTTTAAGGATATCTTAAGAAATTCTTCTAGCTTCACGATAGAAAAGTTTTATGGTTTCATCTGAATTCAAGGAGAACTGCACAGGAAGACTAAGAAGTTAGTTTATGTCTTTAAACCATAGACATTGGCTTTATATCCTTTACAATGTTATAAGGAAATTACTTAAATCAATATATTGTTATAAATTAGAAAGTAAATAATTTCTTTCGTGTTAATTAACTAACTAACTCTATGGCCTATGGAACCCAGAGATTCAATGCCGCGTTCATAAAAGCTCTCCACTAACTTCTATCCTTAGCTAACTGCATCCAGTTTCTACTTTGTATTCCAATCTCTGCGAGATCCATCTTAATATTTTCCTCCCATCTGCACCTAGGTCTGCTTAATGGTCGTTTTCCGATTGGTCTTCCAGTCAAGACTTTGAAAGCGTTTCTACTTTCTTCCATTCTAGCTACATCACCCGCCCACCTAAGCCTCATAGACTTGACAACCCTAACAATGTTGGGTAAACCATATAACTTATGTAGTTCCTCTTTATGAAGTTTCCGCCATACCCCATTCCTGTTCCTCTTGGGTCCGAATATTCGTCTCAGGATCTTATTCTCAAATACTTTCAGTCTATGTTCTTCCCTCAGAGTAAGCGACCATGTCCGCAACCATACAGAACAACAGGCATGATTATTGTTTTGTATAGTTTAAGCTGCAAATTCCTCGACAGAATTCGCGACGACAAGAGATTTTGAACCGAATAATAGCACGAATTACCTGCTTTTAGCCGACATTTATTTTTTTCGTGAATACGATTTTCCTCTGTTAATATTGATCCTAGATATTTGAAACTATCCGTTTTATCAAAAGTATTATTTAATATTTTAACGCACACATAATTTTATGTATTACGGTCCCACGCACTTCCATGTATTTAGTTTTCTCTCCATTTACTTCTAAACCCATGTACCTGCCAGCGTTTAATAAGATCTCTGCATTTATCACTATTTTTCTCCTATCATCCCCTATTAAATTTACATCATCAGCATATGCCGTAATTTAGTCAATACCGTTCAACTCTTGACCCTGTTTGGTATGTTTGATTTTCCTTATAGCATATTCCACAACAAAGTTAAATAATAATGGCGACAACGCATCTCCTTGTTTCAGGCCATTTTCGACTTGAAAGCTTGTGGACAAAAATTTTCCTACCCGGACTTTACTTTGGGACTCATTTAAACATATCTTAATTAATCTAATTAGCTTTCTCGGTATTCCAAGTTCTGTAAGAACGTTGTATAATGATTTTCTCCTAACCGAGTAGTACGCCTTTCTAAAATCAATAAATAGTTGATGTACCGGGGTATTGTATTCCCACTTGTTTCGAGTATTTGGCGAATGGTAAATATTTGGTCGATAGTTGATCGATTTCGTCTAAATCCGCACTGATAATCTTCAATAATTTCATCTGCGTATGGGGGCAATATTACTAATAGAATATTTGAAAGGAATTTATAGGATTTTGACAAAATAGAAATGCCTCGATAATTATTAGTCAGTTTTGTCGCCTTTCTTGTGAATTGGAACAATGATTGCTTCTTTCCACTCTTGTGGCAATTCTTCCTTGTTCCAGATAAGGAGAATGAGTTTGTGTATCTTGTTCCATAATTTTTCGCATCCAGCTAAAATTAACTCAGCCGGAATTTCATCTACACCCGGAGATTTGTGTTTCTTTAATTTCTTTATAGCGGTTGGTACTTCTATTCGGTTGGGTTCTGCAATATACGGTTCTGCGGTGTGTATCTCATTTTCCCCACGCACTCTCATTTTTGGTTGCGTGTTAAGCAAATCGTCGAAGAAATCTTTCCACCTATTTAAGATGCTATCCGTACCAGTGAGAACTGTATCGTCAGATTTCTTTAATTTATAAGCACGAGGTTGTTAGCCTTTCTTAAATTCGTTGATTCCCTTATACATGTCCCTGATGTTTTTACTTTTACTATTATCTTCAAGTTCCTTAAGTTTAGCTTCCAGAAAATTGCGTTTCTTTGATCTAAAAGTTTTGGAAGTTTCCCGCCTGATATTCGCGAAATTTTGTGTAGTTATTTTATTCGGATTTTTTAGCCAGCGTAATTTTGCCTCTTTTCTCTTCTCTGCTAGTTTCATGCATTCCTGGTCGAACCATGGTTTGTTCCTACGTATTTCCGCGTGTCCCATTTTTTTTTCTTTTGCTGAACTTTTAATGTTATCTCCAATTTCAATCCAGGTATCCTCAACACTAGTGCACTCCAAGTCTTCTAATGCCGAGAATCTATTCGAAACTTCAATCTGGTATTCCTCTCTTACCTGGCTCTCTTCTAATTTATTTAAATTGAATCTCTCCGTTTTCGGACAATGAATATTACCTTTATTCAACGATAATCTCTCTCGTATTATCGCTGCTACTAGGTAGTGATCAGTGTCACAATCTGCCCCTCTAAACGACCGGACATCAATTATGATAGATTGCCTTCTTCTATCTACTAAAACGTGATAAATTTGATTGTGTTTTTCCGTCTGGTGATGTCCAAGTATAGTTATGAACGTCACGATGTGGGAATTTTGTACTCTTCACGATTAGGTTTTTGGATGCTGCAAAGTTCACGAGTCTAACTCCGTTGTCATTACTTTCCTTATGCAGATTTTCGTTCCCTATAATCGGTTTGAAAATATCCTTTCGTCCTACCTTCGCATTGAAATCCCCTAATAGAATTGTCATATGGTATCGCGGGAGTTGGTCAAATATACGTTCCACTTCGTCGTAAAAACTGTCTTTAAAAACAAAAACACAATACAAACACTTGGTTCGATAATTTGAAATATATCTTTCGGATTTTCTACGTGTACAAACAGTTTTATGATTTTGACGAACATTTAATATTACTTTGTGTACAAGCTATTCTATAAAGAATCATACATTTAAGTTTATTTGTTTATTGGTACGTTTCCAATGTGGTGTAAATTTACTGTGGGTCAACTGAATTTTTAAAAACAATGATGCTACTTCCACATATTCCCCTACACAGAGAACACAAAAAGCAGCACGGAACGCTTACACTTCTACAACGACATATTGTGGTACATGTCTTGCAAGCACATTTCGAAAAGAGTTTTCTACGTGCTTCGTATACAACTGGAATGGAAGCCCATGTTGGGAAAAGGTCACTTCCATTGTCAGTCCATCCCCAGTTTACTGGTGTAGGAATATGTGCTGTCTTCCTTATTGTCTGGCCACAGATTTTTCCAGCTTGGTATGCTGCACGCTTGGTGTGAAGAAGCAAAGCATCACAAGTTGGAGGAAGCGCTGTAAGAGGTCTGTCCTTTTCCAAAACGATTTCGCCGGGCTCCATTAATTTTAAATTTTTCACTTGTTTTTGCTGTGAATTAAAACAATCTTCGCTTATGTTGATTACAGAGTGTGAAAGGGTTAGGAAAGCTGTGGTCACCTCTGGATACAAAAACAATGGTTTCCATGCTGATATGTTTCCATGTCCGAGAAAGTATGACAGTGTATCACATCCTGTAAATGTGTGGAAGCCTCGTAACGCAGTTGATTTTTATTCTCCTAATGCTTTTGAAATATGATGAACTGGGAGAAATCGATTATGTTTCTTGGCGCCGAAAGATATCCATAATTCTTTTAGATCGTGTCGCTCAAAGTCGTAGAAAAACAATACATCAAGTGCTTCAACATCTGTGTCTACTGCACGGATAGCTATCTTCCTGTGTCCATTTAATGTTGCATCAATCAATGTAACATGACGCTACTATCAGCTTCTAAATGATTTCCTGATGATTTGTTGAAAAATTTTGGAGGATTTCTTGAAGTTTCTATGTGGTATCCATTGCTAGTTGTTACCTCAATGTTACTTCCTTCCTTTTCACACATAGATTTTCCAAGAAAGAGGAACACTTCTTCTTTATTTTCGTCATTACGAAGGAAATCGTTCCACTTCCTAGGAATTGGTGTAGTTGGTGTTACTTTTGTCCTTATTTCTACACCCCTGCCTTCTCTTGTGGAAGATTTTATGCTCTTTAAAGAGTATATATCCCATATCAAATAAACTCGCTTTGCATGGAATATCTCTGCTTCTCTTTGAACATATTTGAAGAAATTACTCTGGAAATAATCACAAAATGTTTCTACTGATTTCGGTTGCAAAATGTGAACCAAAACTGCTGCATTAAATAATAAAACATCGCAAGAATTAGGAAACTGTTCTTCTTTGATGTTGGCTTCACACTCTAGAAGCATAACTAAGTCAGAATTGTGAATTATGGCAGAGAGACGGTGGAATTGGTTGATTCTCGTGCTGAAAGAATTCATCCAAGTCAAGTTGTCTTGTTTTACTGACGCGTAGTAAGAGAGAGAATAGCTTAATGTCCATCTTAAGTAGTTTTATTTAATTTCTGTTTGTTTTATTCTTTCGAAGGGAAGAATGAAGCACTAGAGAAGATATTTTCATGGGTGAAAAGAATGGATTGGTACATTCTACTAATATTTCTTGCACAAATTCCTTTTACCTATTGGGCCCTTTGTCTTCTGCTGAATATAAGGATTCAATTATACTACCGCTATAGATGATTAGTTTTAGTGTTTCAACGTAGAGCTTAAAATTTCCCTGACGTATGATTCTGATATAAATTAAGAGTAAAATCAAGAGACGTTAATATATTATCCAAAACTTAAATGTTGGATACTAAAATTCCTTTTCAGTGCAGCAGTCATTGAAAGATTGCCCTGATGAAGAATTCTGATATGCATCACGCAGCAAACACTGTAGACTTGTTAGAGTAATCTGATGATCAAACCGAGGTTTTGTAATGTGAGTTACTTTCAATAAACTGTCAGCGCCTCCTGGTGTTTCTACACCTGACTTGCATGACATTTCTACCCAACCACTTCCATCTAACCATTTGCCTATAAGATGCAGGAAGACTTGTTCGATGTGTTGAATCCTCCCAGCATCAAAATTTGATGATCTTCGCCATATAACTCTGGCCAATTCCATTGAATTTGTTTCCCCAAGGTAACTAGTGGTTGATCCATTACAAGAACCGGAACTTGTCCTTTGTTGAGTTTGTCTGTAAGTTCTCGTACAACATTCATTCCGTGCCATATCATAGCAAAAGATTTAGAATCTTCCTTAAACAAGGGAAGCATGTAGCATATACAGTACTTGGCATTCCTGCAGTTTTCAGTATTCGATGCATGGTATACAGACCAAGTGCAAGTAGTGTTATTTTTTAAGCATGCGTCAAGCCAACACTCCATTTTTTTTTTTTTTTTTTGGCGAAAAATTCACTTCGAGGAAGAACTTTCTCTAGAAACTGCACGTTCTGTTAAGGTAAAACTGGTTCCTCATTAGTTATATTAGCAGGTCGTACTAGAGCATAATTATCGGGGAGAGCAGGAGCAGTTCTCATTTCTATATTCACATTATCCAGTGAGACATAGTCACGTCGAATGCCAGGGTTATCCTTTGAAGGATGCTGGAAAATAGAAATGCTAGTTCCGTGAAAAGAATCCTTTGATGTTGTGCTAGAAGGATTGTAGTCAATATTATCTAATGCTGCAACGGTTAAAATACCTCGACGAAGAGTGGAAGGACACATCATTTCGTCACTTTGATTTATCAAGCATTGAGAAAGACTTGAAGATATTCCCTGTACATGTGTAGACGATATACAAATGCCTAGTGAATGCAATTCACTTATGAGATACTTCTTACGTGTTTCAGCATACACGCTCAGTCCAACATAGAGAGGAAAAGGTGGCTCGCGATTGTGTTTATGCCTTACTGCTTCTGTTTCAATATCACCTGCTTTCTGATGGCAGTTATAAAATATAAGTTTACTAATAGTTGAAGTTGCTTGACTTGCGTTGCTATCAGGCGTGACAGATGAACCATAAAGTAACAAATTAACAGCAGCTATTAGTGAAAGAGGAACAAAATCTTCCTGGCAGAGATTCTCAAATTTTCCTGCAAAATGACTCTTGTGGTTTGCCATATCCTTTCCAAGCATCTTAACAATACGACTTAGTGCCATAGCATCTTCATCAATGTCTTTCTCCAGCTCACTTATTATGTCAAATCCTTCTGAAAGTAAAACATTCTCTGCCGGACAGATGAGCTGTTAGCTCTGGCCTGTGACGAAAAATCCTTTCACGAAATCTTATATTATGAACTTCAATTTCTTCTGATTCAGGCTTCTTCATAATCGTCATTAACCGTGTTTTGTACAGCTTAAGAAGATCGCTCATTTTGAAAACATGTCCTTTGGAATCGCTTTCTCGAATAGGTTCAGTAATATATGTAAGTAAATCGGCGAAAGCAAGACTTTCACATAATGTACGATCGATCTCTAGTTCATCTTCTGTGTGTTTTCTTTCTGCCTTATTATAAAAGGTAGATAAACAGCTTGTGTGATGCTTTGCCTCTTGAGCAATCAAATCCCCGGCACTACTAATTCCTATAATTGTTTCATCGCCTAACTTTCCAGAGCACTCTGCAACAAGAATAGTTCTCTTTGTGGCAACTAAGCTCAATTTTCTCGCAGGTTTAGCACCACGTTCACAGAAAAGACAGATTTAATCTCTTATTGATTTATTTTCGAAATTCTTAGCGTTCTTTTCTTTAAGGGAGCTTACTCTTCTTCTCTGTTCTCCGTGGATGGTAAAATCTAACGCACAAGTGTATCTAATTTGTCCTTACCGTAATATTTATAACAATGTTTGTGATATCTTGCCTGGAATTTCAAGAAAATGTTTGCCACATCATCACCACTGGTGGATTCCGTTATCAAAGAGCGCAAATAAGTTAGTAAAGTAGTTAATTTTGAAAATGCTTCAAGATTCCTAAGGTAGAATAATCTGAGTTTCGTCTGCTTGGATTCTTATTGTCTTCGGGAACTAAAAGAGACTTGGTATCACCCTTTTGGTAGAGTAAGCACTTATTCCGATCTATTACAGAGCTCACCTCCATTGAACTACCTCCAACAAGACCTTTTCCGATGAAGTTGCCATTTTTCTATGATCATTAAACATGATCAATTTAGACGCACTTGATTTGAGACTATTTATCTTACATAGTCAATAAATTAATTTACAATGCTTTAATTACAATAATTGTGATATTTTGTACCTACATAGAAAAGTGCATTTAGAGCCCATGCTTAGTCAAGTGGCTTGCGCGCTTGCCTTCTGTGCGTGTAATTCCGGGTTCGATTCCCAGTCGGGGTGAAGTTGAACGAAAGTGGTTCAACTATAATCGGATTCCACTATAATCAGTAGGTCCATATCTTCTTTAGCCACCAAGGCGTACACGTGGGACGTTAAACTCAAACAAAAAGTGTATTTAGTAATATCAACATTAATATTAAATTACTAGTTTATCAAAAATGGCACAATACCTATATTAAAAAAAACTAAACTGAAAGCGATCTTTAAAAGTGAATGAAGACTGTCGAAGATGATAAAAAAAGTATATAAGGATTAAGATAAATATGCTGTTTTCATGACTATGTAAATGACTTTCCTCATATAACCTAAAGTGAGGGACCATTGGAAATCGAGCTTGAACCATCTGGTTGCCGGCCAGGTATTGTACCACTTAAACTACTGAGACCATACCCAATTTTTCTGCTGATGTTGATTCCTCTGGCTACCTTTTATAAGAAAATAGTTTCAAATTCCACGATTTGCAGAATAAATTCTTCTATTTAAATTTCTTGTCTGTAGTGAAGTGCTTTCACTTTCAATACTAAAAAAAAGAGTTTGTTTGGGTAACACCGGGTTCGATCTCCAGTCAGTCTATGTATTATCCAATCACCAAGCATCAAGAAATCATACAACGTAAAATAAATCTTAATTACCGGTACATTATATAAGAACAATATGTATTATGTACAGTGACAAAACTTACCTGAATAACCATTCTATTAGAACTGGAATAGGCAGAAAAACCTTTACTTGTCACTTCCTTGTACTGATCAAATGCAGTTTCAACACACTCACTATCGTCAACTAAGTTAATCTGACTGCAGCCGTTGATGTGAGTCCACTCATCGAGACAAAACAATAGGCTAATCGGCTACTTCTTAATAACACAAGAATTGCGTAGACGCCTCAAACTTCGCCGTTTTGTGTGATTCAGAACTATTCCCGCCGAAATATTACACGAAGTTTACGTCATTGTTACTTTCAATAAAAATACTTCGAGAACAGTGCTGTTGTTATTACTCCAAGTTTTTTAAACACTCAGTTCTATCTGATTCTTTTGATGTATTTCGAAACATGACTTGGAGTTCATTCCTTCCCATACTTACTTTGTGGGGCAGAAGGATGGGGAAGAGAAAAACGTTTGTTATTACTTGGTCGTACTTGTTTATAAATTCAGATACTTCAGTCAAATTTCGAAAAAGACTTACCTTTATGGATCATAATTAATGACCGCCATATTGGATTCATATAACCGGGCTGGGTCAGGCTGTCTTGTGCTCTGGTGAAAATAGGACTTATGAAGAACACATCACAAGAGAATGATTTGTTTCGTACAATGCAGCATCCATCAGTGATGTTTTATTACGGTAAATGAACTCTCGTTCGAAATTTGGGAAAATCTATCGACTCAACGTGAATCTTTAAATTGTCATAACTTCGTTGTTTTTTAGCCAATCTGAATGAACTACACACCAAAAGAACGATAATATAACACTCTTTAAAATGTTATACGATATATTTTTTTCGATAATCCCAGCCGTTTACTTGTTATTTTTCAAAATATGAGTAAACTCCATAATAAGAAATGCAAAGTTTCAAATTAAATAATTTCTGTAAGCGTAAGTTTCAGTGTTATATAAACCCCTTTACTAATTTATTAGACCCTGTTATCTTCTTCGTCGTTTATTTTTTGAATCGTGAAGATTGGACTATTAGTTAAGGAGATATAGGCCTCTAAACCCAACACTATAAATTCGCAGATGCGGCCATCTTTGATAGCCGCCATATTGGATTCTGGCTACCTGTCGGAGTGGGGCTACTTCGATTCCTGATTAATTGGATCAGGTGAACAATATGCCATTGTGGCACCTTTTAACACAAAGTGTAGGATTTGGCTTTTCTTTTTTTCCTTAAGCTCCCCTACTAACAAGAATTGAAAAGAGTACTCAGCGCGAAAACAGTTCAAAACAATAACACTATCGAGCAGCATTCAGAGCTAAACACATCACTGTATTTCATTGATTGAGCATGAACGAAACTTTTCAAGACCGATCATCAACCATGCTGTGCTACAGTCCCTGGATCTTTTACTGGAAAATCGAAAGGAACCCAAAAAAGCAAAGGAGAAAACAAAGAACATAAAGTTGACAACATTTGTGCATTTTGCGGTATTTCGTATTACCACCCCAACTCTTCATTTTTCGGCGATTGGATATCTTGTGTGAAATTTAACGCTTGATTCTATGCACGATATATAGGGGCAGAGAAGAAGATGATGTTCACATGCGGACGATGCTTGATTTCATCTACTTCTTAAATATAAGTGTAACTTCAGACTCAAGTGTACTTATTGAGTTTCGGGTGATTCTATTATTACAACGTATTAATTTTTTTCCATGCGAGCAAGGTAATTTCATATGATATTATTGCGTAATGTACTGTATTCTGAGTAACCTACTAATGTTTTTGTGCTTACTTTGAATCCTGAAAGAAAACCTATTTGTTTTTCTACAATATTGTTCTTTGATAACTCATTATTTCCTGAATACTTTGTAATCCAATATATCATACTGAGAGTACTTTATTTTTGTACTTACATTATTCATTAACAAAAAACTGTTCATTTTCGCATTATTATTCTTTTTTCCGCACTATTGATAACATATATGTTTGCTGTTTTGATAAATAAAGGTATTTTCAAAATATATTAATTCAGTGATAAGTAAAGTTAATGGCCCTATTCACCTTTTGGGTGGTCCTATTCACCCAATCAGCAATGGTGAATCGGGCCACTTCTAATACTTTGGTGTTGTTGTTGTTGTTGTTGTTGTTGTTAATTTCCTCTCCAACCATAGAGAATGTGTAAACATTTATAGATGGAATCAATGGGTAGTGGATGTAGAAAGTATATTTACTAGAAATTCGGAAAATATAATAAACAATGAAGGAGCAGCAGGTATTTTTTTTAAAGTGGCCCTAATCATCCACAATTACCATATTGGACACCCTGTGTATATATATGTATAGCAAATACCCTCTCCTTCAAGAGATAATTAAAGGAATACATATTCGTAGTCGACATCTTTTAGCCGACCAGGTATTAAATATACAAAACAGCGCCTCCTCACTCTCAAGACAGTTCTTTAAAACAATTTCTATCTGGTTCGTCGCATAACCAAATAGCTAACTAGCTTATCTATCAAACTCACTTTCATGCTTATTCAACCCAAAAGAAGACTTATCATTATCAGGTTGAAAAGGAACAATCTTCATCATTGAAAAGAAGTCTCCGAAAAGTTTAGCGCAAAAAGGAAATAAATACATAAATAAATAATAATGCAAGTAAAAGTAAACTCCATTATAGTAGAAATCTAGAGAAAAGAAATTCCTAATCTTTTAAGCTAACTCAAAGTGACTACATTTAGAAGATTAACAAAAATGTTATCTCAGAACCGACTACTCATTTTATAAGTCCCGATGAGAAGTGAAACACTTTGTCTCTGCGTTCCTTAATTATAGGAAGTATAGAGGGGTTAGGTTATTTGCGAGTTATTTGGAATAATTCCATCCAATCTCGCCTAACAATTTATCAGTCACTGGTGTCTCCAATATAAATATGTCGTCTGCCATTTTAGGCGGGATGGGAATTCCCAACTTGCCTAATTCCATTCGACTAAAATGGTGGTAAGATGCAAGGAGAGAATTTCTGCACTAAATAGTGAATTCCTGCATAAGCATTTTAATTAGTTGTTGCAATTAATATTGGTTATCTCTCTCAAGCACAATATAAATATATAATAAGCATTACCCGACAAGAAAGCACAGAGGAAACAGATTTAATGAATTTTAGTTCACTTTTAGTTTGATTTGGGAATACTGGAAGGCGATTGGCTGACTCGAGACAATCAGAAGCATGATATATATGAATTGTGCTGCTGGCATATAAAAATAGATTTTCTTTATGAGATTGTTCTATTTAAACACGGCAGTGAGTTACTTGCAGAGTATACGCAGTGGGAAGTTACGTTTATCGTATTAATGGAGTATGTGGTAATAAAACCTATTGGTAGTGCATTGAAGGATGCAAGGCTACTATGCTCTAGTGATAAATTATGTTGTACGTACGTTAGGGCTGCATGCACATGAGGGTAACACTGCAAGCGAACGAGGGAAAATGTATGTGAAGAAAATGAAAGAAGAAATAAGAAAAAAAATCTTAGCTCTACTGTGTCAGCAATATATAGGTAAGTCTAAACTAAAGCCGAATGTTGTGAGATTCATACATGTGTAGTTATTTGTATAGAGCATGAATTAGCCGTACAAATTTATATTAAGACAACCTCAAGTGTATCAACTTTGGTTAACTTTAGGAATTAGTGTACTAGTATTGACTTAGTGTTTGACAGAAGTAATAGTATACTATTTGACGTGAAAGGTCAGAAATTCTATACTTAATCTCAAAGGGCGTGGGTGGATAAGTATAGTGAAATGGCCCCAGATGGATCTTGGGACGACACGTGGGTGGTATATAAGTGTTACATGATGAGAGATATGGTCCCGGAAGTCCGTCGTTCGATTCTGGTGGATGTCACTTACATTTATTTTTTTCTTTCTTCAAGAATATTTGAAATGTAGCCTCAAGCTTCTTTGAAGCAATTTGTAATACTTTTCTGGTTCATTAAACTAGATGCAATGGCAGAAGTCCTTTACCCTGCACATGTCTACACCTTATTCCTTGTCCTGCCTTTTTTCCCCTTACTTGCTACTTTTCAAATATTCTTGAATCCCCAAGATACATTAATCCCTCACGTTTCAAACCTCATCTCTCATTGGTTTGAACACCATAATGTGATGAACCATCAACAACACCATAACGTAATGCAACCTTTGTTATAGTGTCTCCCACAGGTCCCGAGAGGAGGGGTGGGATACGAAGTAGAGTAGTGGAAAACGGAAACATTTGAATAAAAGGTATTTTCATCCAAGAAATACAATAACATATAACGCAAACGGATGGTGAGTTACATGTAAGATGTGCAAGTATTTTAATGTGTGAAACAAGTAAGGATGAAACCAACATTGTAGTACGTACTTCAGTCCTTGTCACTGTTTTCAATTATGACCACACAAATTTCATAATCAAATATTTTGCTCAGTATTTTTTTTTTTTTTTTTCTGGTTTTCGGCCCCTTAGCAAATGTCTTCCATAACTAAGGTAGTAAATAATGACTGCAACATGGGACAAAAGCCAACTGTTTGCAATCCATTTGCACAGTCGTAACAATCCTAATGACACTTTTGTAACATTTTGTATTTGGTTTTAGATGTAACATTTGCATGTCTTGAATGCACTGTCGTCTTCAATATCTTGTCGTTGTCTTTAACATGCTGCATATTAATAGTACCTCTTTCATCCAACATTTCAGCCAAATAACATATTGCCAGTTTATATTGGAAAGATCCACAAAAATTCCTTTCAAACAGTGGCGGATCCAGAAGGTAAAAACTGGGGGGCCAGCCATAACCCTGACTATGAATTTACATCATTAGTTTATCATAAACTTTAATATATATATATATATATATATATATATATATATATATATATATATATATATATAATAGGTTCAATTATTTTTGTGACTCGAACAAATGGGAGGGCCTAGGCACCCTGGCTCCGGGCTAGATCAGCCATGGTTTCAAATAATTTTTGGTCATTCGAGGAAAATCCTCAAGATCATGTGAATAAATATATGTAAACGGAATTTCTCTTTTCGCAATTTCTTCTGTTCAATAAAGGCTGCAAAGGTGTTTTCGTTTCTTGAAATTTTCACAGATTTCATGATTGCCTTGATTGCGGAGTGGTTTTCATCTGGTGTCACACGTGTGGAGAATGTATTGTGCAGAAAACTAGCAAATCTATAATACGTGTCGATACTACCATATTCATTGTCAAATATTTCATCCGACAAACGATATTTTTCTTTCAAAACTCCATATGTAGCTTCAACTGCCCAACGAATTCTTGTAACAATCTTGTATCATTTGCTTCTGCAGTTGACAACTGTGATTTTTTGTGCCCTTAATTGGAGGCATAGGAACTTCATAACATTTGTCTTCAATATAAGTTTTACAGGGTCTATATTTTAATCCATTGACTACTAAATTACTAATATAAAAGAACAATTCTTATGTAGGTGGATGCTCTTCCCCCCACCAAGAAAAGTCGTAACAGACGCTTCTGGCTGTCAGTATTCCTTTTCCCGAAAGAAATTCACACAACTACAAATATTCATCGTTTCGTGACCTACATATCACCCACTTGTCGTCCTAAAATTCATCAGGGGGCGTTTCACTACACTTATCCACCCATGCCCTTTCTGCTCAAGTACGACGAATCCGGTCATTGATGGTTACGTGCAAAATATATCTAAAGTAGATGCATCATTTGTGACCATGTGGAAGTGTTAGACTCAACTTAATTACATTCAATTCATTATGAATCTATACGATTTGGATTATTTTAAAGAATTTAAATGGTAATGTTTTAAGGAGTATTAAAATATCAAAGTTAAAGAGTTGTTTTCTCTCTGTCTCTTTTTCGATTCGCCATAATATAATTTTGTGTTCTATCATTACTCAAAAGGATTAAAAAAGCCTAAATGGTTACTTTGTCCTTAATACCCGAAATGCTACTTATAACGTAAAGGAGTTTACTTATCAAATATTAACGTTCCGAAGAAAGTCGCCCACTAAACTATTCATTTGAACAGAACTTGTACAAAAAAAAAAAAAAAAAAATCTAATTTGTCATAGACTATGGCTCATTACCTATAGTGTCTGGATTTTAGTGTCTTATTTTGTCTTATGTATTATTTTGTCAATTGTAAAGCACAATCAAATACCATAAACGACAATTTATACACTGTAAATTTGGAGCTCAAGGATAGCTATACCTCGGTTCCATACTTTAATACTACTTAAAGAAGTTGCCTTTCACATACTCAAAAATAAAAGCAACTCAGATAAGCTTCAATGGTTGTATCTGATATACTTGAACGGGAATTTTCTCCATGGCAGCAAATGACGCTACACCACCTAAACATAGAATCTAAATATTGTTTATTAAATATTGGTTATTCAACTGTATTTTGTTCCTTGCAGCCGAGAAACGACTAGACGAATCAGGATGTCATCGCGGTCACAACTAAAATATTCAAAGAAAATCGAAAAGTAACGTCTCGGTTAACAGCAGATACAATAAATATACTGGAAACTGTTGTTACACAAATTTTAATCAAATACTTCAGAAAACAGAAAGTTTGTGCAAAATTCGTTACATGGTTTCTAGCTCAAAAATCATATCGTAATTTTGTACCATCCCATTTACGCTCCAGACTGTTTCCGCCCGATAATCATCTGATCCCCAAGTGCAGGGTGAAAAATTCGATATCATGAAGAAGATTGAAAAAGCTGCGATCGACCAGCGAAACAGGATTTACTCCTAAGAGATTTTCTAAGCCAGTAAAAAATGGGAAATACATGATCATCAGTGCATTGTTTCAAATGAAGACTATTTTCAATAAACAACCTAAAAAAAGGCTTCCTTTCTTTCAATTACCCTAGGGGAACGTATGGTTCACAGTGTGTATATGCAAATCTAATAGGTGATAGTATAAGTGCAAGCATTACATGCAATAACAAATTTAAAAAAGTAAAAAAAAAAAAAAAAGTTTTTCCTCTTCTAAACCTCTTTTGAACGTTAGCTGAGCTAGGCTTCGGATCGCCGTCCTCCACCTGTTTCTATCTTGTGTCATATCCGCTGTGGTACACTCCACATCAAAAAATTGCGACAGCTAACGCCGTGCAGTTAAGCCAACCTATATACACCTTCTTATCCCATATTCGTGTCAGGTAAACAGACCCTCCCTCTCTCCTCCTTTCTTATCTCCCATACTAAAATTAGCTAACAACATGAGCACAATTCCTCTTTCAAAATACGCATGTATTAGCTTCGATAAAATGAAATAACGAAACCGAGCCGAAACAAGTTTCATAGGTTGATGTAGGGATAAACTGAAACACATACAATGAAAAATTAAAACCATTGGATATCTATTACACATAGATTCAGAAATGAGGCAGAGAGAGAGAGAGAGAGATAGAGAGAGAGAGAGAGAGAAAGAGAGAGAAGAGGAGAGGAGAGGAAATGAGAAGAGTAAAAATAACAGGAAGAACAGATAAAACTGTGGAATTCAAACGTAGTAAGAAAAGAACCTAACATTATAAACTCCCGTTTCCAGAAATCCAACAATAATATAGAAATAACATTTGTTTTCACATCCTTTTTTCAGAACTATTCGAATATATAGACGATACTTTAAACATTCATTATGTCACTTTCATAATGGATAGTATACTCAATATCCAGGAGAACTGAATATCTTCGAGACACATCTAGGATAATGCAAAAGTATATCACACATGCTTTTGTTTCCGTGTGGTCCGATTGCACATTCAGTAATGTTCATTGGACCTACTGATCCAAAATACATTCTAATATACCCAGCAGATAGCGTTGGTCATATCCTCTATTTCAGACTACTAATGCAAACTAAACAGAAAGAAAATTAACGAAAAGAAAAAAGAAAGAATGAATGACAAAATTGTTCATTGAGAAAATTGAGAAAGTGACAAATTTTCGAAAGAAAAAGTTTATGTTCCTCATAGATGTAGCATGTTTCAAATTTCAACGTGAATAAAACACATTGAATTATAGGATGGAAACAAATTTTGTGTCGAACTAGAATAAATAAAATTTTGTTTTCAAATAACCAAAGAGGTTACCATTTTTTAGTCCTTTCTGAAGATATATCTGTTCCGAACATCCAGCATTGATTTAATCTCTTCCGGATATAAAGTAATTTGGACAAATAGAATGAACACCTTAATAACTCAAACGGATCATCGTGTTAGTCGGACGATGTTGGTTAGGTTAAAGACCATCACTGGGTCCAGGATTCAAATCCGCAGTGACACGGTAATTCCACTGGGACTCGGTAACCCAGAGGATAAAAAAGAGATTTTACTTATTCTCTTGCGTTTAAACAGTATTCCTGTCAGGGATGACCAGGACTGGGGATGTTATAACAAAGAGCACGAAAAACGCGACGCCGAATGTTTCAGTTAATTAGATTCTCCAGACCAGGTATATCGCGCTCTTGCTCCATTTTAACTTTAAACATGAAGTGCGCGTGTGTATGAAAGAGAGAGAGGAGGAGAAATCAAAGATGCAAAGGCAGGATAGAAAAACGTCAAGAAAGAGAGAGGGGGAGGCAAATATAAATATGAATTATATCTTTTTAGTGTATGATGTAGAAGGCACACACTGTTGATTCGAATTATCGCCAGTGATGCTTTGTAAGTTATCCATCAGAAGATAAATCTCTGTTTGCAGCCATTATTTTATGCGAAAAAAAAACAAACTACCTGATTGGGAATCGAACCAAGTTAACCATTTGGAAGCCTAGCACGCTATCACTACACCGCCAACTGCTGTAGCCAAACTGTGTTTAACAAATGGTGTACTTTTTCTTTCTGAGAACGATAACACGGAAAATGTTCATTGCAGATCAAGGATGACTTTGTAATGCCCTGGTAATTCCCTTCCCTTTTCCAAACAACATTCGTAAATCGTTTCTATTATGATACGGTATTTGCTTCCAAGTTCTTACGTACTGCTTGTCCAGTATGATAAGTCGATTCTTCACAATCACTTTCTAAAAAAAGAACTCTAGCGTGAACAGAAATTGAACCCATGTTAAATAGCCGTATTATTCATAAGGCAATTACATTACCCCTACATAATCATGCCACATGAAATTACAATCCAAATATGACTTACTTTAGCCCTGATCATCGGAACGAACCAGCTTCTTCCTGTAACGTTATTTGCACCAAAGTGCACAACGAAATTCACTTATTCGACGGCCTAGAGAGAAATTAGTGCCCAATAATAAAGGAAAAACATACAATCCAGGAAAAAATAGAAAAATAAAACATATTTTGCAGTAATTTCGCCATGCAAGTTCAAAAGTACGTGAATGATAATAATAATAATAATAATAATAATAATAATGGTAATGGTAATGGTAATGGTAATGGTAATAATAATAACCTATATTATAAAATTGAAAGTAACTATATTTATGACTCCTAATCTCTTAAATCACCCGACCGATCTCGATCAAATTATAAACATTGATAAGGTTAAAGCCTGGGAAGCTTTTCTATCATTTCATTTTATGGGTAGAACTTAGGGGGAGAAGGAGGGGAGAAGGGTTGATATATAAAAATGAATAAATCGTAATAATTCTTGAACCACCAGACCAATCTCTATCAAACTTTCAACATAGATAGGATTCGGATCTGAGACGACTTTTATCATTTGAGTTTGACGGTGGAACGTAGGGGCCAGAGAGAGGGATATATATATGTAAAACAAAAAAAAAAATGAAAAATGAAAGTGACTGTCTTTGTGACTTTATCAATCTTGAACCACCCGAACGATTTCGATTAAAATTTCAACATAGATGAGGTTCGGACCTAAGATAATATTTGTCTATTTACTTTGACGGTATACTTTTGGGCTGAGGAGAGGGAGAAGTTACAAAGAATAAATGAAACTTGATAACTCGTAAAATAAACTGAAACAAGGATCAATCTCGATCAAATTTTTACCATAGGTGAGGTTCGTACCTGAGATAATTTTTATCATTTCACTTTCACGGAAGAACTTGGGGAGAGGAATGGGAGAGGTAGATATGTAAAAAATAAAATAAAACTTAATGACTCTTTAACCACCAAACCAATCTCGATCAAATTTTCAACCTAGATGAAGTTCCAACCTGAGATGGTTTCTGTCATATCACTTTGACGTTGTAACTTAAGAGATGGGGAGGGGGAGCGACATTTAAAAAAGAACAAAAAATGACCGGTATTAGTGGCGAATCTTTAACTTTGGAGTCGCTGAGATTAACAGTGGCACATCTGATGCTGTTTAAATCCAAATTCAGCCACTCAACTTGGAGGAGGAGGAGGCATATTGAAATGATTGAAATAATCAATATCAGTTTCGAATTCATAGTTTTCTGGCTCACTGAGATAAGCAATCACACTGCAGATGCCGTGCCCTACAACAGAGGGTGGGAAGAGGATATGTAAAACTCATCGAAAATGATCGATATCAAATAGTGCTTTAGTAATACTAAACAGTGACTGAGTAACGGAACATATTACTACTTTTTTCGCAATTTAACGGAAGGAAGCGGGTAATTAATGCTAATAATAATAATAATAATAATATACAACTATACTATGAAGGTGAACATTTATTATTATTATTATTATTATTATTATTATTATTATTATTATTATTATTATTATTCACGTACTTTTGAACTTGCACGACGAAATTACTGCAAAATATGTTTTATTTTTCTAATTTTTCCTGGATTGTATGTTTTTCCTTTATTAGTGGGCACTAATTTCTCTCTAGTCCATCGAGTAAGTGAATTTCGTTGTGCACTTTGGTGCAAATAACGTTACAGGATGAAGCCGATTCGTTCCGAAGATCAGGGCTAAAGTAATCCATATTTGGATTGTAATTTCATGTGGCATGACTATGTAGGGGTAACGTAATTGCCTTATGAATAATACAGCTATTTAACATGGGTTCAATTCCTGTTGACGCCAGAGTTCTTTTTTCAGAAAGTGATTGTGAAGAATCGACTTATCATACTGGACAAGCAGTACGTAAGAATTTGGAAGCAAATACCTGTATCATAATAGAAACAATTTACGAATGTTGGTTGGAAAAGGGAAGGGAATTACCAGGACATTACAAAGTCATCCTTGATCTGCAATGAACATTTTCCGTGTTATCGTTCTCAGAAAGAAACAGTACACCATTTGTTAAACACAGTTTGGCTACAGCAGTTGGCGGTGTAGTGATAGCGTGCTAGGCTTCCAAATGGTTAACTTGGTTCGATTCCCAATCAGGTAGTTTGTTTTTTTCGCATAAAATAATGGCTGCAAACAGAGATTTATCTTCTGATGGATAACTTACAAAGCATCACTGGCGATAATTCGAATCAACAGTGTGTGCCTTCTACATCATACACTAAAAAGATATAATTCATATTTATATTTGCCTCCCCCTCTCTCTTTCTTGACGTTTTTCTATCCTGCCTTTGCATCTTTGATTTCTCCTCCTCTCTCTCTTTCATACACACGCGCACTTCATGTTTAAATTTAAAACGGAGCAAGAGCGCGATATACCTGGTCTGGAGAATCTAATTAACTGAGACATTCAGCGTCGCGTTTTTCGTGCTCTTTGTTATAACATCCCCAGTCCTGGTCATCCCTGACAGGAATACTGTTTAAACGCAAGAGAATAAATACAATCTCTTTTTTATCCTCTGGGTTACCGAGTCCCAGTGGAATTACCGTGTCACTACGGATTTGAATCTTGGACCCAGTGGTGGTCTTTAACCTAACCAACATCGTCCGACTAACAAGATGATCCGTTTGAGTTCGTAGCGTGTTCATTCTATTTGTGCAAATTACTTTATATCCGGAAGAGATTAAATCGATGCTAGATGTTCGGAACAGATATATCTTCGGAAAAGACTAGAAAATGGTAACCTCTTTTATTATTTGAAAACAAAATTTTATTTATACTAGTTCGACAGAAAATTTGTTTCCATCCTATAATTCAATGTGTTTTATTCACGTTGAAATTTGAAACATGCTACATCCATGAGGAAGTATATTTTTCTTTCGAACATTTGTAACATTTCATTACGATACAGTTCGGACTTTTAATATAGGGTATTTCTGATGAAACTTAGCAATAAAATAGCACTCTTCAATTTTCACATTCTTTCTTTCTTTCTCTTTTCGTCAATTTTCTTTCTGTTCAGTTGTTCTTGCATTAGTAGTCTGAAATAGATGGTATGGCCAACGCTATCTACTGGGTATATTAGAATGTTTTTTTTTTTTTTTTTTTTTTTTGATCAGTACGTCCAATGAATACTACCAAATTTGCATTCGAACCACGCGGAAACAAAGCGTATGTGTTATACTTTTGTCATTATCTTAGATGTGTCTCGGAGATATACAGTTCTACTTCAAATTGAGTGTGCTATCCATTATGAAAGTGACATAATGAATGTTTAGAGCATCGTCTATATATTCGAAAAGTTCTGAAAAAATATGTGAAAACAAACGTTATTTCTATATTACTATCGGATTTCTGGAGTGGAACTTTATAATGTTAGGTTCCTTTCTTACTACGTTTGAATTCCGCATTTATATCTGTTATCCCTTTCGCTTCCTTCTTCTCTCCTCTTGTCTCTCTCTCTCTCACTCTATCTCTCTTTCTCTGCCTCATTTCTGAATCTCTGTAAATAGACACCTATTGGTTTCAATTTTTCAGTGTGTGTGTGTTTCAGTTTATCCCCACATCAACTTATGAATCTTGTTTCGTCTCGGTTTTGTTATTTCATTTTATCGAAACTAATACATATGTGTTTTGAAATAAAAATTGTGTTTATGTTGTTAACGAATTTTAGTAAGGGAGAGAAAAAGGAGAGAGAGAGGGTCTCTTCACCTGACACGATTATGGGATAAGGTGTATATTGGTTGGCCTAACTGCACGGCGTTAGCTGTCTCATTTTTTTTTTTTTTTTATGCGGAGTATACCACACTGCACCATATCGTTCTTAACACATTCTCCTCACTTCTTCTTTGGTTGTCCTCGAGTTCGTTTGTCATTCAGCTTTATAGCATCCACTCGCCGAGTTACGTATTCCGGAGGCCTTTCATGCCCAAACCATCGAAGTCTACTTACTTGCAATTTTTCTACTACTTTTCTCATCATTATTGTTTCCCGGATCATTCATTCTTAATTTTATCCTTCCGTGTCACTCCACACTTCCACCGCAGCAGCAGCATTTGTGAAACTCATTATAATGCAACTTTTATTTCTCTCTGTTGTTCGTCGTCCAACATTCCACTCAGTATAATATATCAGGTTACGCTATTGTTCTGTTTTAACCTTAAGGTGTATTGGTACCCTATAATCACACAGTACTCTTCCCTCTTCTCTCCATTTTGTCCAACCGTTGCTAATTATGTTGTTTACATCTTCTTTTATTTCTGGATTTTCCTGTAGTATGGATCCCAAGTACTTGTATTTACTCGTTGTTACCACCTCCTCTACGTTCCATCTTATTATTGTATTCTCGATTACATTTTTTTTCCTCAAAGAAGAATGCTCAAAAATATGCCACGTAAATCCGTCTTTGATGCTCTGAATCCGTAAATAAATAAAATATAATTTATAGATGAACAAGGAAATAGAGAGAGTGAGGGTGATCAATGCGGAAGCAAGGAATTAAAGTGTTTCTTTCCAATTGCCCAAGGGATTTGAGAAATAACGTGAAAATTTGGCAGTGAGCATATCAGGTTCTTTCTAGTGAAGAAGCCAACCTCTTTTTTCGTCAAGGGAGATGGGAAAGGGGTCGGGGAAATAAATTATATATATATATACAGGGGTGTAGCCATAGGGGCCCTCGGGCCCAGGCCCCCAAATAGTTTCCTGCCCCCCAAATGACCACCTTTTAAAACACCGTCGTGAGATTACTTCGCTTCAATCATTTAAAAATAACAAAATTTACATATAATTAATAATTTACGGTAAAATAGTATTGAAAAAGAATTTTGCCATACCGATCAAAAAATAGTATGGTATATCTTCCTTATACCGATCATAAAATAGTACCTTTTACTGACAACAAATTACACAATTTACTGCGATTTGTATTTGACAGTTTGAAAACAAACGTTCTAACAAGTACCATAAAGGAATGGTACTATTAAACTAAGTAAGTACATTATATTTTTTTATACTGTAAGTAATGTTTTTTTTTTTTTAAAAAAACATATTTTATATCACATGGAAAATTTGGTGAAAAACAACGTGTTTGTTCACTTTTTCACTTTCTACTTCATTCGCTTATTTAAATGCTACTTGACGTAAAACAGGAAGTAAGATATAGCTGTTAATAATATAATTATGTTTTTTAAGTCACGAATAACAAATAAATATTTTTTTGTCAGGAAATCTTAAAGAAACTAAGTGCAATTTCAAAGGAAATCAGTCTTATGTATAAAGGTACCCAAGAAAGTTCTATTGCTTCTTGGGAGGTCTGTGTTCAATTGGCACTCACATCGTGAGTTGAATGCGAATGAAGATAAGGCGAAGCTCAGTTGTTGATTTGGGTATATCCAACAAACTGTCTGGTTGTGGCAGTTAACACACACTGAGAACTTGCGTATAAACAGACTGAACATGGAACCTCCATAGAGTTATAAGGCGTGAATGCTGTAGAAGTTCAAACTGGGGTCAAACGCCGCTGCAGCGGAGCGAAAGATATTCCTGGCCTTTAGTGAGGATGTCGTGCCTACGCGTACAGTGCAGTGGTGGTACTAAGTTTAAGGAAGGTGACGAAACATTCGAAGACGCACCACGTGTCGGGAGACCAACACATGTACAAAATGAAGATCTTCAGGCAGCAATTGAGGCGAACAGTAGGCAGATATGTGAGGAACTGGGACTACAATTTAGTGTGAGTGGCGAAACCATTCGGCAGCACCTCCATCAACTGGGAAAACACTACAAATTGGGTCGGTGGGTCCTACGTGATTTGCATCCAGGCTAGAAAACAACGCGAGCAGACACTTGTGTTTCTTTGCTGCCTCGTCTGACGAAGGAGCTATTTCTGGACAGGGTGTTGACATGTGATGAGAAGTAGGTCCGGTACGAAGCTCTACGGTGCCGGCATCATTGATTAGCATCCCATAAACCAGTTACAAAACAGCCGAAACCAGCACTGCACCAGAAAAACGTCCTCCTGTGTATTTGGTGGACTGCTCGCGGCATCGTGCATCGGAAACTGCTACCAGCTTGTCAGAACATCAATGGAACTGTGTACTGTCAGATGTTGAGCCATGTTCAAGGAAAAACTAAAACTCTTGAACCAGCACTTCTGAATTTCAAAAGGGTCCTTTTGTTACAGGACCACGCTAAGCCTCAGGTGGCTTGGATGACTCGGGGAACCATTCTTCGCCTTGGATTGGAAACGGTTACATCCGCCATACTCCCCGAATATTGCACTTTCCGATTATTACCTGTTCCATGCCTTGAACAATAACTTTAGAGGACGCCAGTTAAAATCCCTAGTAGAGGTTCAAAATGCACTTGATACCCTCTTCGCTTTACGTCCTACCAAGTTCTACCGCGATGGAATTCACGGTCATCCAGAACGTTGGCAGAAAGGCGTCGATGGTGAAGAGGACTAGTTTTGATCTTCCAGGTGTGTCTTAGGTGAGATATGGATGTTCGAAGATGCTGGGTGAGAAAGTGATAGAACATTCTTGGTTACCTTTATAGATAGCTTTTGTGTATAAAGGCTTAAATTGAAATAGTTATGCACAAAGGTATAATGTTTGGTCCGGGACAGTAGTTCTTAGTTAAACATAATAAAAACTACCAGAAATATAATTTATGAAGAGAAAGTAATAATAATAATAATAATAATAATAATAATAATAATAATAATAATAATAATAATAATAATAATAATAATAATAATAATAAGCTAAAAGCAGTGTTTTTAGTTTTCCGGAAGGAAACCAACATTTTCCAGTTTTGTCAGGCCTCAAAAGCACTAGTTGCAACATTTTCTTTTTGGTTTTGTACATTGTAGCTGCCTCCCCCCCCCTTCAAAAATGGCGGGCCCCTCCTACAAAACCCTGCTGGCTACACCCCTGTATATATATATTATTGTTATTAACTATTGAGCATCTCTGCTCTACAAATATTGTTCTGATAAGACTGAAGTTCAATTTGTTGGATGTAAATATAACCAGACATTTAAGTGTATCTAATTTGATTGTTTCTTTTGATTCAACTTCATTTTTCGACAGCTATATAAGGCGTGAGCCTACAGCTTAACATACAATTCGAACTACATGAGCTCCCATAATCAAACGAATCTAGATTTACAATAACAAAACGTTATGCATTTGCAAAAGCATGCATGTCATCTGAATTGTTGAACTGCTAGCTGAGATATGCTTATTAAAAAGATTTTTGAAAGGTTTTCGTCTTTTAATTACATACATATATACTCGCCCAGGATATTTTTAGTCGCTCAATTTTGAGCACAAACAAAAACCAAGTTCCGATAAAAGAAAAATGAAACTCACTTGGTATCAGCTTGAAAGCAGTGAGTGATCAATTAAGTTTATCGCAATATTAATTATGTTCAAATTAAGTTGAAATGTGAACATTTGCTTAAAGCAAAAACACCGTGGAGAATAGGATTTCATTAAACGGAGAACTAAAGTTAGTTCCTCCATATGTCAAGCTTTGCTTTCCATACTAAATGTTAAAACACGAAGAAAGAGAAAGAAGAGAAACGTCACATGGTTGTATCTCCATAGAAATAAAATTAAATTATTTCATGAATATGGATGCATTCTTGTCAATGTAACAACAATACTCATGAAATTACTTTTGTAAACTAAAGTACTCTTGCGGAAAATAAAATATTTCAATTTAATAGTGAGTCAAATAAACTATATTATCTCTTCTCGAAACAGGGAATTGAACAATGCAGGAAGTTTGTGATGTTCATTTCAGATTTTAATTTTAAAAAATGTGCATTTGCACTAGGAACAAATACGGTAAAACTTTTTTTTTCTTTTCTTAATGTATATCGCTTCTATTTTCATAAATTGTATGGCGACATAGATATTACTATGTTTAGTGTATGCAAATCATGTCTTCAGAAATATTGACAGAAACCTTGAATAATTAGATGGAAAGTAATGGGAAATTAAATTTAAAAGCATGTAGAATATATTTTTTGTATTGTTGATTGTTTTTTTTTATTGCAACTGCTACCTAGTAAACACTTTAGTATAATTTAAATGTCATCTTATGAATTTCAGGTAACAAAATCAGAGGAACTTTTAAATATATTATGCTAGCTTAGTTGAAAATTCAAACATATCTTCTTTATCAGAAAACTAAAAAGAAGAAGGAAAAAGAAAAATCAAATTTTAATTGAAGAAGATAAGTAACTTTTAAATATATAGCAAAAGCAAAAGATATCCGCATAAACATTTCATGATATTAACGTATCTAGCGTGGCTGTTGTTAATCATATTTAACTGAAACTGTTGGTATTGGGAAGTGAAATTCACGAACTCGTTCTTAACTTTGTAAACATCCAACATGTGTTCCACGTGTCACAATGCACATATCAAGTAGGGATGGACAAAATTTTTCGGACCCAATGAGGTCCAGATCTCAGATCTGGATCCGAAATTCGAATCTCGGATCTGGATTCGAAATCCGGATCTCAGATCTAGATTCGTATCCATACCGACATCTGAAATTGTGGTGATAAATTTGAATATCTAAAATTCGTCAAATTTTTTACCGATTCACTAATATAGTATAATGTTGTGTTTTTCAATGTTCCCATAACACATTTGTGCTACCTTTGTTCTTTATTTTACTTTTAACTTACAATATTTGCATGTTGCACTTTCTATCGAAGTCTTTTTAGTAAAATGTTTCCAAGTTTGACTTCTTCCTATTTTAGAGTATACCGAACTTAACTGTCTGAAAACTGGTGTAAATTGTAACAAATTCTTCCGTTTAGCTCCTCTTCTAAACTTAATGTTAGCTTCACATTGAAAACAATTATTTTATTCTTAGAATATAAACTTCACTATTTTCTCATATGCAAATGAAACATCTTTTAAATAAGGCCCTTCCAATTGCAGGAATACTAGACAAAACAAACACTTTATTAATTGTAGTTTCTGACTCACTAGAGTCCAACCATCAACAAATGTAATAATGAATATCTTTCACTTCAAAGGTACAACAAAAATATATAGATTGGTTGGCATGGAAAATCCATGGAAAATCCTCAGTCAGTATGGCCAGTCTCCGAATTTGAACCCGGTATTACCCAATTACGAAGCGAGAATCCTATCAGCTAGTCTAAGCTCGCTCCATATTATTATTATTACTTAGCTAATAATTAACCTAATGCTCTAAAATGGGTGCAAATGAAACCCTACTTTCATTACAGTTAATAGGCCTACATGAAAGTTCAGTCCCCCCGGTCCCATCTACCATTAAATGGGCCTTACTCAAGAAAGAATACTAGAACTGGAATTCAAAAAGCGTGGGTGGAGAAATTCATGAGATGAATAAACTATGTACGATACAAAAACTGAGTAGTAATGACATCATTACAGATATATTCACTTATATATGTGAATTAAAATTTATCTGATATAGGACATCCTTACTTTCTATAGTGTCAGGAAAAAAGCCCCGCTTATGTAAACGAACACACTAAACACGTGTTTATAGGCGCAACGTCCGTTCAAAGAAACACAGATAGAACTAGAAAGCAAATAGGGAAAACAAGCGGAAAATGATAATACGCACTTCAACTAACAACAAATAAATAAATAAATAAATAAAAATAACTAAGCTTAGAGCTGCGAAAGACGCGAGACTAATTTTATTGAAAAAGATTGTTTTTCCTTAGTGATTAGTTGTGCTAACTATGAACATGAATTAAAAAGAAAACAAGTAGCTAGCTCTGAATTTCGCAAACCAGCTGAAAAGAAAATATTTTTAAAGAAAATTAATAAAATTTAATAATAAAGAAGTCATTTACGGTAGTTAAAACAAACTAAACTCTTGGCACGACAGTCCCTTGGTCGCTGCCAGCAGCCTTACGTTAAAAGTGAAGATGTGTGGTCAGCGGAACGACACCCAAAGTCCCTAATGCCAGCTTTTTACACTGGAGTCCGCTACCTCTTACTTCAGACAACTTCCCAATTGTCCTCACGATGTTGGGTCAACACCGAAATTTTTGAGTGCCTCTCCGGAAATTGAACCCATGACCACGGCCACCGAAAGCAAGCGCTAACCACATTTTTTTTTAAAGAAAGGTAACCACTTTTTACAAAACTATCTCTATTTAACCTGCTGAACGCTTTGCACGGATTACACTGTAACCATTACGACACCACGCAGACATAGAAGTAAACGAGGACAGTTAAAAACACCCGTGCCCGAAGCGGGATTTGAACCCACGACACTCACAGCAAACGATTCTCAGCCTAATGCCGCAGATCACTCGATTATGCCTGTGATAATTTCTCGGCTAAGCGTTAGCATATTTAAGGTTAAAAAAAGTCTTAAATGTTGCTCGTAAATACTGACAATCTAAGTCTTATGTATTAAATATTTCCTGTGCTAATACCATACATTCTCCGTCTTCTATAAACAAAAGCTATAGTTACCCGTATTATCTAGTACAGACATAAGTTCTGATTCTCTAATAGCTACTGATGGTGATAGTAAAGGTTCACCGAAGCATGATCTCCCAAACCCAAACTTAGATATAGATGTCACTGGGACGGCGGAAAGATCATTGTGGATAAGTAAATAGACCATTTGTCGGGATAAAGGCGCTCGTGATGTGATATATGGGACAGTCAGAGGTACTACTTATAATAGTTGGATTTATAATTTGTATAGTGTCGTAAGCCCTCTTAGGTTTGAGAATGTTACATAAGGAGTTGTATTGCTATATTTAAGTTGCATATACATCTCTTTGTTCAGGAATTTTCGGATTTATTCTAACGCTCATATCTTCTGATTTCAAATATTTAAATCACGATTTTCCCCTTAAGGTCAAATAGTGATATTTTAGCTCATTTCGAACCAACTATATATTTGGTTATTCTTGTTAAATGGGAATAATTGAAACCAGAAGCAGTCTACAGGCTAAGTCCAGAAGAATCTTAGCCAGTCTCCTGATAAATCACGTCTTTCAGCAAGGTGAATTGTGGCAATCCGATACTCACATGGGTAAATCTTCCGGCTCCCAAAAGAACTATCACCATAATCAGTGGAATGTGCCTTGCTATTTTTTTTCCCAATGTGAAAGTACCTAACTTTATTGTTAAAAATGAAAATGCCTTTATTTCAAGCAAGTCGCCACTACAGTTTTCGTATTTAAACACAACACTCATGAAAGATCATTTTAAAGCGTGACTTACCCCTGAAAAAGAATATCGCTCTCTCTCTCTCTCTCTCTCTTCAGTTTCTCGTGTTCCCCAAAGTGCGTGCGGAATTAGTGCAAGTGCATTCCGCTCGTATTACATCGGCTACGATCTTGGTACTAGCACATGTTTCGGTTTCCAGATCTCAAATATTTATCTTTTAGCCTGATTCTATGTATGAATCTGAAATTTCAAATCTAGATATAAGGCGCTCATTATTATCGATGCTAATATTGAGATTTACTAAATTATTATTAAATATAGGGTGAGTTAAAAGTCCTTGGACACCTGCATAAGTTTGAAAATTGACGGGAAAAGTAAAAAGTGATGATGGGAACAGAGCTTTGATGAGGGACCGCAACTTTTGGAGTGTATGTCATTCATGGCCGCCATCTTGAAATCCGCCATTTTGGATTCAAGTCATTTTTAAAAATGGAAAAGGAGGTGTATGGCACATTAAATAGCACTAGCTTGAGCTCAGGAATTTAGTGGTGTATTATTTTTCTATCTTGTACAGTTTAGAAGTTATTAATGTTCAAAGGTGGGAAATTACCTTGATACTGAATGCTACAACACATGTTCTACGTGTTGTCCATCCCGTGCAACGCACAACTGTAGTCGCCGCAACCACTCTGACTGCACACGGAGGAGAATGTCTCCTGAAATTTGGTCACAGGCTTGTTGAATGCGTTTCTCCAGGTGTCTCAAATCACGGATTGTCTCAGCATAGACTGCTTAAGATGTCCCCATAGATAAAAATCAAGAGATGTTAACCCATAAGTACTATGGACCGTCTCTCAGACCGCTGCGACTTTTCGTATCATTATATTTTCTACAGTCCCAATACTACAAGTGGATCTTCTCGTCTAACTTCCTGTCTAGCAAATGGTTACGTATTGTGAAGTTCGTTTTATAATTGATCCCCTGTGTGCGGCGCTGGAGGGGTCGAGCGGTCTCACAGACGTACTATAGTAGTTACGTGAGTATTTTGCTGTTCAGTTGTCTTTCGTTATCTACTGATTATTAGCAGTTTTGTGTCCTACCCTGTGACACGTCTTGCACCACACATCAAATAATGACGCAGAGACTGGAAAACCTGAAATAATCATATTTTATAACATGAGTAAAGGCGGAGTGGATACTCTAGACAAAAAAATGTACAGATTACACATCAAGTTGTCGAACAAGACGATAACCATTGACAATTTTCTTTATGCTGGTGGATGTTGCGTGTGATGTCAATGCGTATGTGTTGCATCAAGTCTAGGCTAAGTCCGCAGTGATGACAAGACTAGATTTCATGAAAATGTTGGCAAAATGACTTGGTAGGCCACACATAGAACGTAGATTGTTCATCGGACACGGACATCAGCCACGAGAGCTGAGTTTTCCAATCAACAGCATACTACGGCTTGAAAGTAAGTTTCCCACCATCGCGCACAAGGAGTTGAAGAGGAAAACAGTCTTCTGTCCACTGAGTTGTAAGCGGAAAGCAAATATATTCGTGTCAGCAGTGTGGGGTACCGATTTCCTTGCAGTGCAGAAAAAAATATAAGTGCCTACCTGAAGAAAGTGTATGCTGTCAGAAAAGTTAGTGCGTACTTTCTTTACCAGCTAAACGTATTTGCTTTATTTTCGCCATCATATAAGAACTAAAAATAAGTTTTGTTCATTACCTTTTCACTACAAAAAATGTAACAGTACAACTATAACAGTACTTTCTTGTAAGTTAAAAAAGCTAAAATTCCATGTTTTTTTCTCCGTTTTTGCTGTATTTTTTTTTTTATTTTCAGTGTATATATAAAAACAGTGTATTTTAAATTAGTGTCACTTTGACTAAATAGAAACGGTAAGAAAAATTGAATATTTCAACAATTACAATTTTAGAACAACAATGAAAGCATTGTTGCAAATTTTGACTATGTTCTCTTTCTCATTGTTTTAACAATATAAAGCTTTTTTCACATCGTGAAATTACTATGTTTTATTTTTCTATAAGCAACTAAGATATGTAGGATAGCATTTTAAAAAAAATATGCAATAAAACTACCATTCAGAAAATGTGAAACGACAATGCGGTCTGACAGACCGTTCCATGGTAGTTACGTGATTATTTTCGTCCATAGTACTTAAGGGTTAAGTCAGGGGATCTGGGCGGCCACTCCACGGGACCACGGCGACCAATCCACTTCCTTGGCAGTTGTTCATCCAACCATTCACAGACCCATAGTGTGGAAGGGCTGCATCGTGCTGAAAATAAGATAAGATGGGAAAATGCCGTCAGCGTTCACTGTGGCAGGGAACACAAGGTCCTGCAGCAGCATCAGATACTGTGGTGCACTTAAGGTGTTGTGAATGAAAAATGGCCCAATGATGCGGGTGTCCCATATACCACACAACACCATCACCTTCGCTGGATTATGTTCTCGACTTGGGTCAACCCAGTTCGGATTTGCGTCACACCACTATCGACAATTATGTCAATTAACCTCCCCGTTCAAAGTGAAATACGCCTCGTCGCTGAACAGTATGACCTTGGCAAACGCAGGATCCAGTTTGTGTTGTTCAGTAGCCCACATGCAGAACTCCAACCGGCGATCAGGGTCATCCTCGTTCAGTTTATGTTGCATGTGCAGCTTGTAAGGATACCACTGATTGGCGTGCAATATCCGGACAACGGAGGATTGTCTTATTGCACATGCTAGATACACACGACGGGTACTTCGCTTAGGACTCTTCACAAAGACGCAACAACCGCCGTTGCAGTATCCTCACTGGTGGCAGTCTTTGGTCGCCCACTACGTGCCCTATCTTGAACAGAGCCCGTCTCCCGGAATTTGGTGATCACGTGAGCCACCGTGCTGTGCGATATCGGTTCTCTGTCTGGGTGTCGTCTGTTGTAGTCAGCTACTATTGTTCGGTAGCTACGTTTCCCTGATACAAGGATGATTTCGATTTTCTGTTCACGTGTCAGACCCATTTTAGATCACCTGGAACAAAGAGAGAACTGGGTCAGTTAATTCCCCACCTTTGAACATGAATAACTTCTAAACTGTACAAGATAGAAAGAAAAAAAAAACAAATTACACTACTAAATTCCCTCGCTCAAGCTAGTGTTATTTGATGTGTCATACATCCCCCTGACCATTTAAAAAAATGACTTGAATCCAAAACGGCGAATTTCAAGATGGCGGCCTTGAACGACATACACTCCAAAAGTTGCGGTCCCTCATCAAACCTCTGTTTCCATCATCACTTTTTACTTTTCCCGTCCATTTTCAAATTTATGCGGGTGTCCAAGAACTTTTGACTCACCCTTATAAGTGCATTGTATACATTTGATATTTCGAGCAGACTGCAAGATAAATAAACTTAAAAACTAATCAGTACTTCTCATAACTATATATATTTTCTTAACAGTCAATGAAATAGGTCTATTGAGAATTTTTTAATATTCGAGTTTTGTATTCCGGATTCAAATGTATACTAGTTTCAGATATTCCAAATCCCAGGTGTGTATCTCAGTCGTGGAACTGGACACGGACCTAGATTTAACATTCGAACTCTCATCCGGATCAAGTCTTTTTTGTATGTGTGCGTGTGTGTGTGCGGTGTGTGTGTGTGTAAGGCAATCACTTGATCTTTAGAGTAGACTAAGGGACAAATAGACTTATCAATATTCGTCTTAATTTTATGTTTTCTTCTTCACTGTCGGGACTTCGTGAAATTACTTTCGGCGAATTTTAGTTATTCAAGTTCATCACAATTTGGGATGTGTGTTTGGATAAGAATCAAGATCTGAGATCCGGATTTCGGATCCACACCCAAGATTAGAATTTTTCGGATCCAGATCCGAGATCCGAGATCTGGATCCTAAGGATCCGGACCCAATCAGATCCGGATCCGGCCATTCCTAATATCAAAACGATATTCCCTCCCGCGCCAAGTATGCTGCAAGATATTAATTGGAATGGAGTAAAGATAGCAGTGATACGAAGTTAGTTGTCACAGGTAGTGGAATTACATAAGTAATGTGTATAGATATAGGTAATTGTATAAAAGTAAGTCGCAGGCACAAGTCAGAAGTCTTTGGTGACCATTCTGGAAAAAAAAAAAACATTAATCTCTTGGTCTACTTCATGCATGATTCATCGGCTTGGCTGGTGATCATTCAGATGTTTCCGAGTGTCCAGATGGCAGTCTTATTATTTTTCCAAATTCGTAGATACAGATTCTGTGAATATACCCTGATCATTTTTACCAACAAGAGTGTCCTCTTCGAAGAAAAGTGGGTCATAGATTTTCCGCCCCGATGCGGCACAAAGTTCTTGTTGAGCATTTTCTACCTTCAAAATGAAGTGTTGAGTCCAATTTCCCGAAATTCTCACGTTGTGCATCTTCAATTTTTAAGAGGTGTTAAACGTTGCCTCTCAAATGAAAATAATTTTTGTTGGTAGGTCTTCCTTATTTTCCGTCATGCCCATAAATGTTCAGACAAAACAAGGTTTTGAAAATCATCAGGTTCTAACGTATGTCCTAATTGAAGTCCGTAATAGTGTCACCAGTGGCGGATCCAGGGTATGATCAACGGAGGAGCTAAACTATAGTTTGCCGTTTTATCCAGTGAAAAGCAGGATTGAAGCCCATTTTATCCTGTGTATGCATGAGCGTCAAGGGAGGCTACAACCCCTATAGCCCCCCTTGAATCCGCCACTGAGGGTAACCATGGTCAAATAAGTAGGATCTTGGGAACGGTGGACTTAGGGATACTTAGCTGAAGTTCGCTCTACGCACACAATTCTTAGGACAACCTACACACGTTTTCCGCACACATTCAACAAGTTCCTCATTTCCAGATCGCTTAACTGAACCTCATTATCCTTAGAATTACATATGCATCAATTTTCATCCAACTTGCTGCATCGTTTCATAGTAGTCCTGTCACTAGGCACATGATGTTTAAACTGCCGTATGAAGTTGCGCTGATCCATCATTACCTATACTGACGTTTAGCCGTTAGCTGTTTCAAAACAATCCAACTGCGTTCCTGTGACCTTGCAGTTATCTCGCTAAATAGCTGCAGAAAAGAACCTAAGTTGCAATGAAAGCAATCACGCCATACCGTTGTTATTCTTCAATCTAACACTTCAAACAAAAGATAAGCAAAAGAGCAGAAACCGGAAAAGGTAGTATGAACAGTTTATGTAAGCTTAAGGAAGCATGTACTGATTTTGCTGGTAATTACATATACCACGAGTATCGACGCCAAATCATTTAGCCGTTCTTTATTATGACATAGGCATACATTTTGTAATGCAGAAAGTGTACAGAGTGCTTCTGTGGGTGTAGTGCAGATATTCACCCTTCTTGCAGAGGATTAACAGAGGAGATGGAACATATTATTGGGACTCTGAACTAATTTCTAAAAATCTAGATACATATACACTATGTGATCAAAAGTAACCGAACACCCCCAAAACATACGTTTTTCATATTAGGTGCATTGCGCGGCCACCTACTGCCAGGAACTCATTATCAGCGACCTCAGTAGTCATTAGACATCGTGACAAAGCAGAATTGGGCGCTCCGCGGATTTCACGGACTTCAAACGCGGTCATATGATTAGTTGTTACTTGTGTCAGAAGTCTGTACGCGAGATTTTCATTCCACACCCCTAAATATCCCTACGTTCGCTGTGCTGATGTGATAGTGAAGTGGAAACATGAAGGGACACGTACAGCACAAAAGCGCACAGGCCGACCTCGTCTGTTGACTGACAGAAACCGCCGACAGTTGAAGAGGGTCGTGAAGTGTAATAGGCAGACATTTATTCAGACCATCAAACAAGAATTCCAAACTGCATCAGAATCCACTCCAAGTACTATGACAGTTAGGCGTGAGGTGAGAAAATTTGGATTTCATGGTCGAGCGGCTGCTCATAAGCCACATATCACGCAGCTAAATGCCAAACGACGCTTCGCTTGGTGTAAGGAGCGTAAATATTGGACGAATGAACAGTGGTGAAACGTTGTGTGGAGTGACGAATCGTGGTACACAATGTGGCGATCCGATGGCAGGGTGTGGGTATGGCGAATGTCCGGTGAACATCTGTCAGCGTGTGTAGTACCAACAGTAAAATTCAGAGGTGGTGGTGTTATGGTGTGGTCGTGTTTTACTTGGAGGAGGCTTGTATCCCTTTTTTATTTTTATTTTTTATTTATTTTTTATTTTATATATTTATTTATTTTTTTGTGTGGCACTCTCACAGCGCAGGCCTACATTGATGTTTTAAGCACCTTCTTGCTTTCCACTGTTGAAGAGGCGATTGCATCTTTCGACACGATCGAGCACTTGTTCATACTACACGGCATGTGGCGGAGTGGTTACACGACCATAACATCCCTGTAATGGACTGGCCTGCACAGAGTTGACTTATATCCTATATAATACCTTTGGGATGTTTTGGAGCGCCGACTTCGTGCCAGGCCTCACCGACCTACATCGATGTCTCGCCTCAGTTTTGCGCTCCGTGAAGAATTGACTGCCATTCCCTAAGAAATCTCCCAGCACCTAATTAAAAGTATGCCTGCTAGAGTGGAAGCTCTCATCAAGACTAAGTGTGGGCCAACACCATATTGAATTCCAACAGTACCGATGGAGGGCGCCAAGAAATTGTAAGTCATTTTCAGCCAGGTGTCCGGATACTTTTGATCACATCGTGTATATTCCGTTTCTGAGCTGATCTCGTTCTATAGATCTTCCGACACTTATGCATAGCATAGTCTAGAAGTCTAAGCATGGATGTGTATATATGTGTGTGTATGAGAATATGCATAATGCATGTATGCATGTTCGAACAAAACTCTGGAGCGCTCGGAACAATTTCGTCGAAAGTTTGTACACAAATTATTTTTAATTTTGAAAAGAATATTGTGGGGCAATAGCGTCCTAGCGTACTTAGGAAGAAAAGTGGGAGAGGTGACTTATAAAATTATCAACAATGACGGATACTAGCGACAAATTTATAGTTTTGAGAGTCCTGAGGTAAAACATAGCCTCCCAATGACATTTCAGAAGTTAGGGGTTCCTATTAGCCCCTGGGGAGAAAAATGGTATTAAAATAATTGATAATAACTGATACCTGTATTAGTGCCGAATCAATAGTTTTTGGAGTCGCTAAGTTAATTGGCAAGTCCCGATGTAGTTCAAGTTCAGCCGAAGTGAAGAAAATAGTTCCTAATAGCTCTGAGGTGTATAGGATGGGGGCAAAATAATTACAAATGATTGATATCAGTTTCGAACATTTTAAAATGTGGTTTTCGAGTTTGCTGGGACGAATAGTGGCACTTTCATTGTTTTTTTTTTTTTTTTAAGTTCACGATCGGCTCCATTAGTACCCCTAAGGGGGAAGGGATGACTTATAAAATAATTCAAAATTTCTTATACTAGTGTTGAATCCATAGTTTTCGTAGTCACTGAGATAAACAATCGTTGAGATAAACATTCACAGTCTCGTTACCGTCTAGGTCGAAATTCATCCCTAATCGACACGGAGTGAGAAGAAAAAAAAAAAAAAACATAACTAATATAGCCAAAGTTAACATCGAGTCCATACTTTTCGGGATCCCTATACTCCTCCGTGATAGTCCTGATTTCATTTAAGCACATGTTTAAACAGAAGAACGATTTCAGCTGGAGTTGGAATTTGGAGAGCAATGCCGCAAACGTTGCTCCTCTTTAATTATTTATTTCAACCGTATAGACAAGGAAAACGGCTGAGATATTAATTTTCATTATTCATTTATTTCACTGATATTGATAGGGAAAAGACGAAGGTGCTGCTCTTTCTTTTTTTAAGATTGGTTTAAAGGGACAAGTTTTGCTGATAGATGGCACTACAGTCTTCGTATCTCTTCCTTTTTTTTACCTTTCGCAAAAATTCACGATTTCTTTAAAAATTTCAAAATACAGACTTCAAATTTTCAGAAAAGGAACTTAATAGCCTATTAAAAACAATTATCCGTGTCAATTTTTTATTTACAATTTTCTCCATTGTTGAAGTAACTTGAATGTTGAAATTAGTATTCAAACCTTTAACAATGGAACTGTTTCAACACTGAAGAAAATTCTAAATAAAAAACCTGCACGGATTGTTCCTTTTAATAGGTTACGAAGTTCCTTCTCTAAAAATTTGAAGTCTCTAGGTTGAAATTTGTAAGAAAATTTTAAATTTTCGTGAAAGGTAAAAAATACATGGGAGAGATACAAAGACTGTAGTGATGTATGTCGGCAAAACTTGTCCCTTTACACTAACCTTAATGTATTTCACTCTTTTATTTAGCTGTTTTTCTTTTTTATTTTCGGGTTCAGCTAGATTGGCTGAGAGTTGAGACATATTCATAAAACAAGAGGATATCTGGGACGATGAAGAAGGACACTCCAGATGCCGTTTAAGTGTAACTTTAACCCCCACCGTTATCACAGTGTGTGAAAGAAACATGCCGAAGTAGCCGATATTAGTGTCGAATTCATAGTTTTGGATATATGTACCTGAGATGAATAAGAATTCTCTGTTTATGTTCAACTTGGCCCCCATTGTCATCAGGGAGTAGTGGAATAACATATTAAAAGTAACTGACGTTAGTGTGGAATTCATAATTTTCGGGGTCCGTTAGACGGATAGTAACTTCCGATGCCATTCAATTCCAACTTTAGCCAACATACAGTAATTCTGTGTTGCTTTGATTCATCCTAAGATGCTTTAACAACTCTGCGGAAAGATCGTGGCTGGTATTTTTTCTGATTTCGATATAAGTCATTATTAACTTGACTAACGCGTTTCCAAATACGGAAGTTGGCAACAAGTGCTAATCGAACTCTTAATACGACACTAATAACGACTCTTGTATAGGGCCCATATATGTCAGTAAATGACGTTCAGCTATAATCTATAGTGATCGCGAGGATTCGTGAAGCTTGACCTAAATTTACCAGCTTCACTACCCAATAGAACGCGAGGGTGTTTCCCGGTCTTCAACATTCGCCCATTAAATTTTGTCAGTGTCGTTTCTCGCGCTATATCGATAGCATCTCCTGAGGACACACTGTTGTCGTGTTGCCGCAAAGTTTCGTCTTATGGTTATTGTTGTGGTCGTTATTTTATTTTTTATTATTTTTTCTATTATCATTGTTACCATCGAATAATTGTTAGTGTTTGTATTATAGTTCTTAAGTGTTGCTTTTGTCGCTCGTTTATTATATCTTCTAAGTTGGCGCACTTGACTGTTTCACTTTTTTATCAAGTGTACGTCCGGAAGGCAACTACACGAATTGTCCCGAATTGTTCCGATGGATCGCACGTGAGGGAAAGTCATTCTATGATTTCTGTAAGGCCGCGAGTCTGGCGATCGCTATAATAACGGCAGGTGAACATATGTGTTAATTTTTCATATGTCAGGTGCAGGTTAATGTCTCATCACATAGACTCAATGTTGAAGAGGAACTGTGAACTATAATTAAACACACAATATAATAAAAAAAAAGTAGAAATCAAACAATAAATACAATAAATCAACTTAGTGACACATCTCCTATTTTGTTCTTTACAAAACTGTATTGTTATTGCACCAAAATACGAAACATGATTTACCTAAGCGGTGCTGACATTACAATATTAAGACCTTACACTATCTGTCATTGACCACTAATGGATAAATTTGAAACTTGATTGTTTGATCTTGTAACACCGTCGATCGTCTTTTATAAAATTATTTGTCGTCTCTTTGATTCGAAAACGGATCATGCCTTTACCTCTTTTTCGATTTCTTCTTTTCATAAAGAGTTTCACGATTGAATCTTGAGTGGAGCTGTCTCCAAGTTATGGATGGGGTCAAGTGGCGGTGATGTTGATGAAATTGAGACTTCACTCGCTGCAATTTCCCATGGGACGAACAGGTGCAGAAGATGGGAGACATACAGAGGTGGAAATACGACAAAATGGAAGGGTAAAGAGAAGGAAAAAAATAACGTGAAAGCTAGACAAGGGCAGAAATAAAGCTTCTTGATTCCCTCCGGAGCTCTAACGAAACCGGGTCTTACTTTAACGGAGAAGGGAAAGTTCTAGGTTTTCAGATTAATCACGCTGTAACAACTAAAAAGAATATACTTGTTTTTTCATGAAATTATCTTAAAGTTGTCTTTTTTCATTATTTACTTTCACTGCACCTTCAGCAGCTAACGACGTTGATGAAAAAGGATATCGATGTTGTCCAAAGAATGCGAGCGACAAACGAATCGGTTCGCGTATGAAAAACTTCAGTTCATAATGTGTCGGAAAGTAAGTGAGCAAATATATAGTACATACATAGACATTTGTCATGTCTAATGGAGTTCTTCGCAGAATACTTATATATATATATATATATATATATATATATATATATATATATATATATATATATATATATATATTCCTGAAACAACAGAAAATGTTATAGTAGTTTCATTTGGCACTGTTGTAAAGGTAAAATATTTATTGTTGATATATTGTTTTTAGTTAATACTATTTAAGAGAACTAATCACTGTGAAAGTAGGATATATATTTACAGTACTTATATATGCTTAAATAAATAAAAGATAATCGAAATGTGGAACAAGAGCGGGTTAGGCAATATTTTTTTGCATGACGTACCGTTATCACGAGTTACCGAGTAGCTTTCCGTTTGCAGCCATTTAGAAACGCGAAAATAAATGCTGATTTTCAAAATGGCTGGAAATCGAAAGAAGATAAATGAACCGTGATAACGGTATCACATGTAAATATATATATATATATATATATATATATATATATATATATATATATATATATATATATATATATATATATATATATATATATATATATATATATATTGTCTAGGGAGCTCTTGTTCCACATTCCGATTATTTTTTTTTTTATCTAATTGAAGATATTGCATAATTGCTGTAAAATTAGCGGTATTTTAATTTCTTCGTGATGGGACCTCCTAAGGACTAATGTTCCAAGTTCCCTCATACCTATATACATGTTTCCCGTATCATTTGTGCATGCCCTTACATTTCATTCAAACAGCCTGCTTGACTGAAAACTTTTTTCTTTTTAATTTAAAATAGGATGTATTGCAAGTGTAGGGCCAAAAGGCCGGCGCGATTGGAAATGTTCCACAATTTTATGTTGAAAATCATTTGTGTCTAACAATTTTCTGTTTTCGTATTCCAACAATTCGTATCTTTACTCATAATGAGTTGGCATATGATCTCATACTTTTGATGCACCTAGTTTAAGAATTGCTCATTTAATTCCTAAATAGAGCCTGTCTATTTTAAGTATGCCTTTCTGGCGCTGCTGTTGATGTGTGTTCTCTCTTACCTCCCTCGAAAGAGGAGGGAAAAGTTGCTGCGGCCGGGATCTTTCAATTCTTGGATGCGTAAGCGTTGCCACAATGACTTATTTCATGGACTTCCCTGTGTTCCTTCTTGAGTTGAGTTGATTTTGGGTTTCACATCCCTTTTAGCAGCGAGGCTATATGAGATGGAACCTACTGATTAACGTGGAATCTGAACCACATGAGCTCCCGACGGGAATCGATCCCGGTTCTCCCACGCCAAAGGCGCGTACGCTAAGCACTTAGCTACGAAGGAGCTTGTGTTCTGTCTTGTTAGCCATTCTAAGTACTCTGATAAAACAACTGAATGACAAACTGGCAACACACCTGAAGTCATTCACTTCTTTTCCCTAAACAAAAATAGGATTTCCTCCGTCAAAGGATGGCGAGGCTAGGGAAGAAATATGTTTCGCATATTTTCCTAGGGCACACCTGAAATAGACAGGCTCTAGTATTATTTTTTTAAATATATTAATTGCAGCGCAGAATACTCACTACAGGCACATGTGGCAATATCTAATGATGACAATACTGTGTTCGTGCACGCCTGAGCCTAGACAGTGTTCACTGAGACGTGATTGGTTGCGGTGTGATCTGCAGATGGAACAGCCAATACGCCTAAAATTTTGTTTTAAAATTTAAAAGAAACGACTACAAAGACGTACGGAGCAGTCTAACCAACAATTGATGATGTATCAGTTAGTCGTTGAATGACCTTTTAGTGGCTCGCTATTTCTATGCTAGAAGAATGCCAATGAAAAATTGTTTCTGTTCTAGTCACCCATCCCTAAGTTGGTATGAGGGGGTAATAGCCCATATTGTACAATTTTAATATCCGACTGTGGTATAAATGATCATTAAATTGCAGATAAACTAAACAGTTCCATTTGTTCATATCACCAAAGGTAACACGAAATCATGGGCATGCGACAACCAAATTCGTGCCGAGGATTATGACAGAGAACTACAAAGATATTCATGCCCCATAAGCAGGAAAGTGAAGGAAAAAGTCGCAAACAAGCTAACATTATTGGCCGACATTCCTGGATGGATCATAGGTTTACGTGTACGAAAGAGAAACCAAAATAATTTCGTCTCAATGGAATTTACTCAGATAATCGGATTCCAAAAAGTTCTGATAGTCCTATTTAGGGTGGAGCGTTACTTTTATGTTATTGACATATCCGGAAGAGTACATCACGGATTTGCTCAATCTCACAAATTGTCAATGAAGACAGCTGTGTTACAACCATAACGCGATTCAGTTTATTGTAAACAGCTGGAAAAAGTTGCCATCTGGAAAGTAACGTTTGAGCTATGACAATGCACCGTGTCACGCTTCAGTCTCGTGTTCATCTTTTTTGGGTCTAAAACAACATCTTCGTTTTACTCCATCCCACATACTCACTAGATCTATTGCAATATGGTTTCTTTCTGTTCCTACATTGAAATCCACATTAAAAGGGAAATGATTTGATACCAATCAAGACATCCAGCATATATTAGCGAGGAAAGTTTGCTATATTTCACAATATATGTTCCAACACTGCTTCCGGCGATAGCGACAACGTTCGAATCGGTGTGTACAGCGGGAAAGTCCTTTGAATGGGGCAATCATAAACATATGGTAAGCCGTCAATATGATTTTTTACAGCGTCAGATTGCAAATTAAATGAACAACCCGTATGTATGAAACATTATGAGTTTAGCTTTGTTTTATTCAGTCCCTAATTCTGACAAGTACCACTTAAGGATAACTACCGGATTACCTAACATTGTGCAACGCGTGTTACCTATGAGTCTTGTGTTGCATATCGTCTGAGCGTTATATTGACAAAGTAGATATGTATGTGTTCTACATCATAATACTATATTGGTCTTCGTGGTTGTATAACAAAGGAAATAATACTCTTTGGTAGCGAAGGTGAGCGCGGACTTGAAACCAATGATCTGTATTACAAACTGAGAACGGTAATCACTAGCATTTGTTAGCTCCGTTTCAGAGATATTCCTTAATTCCGTACCTATTTACATGCAAAACAATTATAAAATGTTATTTATCCACGTAGCACTCTGAATAAGCATTGTTATTACTGTTTTTTTTTTCTTGTCGAAGCATAGACATCCTTCGAGGCAAGAAAAAAGAGGAAACTTTGTATTTAAAGACAATATAAGAGCTGGAAAACATCTCGTGTTCTGGAAGCTTTTATCAGATCAATATAGTTCGAAGAAGAATGTCCTGTTTCAATAACTGAAGAAAATATATCGCTCATACAACGCATGTGTTGTCTCCAGGTATTACAGACTTCGTTGCTAGACAACAAAAGAATAATGCCCCTCCAACAACACTCTTTTTGTCGTCTTGAGATATGAAAAGACGCATCCTGCATACAAGCTAAAAAAGTACATTAAGTCTTGCTGAGCATTTGTGATGTGTCTTGGGATGATACGGGAAACTTCATATCTTCTGTCCCCGAGCCTTTTAACAGTATATTTTTATGCATTACTAAGCACCGTGGAGCTTTCCTTTTTCAAAAGTGTTCTTTCAAGTTGGAACACAGATTTGTGATCTACTGAAATGGAATTCTGGTTTGCTTATTCATAGCACAGGCAGTATGTTCGGGAATCGCAATGCATGCTACATTTATCTATATTTATAACAACTGTTGGGTTTTATATCACGCTGCAAATTCCACGCATCTTCCTAATAAGTGAACTATCAGATCTGGGCCCTCTGGAACGTAGACCTATTTCGTATCCGTCTGGAAGCAATGATGAATGAAGATCTTGTGTTGTGGTGAATTTTAAACACAACTCCTCTTGTGATGTCACATTCTTTCGCGCAGAAAGTAAAATCATTACCGTAATATGTAGTTCCTGTTTTTTGATGCAATTAAACATATTAATATATTAGTAATGATTCAATTACATTAGCATAATAAATTTCAAAATATAAAAAAATGTTTCAGTTATCATAAACGTATTTTACTTTTTAGAAGCAAAAGAGTTTCAGTAAAAATGCGTTTGTTTTCTTACTTTTCCACGAAAAATATGCATTAATTTCTAGTGTTTTAAAAACGAATCTTATTTTTTTATAATTCAACAACTATAACCATCCTTGTGAAATAATAATTGCAAGTTGTTTGGCACTATCAACTAGCAAATGTACCATGTGCTACTGAGGGCAATATTTTGCGCTCTTTCTTCTCCAGCTTTCGCACAAAATTCAAACTATCGTGGGTGTTAGTGAATCCCCCCCACCAATATCCTTTGATGTTAGGTTAAAAATCTATAAACATTCTAAATTATTATAAATACAATGTAAATACTAAATTCCATATAATTAAGAAAGCACAGTGGTCTTCCCGGTTAATAGCATCGATTTATTGTTCCGTATTACATCCAACATCTAAAGTGTTCTTATTATTTATTTCCAAGAATTATTTACACACTAGCATATACACACGTTATACACATATAACATCGTATACATTACATGTCTCTCTTATATGAAATTCAAGGCTCCATGCTTCAAATGTTAAATCAGTTACTCGTGCTTTTACTTTATGTGTCGCCCAATCTCAATGTTTTACTTTTCGTCAAACAGAACCTCATTACATACAGACTATTTCAAGTATAATTTTATATAATAATCCAACATTTAGAATTGAACATTATAAATGCTTACATTGTCACTTACTTTCCAACACATAAATCAATATTTACAATACTTCAAATCATAAAAACTAATTGCAGGTAAAACATACATATTTTCACTGCACATACTCATAATTTTCAAATTATATAATGCAAACTATTTTTTTCTTCTTTTTTCATAATAATAATAATAATAATAATCCTCTTATTCCCATTATTATTATTAGTAGTAGTAGTAGTAGTAGTAGAAATAATAGTAGTAATAGTAGTAGTAGTAGTAATAGTAGAAATAATAGTAGTAATATCAGTAATAGTAGTTTTAATAGTAGTAGTAGTGGTGGTGGTGGTAGTGGTAGTAGTGGTATTTCTAACAATATATGTATATTTGTCGAAAATAAATAAAATATACATATTACTTCATAAATAAACGAAATGCAAGTATATCTAAGAATAATATTCATGTCAGACATCAGAATTCAAACACCAGAAAAGCAGCCTGTATCATGGTTTTTCCTATTCCTGTCCAAATCAAGGAAAATTTGCTATTAAAATGAGGTGTCACATTCTGTGGTTTTCATTTTTCAAACTTCATTTTAATTCAAAATGGCGAATTTCAAGATGGCTGCCATCAGGGATTCCCTTACCGTATCACTTCCCTCTAGGCATAATATGTATTACCGAAGCGTCCATCCACTTATTTTCATTAATACGCGGGTTAGAAGCTGGCGGTAAGAGACTTTCGCACGTAGTAAGTGAACAATTAAATGCCTATAACTTTTTCCCAAATAGGTGTATCTCAAAACTAGTTTCACCATTGTCTTCCTGATTAAATTCTAGCCCGAAATTATGTATCACATTACCCTATTCCTATTTAAAAAAACTTGACCTTAATTCAAAATGGCGGATTTCAAGATGGCTGCGGTCAAGGTCATACCTACCATACAACTTTCCCCTAGGCCTTATATGTATCTACATGGTTGTTCTTTCATTAACGCTACGTTTACAAAGGTTAGTAAGGTACTTCTGCAGTAATCTCTAATAACCACATCAGAACTCTTAAAAATTATAAAAAAATAGAAAACATGCACGATGGCAAAAATTTCTATCATCACAAATTATACATATACGTTCTCTATCAGCTAGAAAAAAATCATTGAAATCGGAGCCGGACAATTGGGTGATGTCCCTTGTTAGAGAGCTACGGGGACAAGAGTGGGTAGAACATTAAAACACGTTCAGAAAGGTTCGGTAGAGTATGTATATGTCAGACAATATATACGTACATAGTTATTGTCGGTAGATTTATTATATTAATAAATCTCTTATTTATTACAGATGTCATATAGGGGAGACTGTTGTACCTACAAACAACTTTCCTAAAATACCGTAAAAGTGGTAATTAAATATCTTACAGAGGAAAGGGTTTACTTGGAATTGAAAGGTGGGTGCTTCATCCTTAATACCCATATTGCATTATGCACGTGGAACATTTATAAAGATAGGTATTATTAAAGAGGTGTGCTACGTCAATAAAAATAACCATCCCCCAGCCCTACCATAAATTGAAATTAAAAACATGATGTGCTTATGCTTACCGAACAAAACCGCTCCGATTGTGAATTAATCCAAATTCAGTTGTCATGAACACACGAACTTTTCCACCTTTTTCTTGGAACGCAAAAATGATGTTTGGGAGTATGTGACTACAATTTCACGTATAACACGAGTTCAACTCACGCAGACACACTGCTGTTCAAACTGGAGACTTTGCTAACAACGATCTTGCATGCGGCTGTACGCAGGGTTGCTAACTTGAAGCACTAGGGAGAAAAAGGGAATGTTTCAAGGTACACTATGCTCAAGGTACAACAGTCCTTCCTATATAGAGTCATTGGGGGTGAAGTCGGTAGTCGGGTGAAGTCGGTAGTGTGTAAGGTATGACGAACTGACAACATCGTGTTGAGGCGAGTGAAGGAAGAAAGGTTTGTTTTCGAAACAGTTAGTCATGCTGTATGAGCGAGGGTGAGAAGAAGGAAATTGGATCGCAGAACGAGCATACCACGAGACTTCTTTGTGTGGAAGGTGAGTCACTCATGCCGTTTATTCTTGCTATTATAAGTTTCGTTGTGGAGAACCTAAGGTGTATAATGAGTTGCACGTGTAGTTTTGACTTGCGCATTTTTTCATGAGGTAAGATAAGGTTTCTGTGTAGAGAGTACATAGTTGTTGTCTTGATGCTTTATGAACTAATAGTAATTTGGCAGAGAAACAACGGGGTAATCTATGTGGGGCGAAGTCGGTACTGTTGTGTGGGGTGAAGTCGGTACGTCTTTTCCATGCTTGTAAAATGAACATTCAGCATGAAAATAAATACAATGTTTGTTGTAGCTGTGTTTGAACCTAACTTGGCCTTAAAATGTACTCGACAATCAAACACAGTGGTATAGTCAGAACAAGGGGTCAGGGAGCACCAGACCTCTCCTGTATGAATGGTGAAAAATGCATGTTTCAATAAAGTAGTATCCATGTAGAAGATGTAGTATCCATGGAAAAGAGCCAGGCAGGGCACGGAAATACTTACTTCCCCCCATCATATTTCACAGCTGACAGGGCAACGAGGTAAGTTTGCACATAGACCTACACCTAGGTCTCTTCAGTTGGCGGTGGCAAGAACTCAAGACAATGCGGCACTTACTGCCGATTTTGCTGACAACAGAAACATCTGTGAGTTTTGTGGACGACCATACAGCAACGAGACATGTACCAAATTCTTGGAGTGGATACAGTGCCAAAGTTGCGACACCTGGTATCACGAATACTGTGTCGGTGCTTTTTATAAAAAAACAGTTTGTTTGTGGAAAATGTTAAACTGAATGTTTGTAGTGGAACTTTGTGTACAGACAATGTTGAATTGAAAGTGTGCTTGAAGGTGGAAAATTTCTAGTGATGATGTAGTGAGATATAATGGTTTATGACGAAGTAGTGGTACCTAGTAGAACATATGATTAGTAATAAACATGTACCCAGTTCACCCCATGCACCTATCGACTTCACCCCCACAAACGGGGTGAAGCGGGTAAGTTGCCGACTTTTCATTTTCTCTCTTTCCTCACTTTATTGTTTCACACTTGTACCTCCAGTTCCATTCAGTTTATAGTAAAAGGTTCACTGTATCTAGCATGAGTTTTAATTTTCAAATAACTATCTGCATAAGCACAGTGTAGTGCATTTTATCCTTAATACACCGACTTCACCCCCAATGACTCTATATATGGGGTTAAAGCATTATTGTCTCATTTTGAAATTTGCACTTTCAGGTTTTATGCCCTGTTGGCCTAATTTTATACCTCCCCCCAATATAGATTATCTTATTCGCACACTGCATACAGGTGCAAAACTTTTTAATATAATACGCCAATACATACAACAGAAAGGCCATATATAGTATGGAAAAGTACGTATATTCCTCGCCCTAGCCACACACTCGACATAACATATCAAGCCCGTTAGTTACTGGATGCAGTGCACGTTGTGATTTACTCCTCACTGTACATTTGTTCCTTCTGCAGCCTTGTAGTTGTTATTGTACTTTCTGTAAGAAAGTAAATGTACATCTCTTTGTTGAATCTGGCATTCCTGCGCTTTAACCGTGGAAAATATGAGAATTAAATCAATCAAAAGTGTAGTAAAGAGTAAGGAGAAGAGCCTAATCTGAATAAGACAGTAAAGAGGAACACAAACTGTGAATACGAATAGTGCATGGTATAAATAAAGGGCGACACCGAAAGAAAAATCCAGAAACAACAGTTAAACGAAGAAAAAAATAGTAAAAAATTGTCGACGCGGAAACGTAAAATACAAATTGGAGCAAATATGCGAAAAACTAAACAGTCTTGGTGTAGTGGTTAAGACACTAGATTATAAATGCATAAGATGCCAATACGAATCCACTCCCAGGAGTATTTTTTATTATTATTAGTTGAGCATACAACACATGAGAGGTGGTAAAAGATAGAGTGTTATCTGTTTCATATGTCAAATGAAAACGATATAAAAATACCAGTGGCATTTATTAGAAAAGTGAAACAATGAAAACGAGGAAGCAAGTATACCTAATCAGGGGTATGTATCAAAGGGCGATGGTAGGAAAAACGAAATTTTCCCGAATTTCGCACATGTGTTTCTCTACAATAGGCAAATTCCTTGATAAATGTGCCTATTCCAGAGACCATCATGTCAGAAATGCCGCAAAATTTCTACACACTTTTACCGATCATCACCCTGTGAGACGAAAACTACCCTCAGTTCAAAATTTTCTCTCTATCTCGCTCCCTTCAAATCAATAAGATAAAAGTAGACGTTTACATAATAAAAATGTCTAATACAAACAGCTACAAAACATCAAACTGATTATTGCAAGCATTATACTAAACTATCCGTTCACCTAAGGTTCCAAGATCCGAACCGCATACTACTCATATCCCAAACGCCAAGACATTGTGACTCACACAACTCCCCCTCTTTCCAGAAGTGTCCTGACCAAACAATCACAAGTTTCGGGATGGAGAATTATATTGAGACCACAATATTAAGCTATATAACTACACTCTAACAGATTGCTATTCAGTTATTTCTACCTACAACTAGTTTCATTGATACAGTATGTAACAGTCTTGTTTATACACGTTATTTCTCCACTGAAATAGATCTTTATTCCAACTAAAAATATACACGGCGCGCCAAGTGACAAATTAACCTGAACAAACTCAGGACAGTGAAACATATATAGAAATTTCTTTCTTAATAAAAATTAAAAGACAGAAACAAAAAATGCATTTTCGGGTCGTCTCCAAACATTTATCTGTGCCAAACACCTGTCTCGATTTCATTTATTACGGATATCTGTTTGCAACCAATATTTTATGCAAAACATTGATACTACCTGACGGACAATCGAACTGAGATTTTCCATTTAGAGGTATAGCACGATATCAATGCTCCAGCTATTGTTCTACTCAAACATTGTTCAACAAATGGTGTAGTGTTTCTTTCTGAGAACAATAATACGAAAAGTGTATACTGCAGATCAGTGAAGTGTTTCGAATATCCTGATAAGTCCCTTGTCCTTTCCCAATCAACATTCTTAAATCGTCTCTACCATGATACAGGTTTTTGCTTTAACTTTCTTAAGTATTGCTTGTTTAGTATGCGAAGTTGATCTTCGATTCTTCACAATTGCTTTATAAAAAAATACCTGACTTGAAAAGGATTTGAACCTATGCTGATTAAATGTATCACTCAAAAGTCCCGCACGTTACCGCTACACTATCTAATCACTTAAAATTATAAGCCAAACATTGCTAAGTTCAGCCCTGATGGTTGGAACGAACAGGTAATGTTCTTTCTGTAATGACGTTTACAGTAAAGTACATGCCGAAATTAATTTATTCGAAGACCTGGAGGCAATCTAGTGCCCACTAATAAACGAAATAATATACGATGAATGAACATTACAGAAATGATAACGTATTATACAGTAATTTCGCTGTGAAAATTTAAAAGTACGATAATAATAATAATAATAATAATAATAATAATAATAATAATAATAATAATAATAATAATAATAATAATAATAATAATAATAATAATATAAAAGTAACAACATTAATAAAAACGTAACAACAACAGTAAGATGAAATAGTCACCTTCGCTGTACAGTTGTCACTTCAAGGAACATCTTGGTTGACTTGCTGTTAGTAGACGTTGGCTCGAGTCCGTTGAGGACTATTGAACACAGTTGTTCTTAACATAGTTTGGCCACAATTGTAAGTTCTTTCGTTAGGAGATCAGCTGTTCGTTTTAGGCTTTCGTAGCAATTATTATTGATAATGTTTAGTGTTGGTAATACTTTATGTCTTTCTGTATTGTTTGTATTCTTCTCTTCGTTTCGAAAGAGAAGAGTATCCGAACATATGCCACCATAATTCCTCTCATGTTGAATGTAAACGCTATTTGCAATTAGTAAAGAACAAATATTGAACGTCCCGACGTAGCTGCAAATAGTAAAAGAAAAATGGAAGTGGTGGGTTTAGAATCCATACTCATGGTCATTAAAAATACTATGTCCACACGCCTTTAAACCTCTAGACTACGATTTCTATGCTGAATACGATATTATTATTCAATGTACATACCACTCTCATTATAACAATCTTATACGGATGTCTGTCTTTCCTTATGTTGAGAAGTTGAAAATGTGGACCGGGACACTTATGTTTAGGTTAGGCCTGGTCAATACGTTTTGCAAAGGGACCCGGGTATAGCTTTGGCACAATACAGCCGCGAGAAGGGAGAATGTGTGTAAAAAAGAGAACTAATCAGTAAGAGACAAAGATGGATAGAGAGAGAGAGAGAGAGAAGAAAGATAAACTAAGATACGATAAAGAAATATCAAGAAAGACATGAAGAGGGAAAGACGAATGAAGACATGCCCACTTTATTCACATTATGGTAAATAACACACACAATGTTTGCTCGGATTGTTGTCAGTGATCGCTTAGTATCAAAATTACTTCCACAGTTTCAAGTTTTTGTAATAAGGAAAGAGAAACATCTGTATAAACTTGCTATAATGGGAGCACTATAGAAATTGAATAAATTATACCATATTTAACGCAGAAATTGTAGTCGAGAGGTTTAAGGTGTGTGATATTAGTATTTTTAATGACCATGAGTATGGGTTCAACTTTTGTTCTTTACAAATTGCAAATGGCGTTTACATTCAAAATAAGAGGAATTGTGGTGGCATTTGTTCGTATACTCTTCTCTTTCGAAATGAAGAGAAGAATAAAAGCTACACTCAAAGACAAAAAAATATTACCAGTATTAAACATCAATAATAATTTCTACGAAAGACCAAAACGAACAGTTCAGCTCCTAACGACAGGACTTACAATTGTGGCCACACTATGTTAAGAACCACTGTGTTCACTAGTTCTCAACGGACCCGAACCAACGTCCACGCGCACCAAGACGACAAAGATGTTCGTTGAAGTGACGACTATTCAGTGAAGGGGAATATTTATTAATATTGTTGTTGTTACTTTTATATTATTATTATTATTATTATTATTATTATTATTATTATTATTATTATTATTATTATTATTAGTAGTAGTAGTAGTAGTAGTAGTAGTAGTAGTAGTAGTAGTAGTAATAGTACCGTACTTTTGAATTTTCACAGCAAAATTACTAAATAACACGTTATCATTTCTGTAATTTTCCTGCATTGTATGTTATTTAGTTTATTAGTGGGCACTAAATTGCCTTCAGGTCTTCGAATAAATTAATTTCGGCATGTACTTTACTGTAAACATCATTACAGGAAGAACATTACCTGTTCGTTCCAATCATCAGGGCTTAATTTAACAACATTTGCTTATAATTTTAAATGATAAGATAGTGTAGTGGTAACGGCTGGACTTGTGAGTAACACAATTAATCAACATAGGTTCAAGTCCTTTTCAAGTCAAACACTTTTATAAAGCAATTATGAAGAATCGAAGAGCGACTTCTCATACTAAACGAGCAATACTTAAGAAGGTGGAAGCAAAAACCCGTATCATGATAGACACGATTTACGAATGTTGATTGGGAAAGGACAAGGGAATTACCAGGATATTCGAAACACTTCATTGATCTGTAGTATACACTTTTCCTGTTATCGTTCTTAGAAAGAAACAATACACCATTTGTTAAGCAGAGTTTAGGTATAGTAAACACTGGAAATGAAATATTTGAGTTTTGCGTCCCGCGCTTATGCCGGCTAGGTTAAATGAAACGTTGATTATGAGAAATAAGTGAAATGGTGGAATGGTGAGGCAGTGTCCCGAGGCCCTCACTCATATGGGTCTCGATGAAACCACCCAGGTTTACAAAATTTCTGCTCTGAGAACCGAATAAAAAATAATACCTAAGAAATTGAAGGATTTAGTGCTATAATTTGAATAAATTGTCATGGATAATGCAGACCTTTCTATTTGTACGCCAGAAGAAAATATTGTCCCTCGGTGGCGACAAAATCAGCTTTGGTCAACCACAGAGTTACTGTTACTAAACTAACAATATTAATTTTTTAGGGTAGAGACACGAGACGTCGGAATTTAGTGTATAGATTTTGACTGCAATCCGACGTAAAATTTCAAAATTTGTAGTTCGGATCCCAGTTTAAACAAAAAGCCATTCCCTGTGTAGCCTTGCTACTGATGCAAGACTTAAATCAATCAAACTAAACAAATTAAATTTATGCGTTCGGAACTAACTTCGGTTGCAGGATAAATTTAACTCCAACTCAGTTTTCATAAAATATTTTTAGATATGGAGCGTTCAGAGCAAAAGAGATTCAAGTCCATTTTCAGAAAGGTTCACATTTGCTCAGCAAACGTAGTATCTTCTAGCAAAGAGTACGAAATAAATTAAGCAAAATCACGTGAAAGGGTATGGACTAGAATTTCATAGGACAATCGCAAGACAAGGGCGTTGATGGAACGGGGAGAACAGCTAATTTTCCCTCTCCTTGCCCACAAATTTAAGAAACTAACATTATATTATGTATCCTGCAATGTGGAAATGACTAACATGTCAAGCTCCGAATGTCATATTCAATTATGGATAATTATAATAAATACATGCAGGGTGTGTCCAAAAGAACACAGTGACTGAAAACGTCATATTTTCACAACCATGAATCGGAGATGAAAGAAAGAAAAACTACATGACAAAATGCAATCTAGAATTATATACAATTGCCGCTAGAATTTCACACAATTGCCGCGTTCGTTTAGAGGTCGTTCGCCCCTTACCCTGAATTTCAGATTTTGGGGGGCAGTAATGCAGATTTAGAAACCGTTTGCTGAGCAAAGCCCAACATATATGATTTGAAGTCCTTACACGGAATAAATATGCATTTTAATTAGTTATAACCCATTTCCATTGGCCGCAAGGAGCTATAGGCCTATATTTCTCTCTTGTATATTTTTAGTCCAAGGATTCCAAAGGTGGCCGACATTCGGACCTGCTTAAAATTCTGGAAATTGGGTCTAAGCAACTTTCCAGTTTTAATATGTATGTTCTGTGGCGGTGACATCCTTCCGAGCCGCCACTGAAATGCATTTCCATCAGTGTTCTCTGTCGAGATATCCAGAGGACTAGAGGATTTTGAAGAACAGCTGGAAATGGATAATAAAATAATAAAAAGAAAGATTAAATGGCGTGTTGTAAAAGCATGATTAAAAGGACTTTATTAAAAAGAAAGAAATTCAGGAAGAAAAGAAAAGAATAAAAATGTATGGTTGATTACTTTTTCATTGGAAACTTGTGTTCAACAAAAATGTTTTGTTCTTTTTTTCTACTTTTGTGTGTGTAAAGAGCAATGAGTGTAAAGTCAAGGTCTTCTCCTCTGGGCACGCAGCCGCGAGCCGCGTGACGTATGACGTAACGCCTGTTGTTTTCGTTTCTGCCGGCTCGCTGTTGCTGCTTTGAGTTGAAGCCTTGGATTGAAGCAGCTAAGATCAAATTGCGAAAATGGAGTACTGAAGTTCCTTATTGACTACAGTCCGTGTATTAGTTTCATTCTTTTTTTTTAAAATCTACGAAAGTTGCGGGTTCCGAGGTTAAGGAAGTTGATTGAAATTGCTTTTGCTATTGAAGTATTTCTTGGAGAATTTGTCTTTTGAGCCTGGATCGATTCCTTTGAGCTGAGGTTTGATGAGTGGTGAAGGGGTTTGGCCCAGCTGTTACTTTCTTTGGTAAGTACATGTTTCGTAATTCTCTTGGGTTTGTTGGTTACGTTTTTATTTGCCTTTAAATTCTACTTGTTAATTAAGTTTGTCCATAGGATCGACTTAGGCAGCCGAGAATTTTTGGTTGAATTGTTAGTCTTTCTTTCATTAGATTTTTGACTGGTTAAATTTCGTTTTGTTATTTAAATATATTTTATATTTTTGTAAGTAATTGAATCTACCTCGATTAGGATCATTAGCCATTGGAAACGAATTCGACTAACTATTTAATTTGCCATTTGTGTTTGGGAACTTTGATCATTGCGTGATTTACGAGAATTTGACCGAAGAATTTTGTTTCGTACTGATATAGGAAGATCCGTACTCCATTTGCAGGTATTCAACTAAATGAAATTTGAGTAAATTCCTAATTTGTGAAAGAATTTTGTGTATAATAGTTCTAATGAAACTGTGTAATTAGTCAATTGAATATTAATTATCAGTCCGTAATTATCAGAACTTGCTAGTCATTTTATTATTCAAGTTAAAAAAAAAATGTTGCTGTTAAAGTCATTAAAAATTATTGTTATTGAGTGAATTTTTTTTCTAAATTTGTTAAATAAATTGTTTACTCATTGGAATTATTAATCTTTTTGAATTTTCAAATATCTTTAATAATAATCGTCGTCTGGAATATATATTAGTATTTAGAATAAGATTATTTACTGACTTCAAGTGTATAACATTCAAGGAATCTTAGCGAATTGCGCCCTGCAACACCGAATTTTCACGACGGGATTTTTTTTTGCCTTATTGGAAGTTAAATTTCCGCTTGTTGATTAACGGCTGTAAGGTGCGCTACAAGATCCAAGGCTTCAACTCCATTAACCTACTACATTCGTTGTTTTCAAGCTGGTAGTATTTGAAAAGTAGGTTTGTATTAAGAATTTGGATTCTAGACGAGGTCAGTAAATTATAGTTAATTAAAAATTGTTCAATGTATTGAAATTATTACGGTGCTTTTTGAAAAAAAAAATAGGTTTTCGGGAGTCACTTGTTGGCGGTTGATTACGAGCCGGGAGGAGTTCTTAATTGCTATAAGAAGGTCTATTTAATTGCTATTAGATTCAAACAGTGGTTTTTGTGAGAATTATAGTGTTTTGTAGTTGGTTTTTGTTTGGAATTTTTGTAGTTAGTGTAGTTAGAAATTCTTATTTATATAGTTTATGTATTTTAGTATAATATTGATAGTATTAATCATGTCTTCCAATAATGATGTTTATATTGAAATGCCTGAAGAAAGTTTAAGCGAAAACTTAATTACGTTAGATCAAACCGGAATGGTTGACATTAATAGAAGTGTGATGAATATGAGTTTAACGCCGCCGAATCGTGATTCTTTGCTTTTTGTTAATCGAAACAGCTTTAGCTCAGAAAGTAATAGAGATTTCGGAAATGGGTCTGGATTAGGAATTAATTATTATTCAAATAGTAGTAGTTTGAGTTTAGAGAATCCTCCAGTAAATAATATTAGCAGGATGGCTCAACCTCCTACCCCAATTAATAGTTTGTTTGATGGAATCAGGTTTGAACCCGAGATGCCTTCAATGAGAGGGATACTAAGGGCTAATATAATTGAGCCGAGAGAGTCTGTAGGAATAAATCCTCAGGCGGGAATCGAACATAGAAACAATTATCCTATAAGAAACACTCCGGGAGTAGAATGTTTGGAAAATATGCCATCTAGGCAAGTTGATTTTGACTTGACTAATGTTAGTAGTACTCAGGGTGCGAGTCCATCAAAGGTTACAAATTATCAGAGAATAGGAAATTATTATAAACGAGTAGCTGCAATAAAGAATTCTACTCCAGTCGGAAATTGTCGTTTGGGATTAATTGGAAATGTGTGTGAAAACCCTCGAGGTGAAGGTAGTCTATCGAGGAAAGAGCAGTCGAGCTCCAGTGAGTATTTTCCTGGAATTTTTCCGAAGCATTTGTGTGATCAATATCTTTTTACAAAAACAACTGAGCTGTTAGATTCTAAATTAAAAAACTTTAAAAATATAGACGGCAAGAACAGTTTAATAGTTTTTGAAATTTTGTTGGCACTTGAAGAATTTAATGAAAACTCGAATTATTCAATGAGTCTGGTGTATTGTTCCTTATTGAGTAAATGTGAGGGAGAATTTCTGATTGAAGTTCAGCGGGCTATTCAACTTAACGTTCCTTGGAAGTTGTTTAGAGCTAGGATTTTTGATAAATTTATTTCAAAAACAGTTAAACATTCTTTGATTGCTGATAGATTATATAGAAAACAGAGATTAAATGAGGCGGTTGAACACTTTGTTAATGATATTTACTTTACTTCATTAGTGTTAGATTGTAATCGTGAAGAGTTACAGCTTATTAATATTATTCTTGACGGGATGAATCCAGCTGTCAGATTTAAAATGCTAAACTTTCATATTCCTGGAAGTATTATAGAACTTAGAGAGCGAGCTGAAGAATATTCTAAAATATTTCGAAATCAACTTGAATATAATAGGAAAATAGGAATAAAAACCACTACGTTTAATGCTAATTTAGCTTCAGCTGCTTCATCGAAAATTTTTGGGAGGAATAATCATGAAAAGAAAGTTGAAAATAATGTAAAAAGTAATTATAATTCTGAAGGGAGAGAATCTGATTCACTGATAAAATCCAAAACTCGGTATGATAGTTTAAATCGATCGGGAGTAGTTCCGGCACAGATGGATAATGTGGTGGCAACCTTCGTTAAGGCTTTAATTAATAATAAACTCGTTAATGTCTGCATTGATAGTGGATCTTCATATAATCTTATTACTAAAAGATTAATCGAACGTTGTGGGTTGACGCACTATCGTGTTGAAACCAAACCATTAAATATTCGTGCACCTCTTGGATTGACTTACATAAGTGAAAGTGAAATAACTGTTACCATTAATTTATCAGGATGGTTTGAGCGTGTAAGATTTTTAGTGGTTTCGGAGTTACCATGTGACTGCTTACTAGGTACACCCTTTTTAAAAAATACTTCGTCTTTAGTGGATTTTGCTAAAAAGAGATTACTATTACGCAATGGTAGGAAATCGGTTCTATTGCAATTTGGTGATTTTCCTTTGAAAGAAAGTGAAAGATCTTCGTCGACCTCTACGGGATTTAAATCAGGACATAGTGCCGGCCACCGAAAGGAGATTGAAGGAAGTGATGTAAATGATTTTAGGAAAAATACCTTATTATTTTTTCGAGACATTTCTGGTATGAAAGGGTTTACATCAGGAAGTCATGCAGGCCATTTGGACAATTTCGATGATTTATCTGAAGATTTTAGGCGTGATTTAAGACCAGTTAACATGAAATGCGAGATTGGTGTTCAGTGCGAGATCGAATTAGCGGAAATTGAACGACATCTTTTGGAGATTACTGTACCATCTCAAGATCAGTTAAGGGGACTTAAACAATTCATCGAATGTAAAGACAATGAAGATGTACCCAAGAATTGTGAGGGTACTAAAGAACTGTGTCATTTAGATAATCCGAGTTTTTCTTCGGCTGATCCAATAACATTTTGGGAACAAGGTGGTGTGAATGCAATGTCATCTAATGGAAATGAAGAAGAACGACCAGTGGTTAATCCTATAGTTAATATGGGATATTTAGTTGATGATAGACAGGATATTAAGTCAAATTCAAAGGTTGAGGAAAAAGTTGTCTCTTTTCATGAGGATCCTATTGAAGGAGATTGTGTTCAATCATCAGGCAAGAAAAAGATGAGGAAGAAGAGGAAAAAGAAGTCAAAGCAGACACTAATGGAAGATGGTTCACAAATGATGGAATGTATTGCGGCGGTCCAAAAGGATGTAGTTGATAGTGACTCTACTACTTCAGATATTGATTTAGAACAATCAAAGAACTTTCTGGATTTGATAAAGAAAAATGAAAAACAGTTTTCGGTTCCGGATAATATTGAAGTTTCGAAAGTTAGTTCCGGGAATAATAATAATAGTAGTTTAGGGAATTCGAATTACTTGGATTGTTGTGATGATCCAGAAGTTTTGGAGTTTGTCAGTGAATTGCGTTCAAGCTTTTCAGATGTTATAAATGATAAAATTGGTTGTATTAAAGACTTTGAAGCTAAATTATACCTTAAAGAAAACAAACCTTTCAAAGAATCTCCTTTTCCGGTTGCAAAAAATAAGGAAAAAATTTTTTATGATTGTATTAAAGATCTTGTATCACAAGGTATTCTAGTGGAGGTGGACCACTCAAATTATGGTAGCAGCTGTTTCCTGGTAAAAAATAAGAATGGTACACATCGTATTGTTGGGAATTTTTGTAATGCTAACAAGCTTATAAGTGACGATGTGTTTCCTTCGCCTAATTTGGAGGAATGCTTGGCTAGTTTAGCGGGGAAGCGTTGGTTTTCATCGATTGACTGGACCAAGGCATATTTCCAAATCCCCCTTCATAAAAGCTCTAGAGAGATAACTACGATTGTTACTCCTCGTGGAAGTTATCAGTTTACTCGAGTACCAGTTGGTATAAAGACCGGTAGTTGCATTTTGGCTCGAGCAATGGAGAAAATATTGGGTGATTTAAAAGATCAAGGCGTAAGGATTTATTTTGATGATCTGCTGGTAACGACAGATACCTTAGAAGAACATAAGAGGGTACTTAAATTAGTGCTAGAAAGATTAAGGAAACATGGAGTTACTATTTCTCCAGATAAAAGTTTTTTCTTTAGGAAAAAGATTAAATATCTGGGTTTCATAGCTGATGGAGAGACAATTGAGCTCGATCCATCTAGAGTTACAGCAATTAAGAATATCCCTCCTCCTCGTAATAGACGTGGGGTTCAAAAAATTTGTGGACTTTTTTCATATTATGCGAGGTTTGTTAGTGGGTTGCAAGAAATAATGGCCCCTATTAGTGAATTGAAGTCACCTAAAAAACCTTTTGTTTGGACACATGAACACCAGAAAATATTGAATAAATTGAAGGAGTTATTGATTGAAAATGTCGTGTTGAAGACTCCTGATCTATCAAAGAAGTTTTTTGTCCATGTTGATGGGTCAGGGAGAGCGATCGGAGGCCTAGTGTCACAATTGGATCAGCATAATAACTTGGCCCCAATCGCGTCCTATAGTAAAAAATTAACGGAAGCGGACCGTCATAGAAGTATCTATGAAATAGAATTTATTAGTTTGGTAAAAACTATTTATAGATTCCGCCACTATCTTGTCAATGACTTCGTGGTGTTCACAGATAATAAGGCTCTTTCCTGGATACTCGGAAATTCGAAGAGACTCCTTAAATATGGACCTTTAGTTGAAACTCTTTGCCAATTTAATTTCACGATTAAGCATATTAGATCCCACGAGAACATTGTTGCCGATTTCCTCACACGTTGTTATGATCCCTATGAGTTTGTGCAAGTGGATGGTCCAGTTGGTCTTGCTATTATGAGGAAAAATTTAAAAATTGCAAATAGTTGGAATCTTCCTCTCGTGAAGGAACCAATTGAGGTTTTGCAGAGAGAAGATGAAGAATTAAGAAATATTATGGAAAGAATTGAATATGGGGAGAACGTTAGAAATTATATTATGAATAAAGGAATTTTGATGAAGAAAAGTAAAGCCTTAACCTTTCCATATAAAATAGTAATACCTCAACATTTGCAGAAATTGATTATTGAATATTTTCATGACCAACATTTGACCGGGGGACACTCAGGGATTTTCCGGACGCTAAAAAAGGTGATGCGTCGTTATACATGGGGAACTATGGTAGAAGATGTGAAAGAATACGTAAAAACGTGTCCTAAATGTCAGCTAGTAAAAGATAATAATCAAAAGAAAATGGGACCTTTAATTTCTAAACTTGCAAAGAGAGTTTTTGAGAACATAATGATTGATATAATTGGTCCTCTACCTACCTCCTATGGATATAAGTTTATCCTGATTGGAGTGGATAATGCTTCACGGTATGTCTTTCTTGAGAAATTAAGGAAATTAAGTTCTCAAACAATTTGTAATCATCTTCTTGAAGTTTTCAGTAGACTTGGCCTCCCTGAGTCACTTTCTACTGATAACGCTTCTGTTTTTGTATCAAACCATTTTAAAATTTTCCTTTTTGGCTTGGGTATCGAGCATATTAGAATAAGCCCGTACCACGCTGAGGCAAACATTTCGGAGAGATTCGTGAAAACCTTAAAAAATTCTCTTCGTGCTTATTGTTATGATAAGCAAGTCAGCTGGTCACGGTTTATTCCTGAGCTACAATTCACTCTTAACCTGTGTGAGCATTCTGGGTTAAAGTCTATACCATACGAGCTATTTTATGGACGTCCAATTAACACCCCACTTGAATCTCGATGGAAGATTAATAATCCAGAAATTATGAATTTTAATAATACCGAAATTTGGAATCGAGCTCTGGTCAATATGGAAAAGTCTTGGATGAATAGAAGGAAATTATTTTCAAAGATAAGAGGTCCGGTTGTTGTTAAGGTTGATGATCAGATTTTGATCAAATCTCACATTAAATCTTCTTTGTCTGAGAAGATAACGAGGTCATTGAGTGTGAAGTGGGAAGGTCCATTTATTATTAGAAAATTTTTAACTCCTAACACTGTGTTGGTCTCTGATTTGGAGAATTCGAGAGACTCCTTCAGAAGAGTTCATGTCTCTGAACTTAAGAAATATTTTCCTAGAAGAAATGAAAATGCAGGTAACAACTGACTTCCGGAAAGCTATTGATCTGTAGTAGAATTGTGAAGCAAAGAAAATTAAGTATTATGCTTGAATTATAACGAATTTTTAAAGTGTATTTGTAGTTTTATTAATTGTAAAGTTTGGAAAAATTTTTAAATCTGTTTGAAAAGTTTGAATCTTAATAATTTGTGAAAGATAATATTAAATGTAAAATTTTGGAAGAATTTTAAATTGTTTTGCGCAAAACAATAAAGAAAAATTTAAATGAAAATTCAAATAAATGGAGTAAATAAAATTGAAAGAATTCTAAAGTTTTAAAGTGTAAAAATTTTTAAGTTGTTTTGTCCAAATTCATTTGTAAAAATTATAACTGAAAAAAAAAATGAAATTGAAAAATATTTATGTCAATGAAAAATCATGATAAATTATCACTAATGCGTCTTTATGTTGTAATTTTTTTATGAGTTTTCCAGCTTATAGATTTCCCAGTCCAGATTGTGACAGAAAAATTCTGTAGGAATTTTTCCATCGAGGGTGGGAGATCTGTGGCGGTGACATCCTTCCGAGCCGCCACTGAAATGCATTTCCATCAGTGTTCTCTGTCGAGATATCCAGAGGACTAGAGGATTTTGAAGAACAGCTGGAAATGGATAATAAAATAATAAAAAGAAAGATTAAATGGCGTGTTGTAAAAGCATGATTAAAAGGACTTTATTAAAAAGAAAGAAATTCAGGAAGAAAAGAAAAGAATAAAAATGTATGGTTGATTACTTTTTCATTGGAAACTTGTGTTCAACAAAAATGTTTTGTTCTTTTTTTCTACTTTTGTGTGTGTAAAGAGCAATGAGTGTAAAGTCAAGGTCTTCTCCTCTGGGCACGCAGCCGCGAGCCGCGTGACGTATGACGTAACGCCTGTTGTTTTCGTTTCTGCCGGCTCGCTGTTGCTGCTTTGAGTTGAAGCCTTGGATTGAAGCAGCTAAGATCAAATTGCGAAAATGGAGTACTGAAGTTCCTTATTGACTACAGTCCGTGTATTAGTTTCATTCTTTTTTTTTTAAATCTACGAAAGTTGCGGGTTCCGAGGTTAAGGAAGTTGATTGAAATTGCTTTTGCTATTGAAGTATTTCTTGGAGAATTTGTCTTTTGAGCCTGGATCGATTCCTTTGAGCTGAGGTTTGATGAGTGGTGAAGGGGTTTGGCCCAGCTGTTACTTTCTTTGGTAAGTACATGTTTCGTAATTCTCTTGGGTTTGTTGGTTACGTTTTTATTTGCCTTTAAATTCTACTTGTTAATTAAGTTTGTCCATAGGATCGACTTAGGCAGCCGAGAATTTTTGGTTGAATTGTTAGTCTTTCTTTCATTAGATTTTTGACTGGTTAAATTTCGTTTTGTTATTTAAATATATTTTATATTTTTGTAAGTAATTGAATCTACCTCGATTAGGATCATTAGCCATTGGAAACGAATTCGACTAACTATTTAATTTGCCATTTGTGTTTGGGAACTTTGATCATTGCGTGATTTACGAGAATTTGACCGAAGAATTTTGTTTCGTACTGATATAGGAAGATCCGTACTCCATTTGCAGGTATTCAACTAAATGAAATTTGAGTAAATTCCTAATTTGTGAAAGAATTTTGTGTATAATAGTTCTAATGAAACTGTGTAATTAGTCAATTGAATATTAATTATCAGTCCGTAATTATCAGAACTTGCTAGTCATTTTATTATTCAAGTTAAAAAAAAAAATTGTTGCTGTTAAAGTCATTAAAAATTATTGTTATTGAGTGAATTTTTTTTCTAAATTTGTTAAATAAATTGTTTACTCATTGGAATTATTAATCTTTTTGAATTTTCAAATATCTTTAATAATAATCGTCGTCTGGAATATATATTAGTATTTAGAATAAGATTATTTACTGACTTCAAGTGTATAACATTCAAGGAATCTTAGCGAATTGCGCCCTGCAACACCGAATTTTCACGACGGGATTTTTTTTGCCTTATTGGAAGTTAAATTTCCGCTTGTTGATTAACGGCTGTAAGGTGCGCTACAGTTCTTATATATTCGGAGTAAGAACCTCAAACTTGTTCTTTTGGGATTTGCTTATCAGAAGATTTCTAAAACTGCCTTACTACCCCCAAAATCAGAAATCCAGAGTGGGGATAAGGGCGGTAGCCCTGTGTACTACTGACACCCTGTCTAGCAGCTGTCATATGAGACTATCCCCACGCCCTTTCGCATGGTTTTAGTTATATTTGCTTTGGACTCTTGACTACAAAGATATTACGTTTTGAAATAGAATTCATTTGCTGAGCAAAACTGAACTTTATTGAAAATGGATTTGGATCCATTCTGATCTGAACACCTTAAATATTACGTTTCTTCAATAAATTATTGGCTCAAAAACAACCAATTACATAGGTTTTCAGAAAATATTCTAAAGTTAGCACAACATGAAGTGTTCTTTAAAAAAATATTAGTTTCCGAAAATTTATTATTTTAAAATAATTTTATTAGCATCAATATTCTGAAATACCAATCAAATTTTGCAACAAAAATCTCACTCGCTTCTACGAAACGCGAGATTAGCCCCTAATTGCATAATTAGGAATTTTTCAGAAGCAGTAACTCCGAAATGATTTGCTTTAGGGCTAAAATAGCCGCACAACCCTATTTCTGGTAAAATTCTAACCTTAAAACATGTTATATGACTCCCTTTGCATTTGAAATTTCAGATACCAATCAAAAGTGTCCGCCATGATGTTTGATAGCACCATCTAATGTGTCAGACTACGTCCAAGTTTCAAAATTCTCCCTCAATCCGTTCTGAATACACAAGGATGGTGAGGACTTTTGTGTTGCCATGTAATTGATAGATTGTGTGTAATCTCTATAGTAGGTAGATTTAAAATTCAGTAGGTAGATTCAGTTTCAACACGCATGTGTTTATTTAGACCATAAACAATTAGCAACTTCAAAATATGTTTCAAGATAGGAGAAAGATAGCCTTTGTCTTTGATCTCTAGCAAGTGTAGCCAACCTAAATAGCATAAAATCTGCCAAAACATCAGAATTTCCCTTTTTCAGTCAAAATATTCCGCAATCCAAATATTTTTTTTATCAGTAATTTGAATGGTCTCCTCATGCATGCATACCTATGCTCTATATACCGATCTAGAGAGTCTTCTGACAGTAAATGAAACCAGTATTATAGCACACACATAGGAAAATGGCACCTGGAACGCAAGGGGTTAACGAAATGAAACTTGTCAATCATCATTGGCAAGGATTGATGTGCATTTTAGAGGCATAAAAGTTAGTTTCTTTTTTTGTTGAGTTTAAGTTTTCTCAAAAACTTATTTTAAAGCTTTTTTTTTTTTTTTTTGCTCAGGTGCCTGACACATTTTTCTAATCATTGGACAATATTTTCGTACAACAGAAATTTAAATTTAATTTCCAATCATAATTTTAGATTTTTTTTATTAACCACACAACATATTGTCAGGCCTGCATGTGTGATATTGAAGGGCTTAACATGGGTATATTTCCGCATCAGTTTCACATCAGCAAATGACATTTTGTTTTTTTACAACACTAATTTTTAGGTTTATAAACGAATTTATTATTCTCTATTTCCTTGAAAACTAGGCATGACTTTTTTTACATTACTCATTTTCTTAAGCTTAATGCGATCTAGTGATTGGCTTATATTGCAAAGTTGTATTTTGTATTATTTTCATTTCATGTATATATATATATATATATATATATATATATATATATATATATATATATATATATATATATATATATATTGAAAGACTGAATATATCATATTTGAAAATAACGCAAACAGATGCCCAATACGGACGCAAAAGGTTTGATACGCCAGCAGCATGTTAGATTTCTCCAAAGCATAAACGGGCTATATGATATATTTAAGAAAAAAAAATACATACTTCTGAAGCATGAGGGCAAACCAGGACTAGGCAACAAAGAAATATAAGATTATCTCAAATGATAAATCAGAGACTCTTACTACAGAAAATCCACTTATGCAATTACTATTCGGAAAGCTGTTATTCAGACTTCAAATAGCTAATGAAGTGTTGAACACATAGTACTCGTATTAAGAGCCCTCACTACTTCTCGAGCATGTCAGATTTCAGTGTTCTGGGAGCGGGGAGAAGGGTAGTGTAGGTGTGGCCATTCGTCTGTCAGTCGAACTCGTCCTGTAGTGTTTCCACTTTGCATTAAATATCGTTATCGGTACTTAAACATTTTCCTCTTGTTTTGTCATTTGTTAGGAAAATTCTACCACATTCTCATATACGTGACGTATTCACACAAAAGATACTACAAATTTCTTACTGTTCTTCTTGCAGAATTCGTACAGAACGTTAACTTTCTTGTTGAATTATTTTTTTCCTTTAGACAATTCTTTCATATCAGATATGGTAACCTTGAAATTCCGCCCAAAATAGTTCTCATAATAAAACGTGTAAATTTCGGTTATAAGCTTTTAAAACTTTTCAATGCTTGAAAACAATCATAGTGAACCTTCCTGACATCCCTACAGACACTGATCTCAGCATAAACGATGAATCCTATACTTCTGGGACAGTTTACTGCAATACTTCCGCGATGCTTGAATGGCAATGAAGTTGCATTGTAGTCGACTTCGAAACTACCCTGTACTCTGCAACAGCGCTAGAGATATGAATAAGCGACATACCACACACACACAAATACACACACACACTCACAACGTGTGAACACAGGTTCTTCTTAGAAACGCGCACGCAGACTTTTGATACCTGCCGGACAGATAGTAAAATTATTCCCGCACTCCACAGTCCATTGACACGGTTTCCAGCTGTGGAGGAGACCTTTCAGTTTGTCAAAAAGATGAAGGGACTTCGTAATGAGAACTGCTGTGTTGCGTTTCCTGAAGATTTGTATTTAGTCTCCCATTGTAAGAAAGCATATGCCCTATGCAATTTCAGAAACGTATATCACAATACTTCACACGCAAAAAAATGCTAATACAGTGGCGTCACTAAAATATTTTTATTGGGGGGCTGAAGATCTTTAGGGGGGCATATTCCCCAACAACACGAAAACTCCGTTTAGTATTTTAGAATCATCTTCAATCAAGGACACAATGAAATTCGCTTTTGGGCGAGGGAAGGGGGGGAGAATATTGTTGCTGCTCTACGCTTTCATATTTTTGTTATCATAGTCATGTTTATTTGTTTCACTTTTATCGTTGCGGAAATGCACATTCTTGTACTTCATCGATTCATTCAGTTCTTAAAAATACTTCATGAAAAACTTCTTTCTCAGCAATCTTACTTTTATATTCGACTTCTGACCTGCCTGAAATAGTAATACAATAAGATAGAAATAGGCAATAATAAGTAACATATAAAATTTCTTAAAAGTTATCCATCTAAAATTTACCGCATGAGATAGTTTATAGTTGAGACCTCACATTGCGGAAACTAAGAAGTAAAGGAATGAGAAGTTCAGTTCACATAGCATTTCCAAGTGAGAAATACGATAGAAAAGCATAATTACATCCAGTGGCGTATTTACGATTTTGTTTCGGAAGGGGCTTTCCTAACTTTCGGGTGGGGGAGCTTTGCCTGGAAATGTGAAAATTCTGCAAGATATTGCAGTTATTTTATTATAGTAAGATTTCGTGGGGGGAGATTAAGCCCGGAAGTCCCCCTAAATACACCACTGATTACGTCATAATCATAATAGCTATTGCTTTTCTCAGCTAAATCTAACACATCAACAAGTATCTGTAGTCGCTCGCCGAAGACTGAACTTCACATTGAGAACTCTATACAGAACGCGTTGCTGTTTGTTGAAGCTAAAAGAAGACAACCCAATATATCATGAGTCTACTGATGGCGTGTTAGAATCTTACTTTTGAAATAAATTTCTCAGTATATAACGTATTTTCAGTGTGAGATTTGGGAGGGGAGCTTGGAAGAAATTTCCGGGCTTTAACCCCCCAAATAAGGCCTAGTGACGCCACTGTACATATAGTCGTCTTCTGAAAATCAAAACGAAATTAGGTAAGTAAATATGTATATTTTTAAATAAAGTGCTTACATACTGAACTACAATAAAAAGTCTCATATCACAGAAACATACACTTTGTATTGGGTCCATTATTTCCCTTAAATGACTACATAGTAAACAACAAGATGAAAAAAAAAAAAAAAAAAGACACATGCGCAAATTGGTTATCTCTCTTTTGCAGGTACCGTAAGACAAGGTTACTTTGCACACGATTTAAGGAATTTTAAAGAAAATCGCATGTAACTTAGAAACGTAATGATTTAGAACACTGTATTTTAAACATATTATAGCTAGATATGTGTGGAAAACATTCGTATAAGTTCATTAGTAAACATTCAGTATAACCATAGTTACTGAAGTATAAACTTTGGTGAAAAGTAACCCCATAGTTGGGGTCACTTTCCACAACATACAAAAAAGTACGTTAACATACGAATATAACGTTTCTGTGCAATGTTTTCCCTTCAGAATTTATACATTTTACTTTCTACACAAAAGTGCATACAGTTTACAAATATTGATATTAGAACGAGGGTACTGGTATCGATACTAAGTATGAATTACCAATATTTGTGAAGAAAATTATGTATTTTCTGGTACCGGCACAGGGACTACATTCTAATAGTTCAGCATATGTCCCACATAAATGCCAACTCAGGAACAGAAAAAAATCCCCGTGAACTGATTTGCCTGGGTTATTCCTTATACCCAAGAATATCATCTCAACCGTAATTAGTGGAAGATTTACGGAGTTTGAGACTTTCAGGCTGAAGTCCACCCAAATTGCATGATTTCTTTTTCAAAAAATCTAATGCTAATCATCAAGCCGTTGACAACCCTAAACTCGGGCCGAGCAGCTATGAACATGTTTGGCCGACGCTCTATGAGTTTTAACAATTTTTGGCTCAAGCCCGAATACTTGTTCCTCCGGAACTCAAACCCAGAACCTCGTGACCGATGTCCTTGCCTCCTGAAGATTCCTCGAAGACCGAGATCGATAGTCAACTAGTTTTAAATATTTCAGTCCAAACCGCCGACCTTTCATGCTTATACACAGTGTTATAATAATAATAATAATAATAATAATAATAATAATAATAATAATAATAATAATAATAATAATAATAATAATAATAATAATAATATCTACCCAAGTAATGAATGAAAGAAAATTTTGTCAATAGTTTCAAAATTTACAAATGACATTTAACTTTGTCCGTTCCCTCCAGGCAGCTAAATTTTCGCCTCGATTTTTCTTCCTTCTTGCAGAAAGATAAAGGCCGCTCTTCTTCCTTTTCTGAGATGGCATTTTCCTAACGATTACTTTCTTCAAAGCTGCACAAACACAGTGCGGAAGCAAAACAAAAACACACTATGCGTTCGCCCTGGAATTCGGAGATTACAAACCTACCAACAGAGGAAAGGATTCCCGAACGTGACATAAGCAGCCGATTTCGAACGAAGTGAACTCGTATTTCGCGCCTCCAAGAAGTTGAGTGAGGCAGACTGCAAGGAATAGTATCACTCCGCGCTGACGTCAGAAAGTGGGTGGGTCTATGCTTGCAGCAAACGCCGCCTATGCTGGCTAGATTTTTTTTTAACGTACCATTTTCTTTTTTACGTAATAGTTTTGCTAATATGCATTTAAAATAGATTTTGATTTCAGGAACGTTTAGCAAAAGGTACAATCTACAAATCCCTGTTTTTACTTTTTCTTTTACGCAACAATTTGTTTCTCTGTTGAAGAGTAATTGCTAGACAAGCTGTCAATTCGATATTTTATTAATACTTTTATTAATTAAAGTTATTTTACCATGCTTATTGGAGGAAAGAACTACAGACAACTGTTACATACAATTTAATCTATCTAACAAAAAAAAAGAGCACAACGATATCTCACATGATAAGAGAATTAGAGCGAAAATAGATTACCATGGATTTAAATGGCAATAGCGAACTTGGACAGAATGCAATAACTCCTCTTAAAGCAATTGTATTTATCAAATAGACAACCTATAAGCAAGATGACTCTGAAAGTAATGTCTTTAATGTGATACCTTTATTTAGGTTAGAGAGATAGCACCGACATAGATGTCAGTAAAAAGCTTGCAATATATGTTGTAAATAGTGGTATTATTTTTCAACATAGTCTCCATTACGGGCAACACTCTTGCGCCAACATGAAACAATGTTTGTCATACCATCGGCGAAGAATTGCGATGGCTGCTGGAGACACAATTGCCAAACTGCTGCTTCCACTTCCGCGTGACAAGAGTCAAATTCGCAGGGCGCAAGATCCGGACTATAGGCAACATGAGGCAGAGTGTTAACAACACTTTGCCACCAGATGGGACAACTTTGAATTTTCTGGCTGAGGAGAGGACGTGTGACGGTACTCCATCTACTGTCGCTTCGTTTCCAAGTCGTAATGATGTGTCCACGACTCGTCGCTGTCGATGAATGTTCCTGGAAGCACAACCTTCGGTAGTCAGAAATTCAATGGCAGCCCAGTGTTTCAACCAGGCGTTACCACTAAATGCCATGGATTACTCTATTACTCTGTAACGAGAAGAGATAGAAAGGAGAAAGAAATGACATTCTCTAGATTTAAGATCAGTGCATTATCGATAAACAACTCGAAATGTTTGCAGTAGTATTGGACAAGTAGTGAGCTTGGAGGCATTATTTTCTGAATCACTCTCGTAAATTGTTGAATTTTGTAATCATGTTTCAGAGACATGTGTATAACTAAACTGTAGACAATGCATATTTCAGTCATGCTAAACTGTCATAACTAAAGTGTAGATAGTGAATTATACCCAATTAGTACTTTCTTCCTAGCACTAACGACATTTATTTAAGAAATATATAATGCATTTCAAGGCTATATATCGCTATTAAAGAGCAGTTCTCCTCCTGGGTTGTATATATTTGTCACATGCTTCATGGCTAGATAGTTAACGTAAGCGCCTTTGGCGTGTGAAACTCGAAGACCCTGTAAATTCCAAACCGACAGCAATAAGAAGCAAGAAACAATTAAACACAAATTTCCAGAATAAACCAACACGAGTAGTGTCCGAGGTAAAATTAGATACCTACGCTGCACATGATGGATTTTTATAAAGCAGCTTTCCAGAGACAATTTTTCTAGAAGAAGAAACTAAGCAATAACTCTGTAATCGTTATCTACTGGAACATAAAAAGAAGTTAATGAAAGTAAAAATAAAATGTTGATTTCAACACTTACGTAATTTGAATTGTTTGGTTAGTTTTAACAGCTTCGGCCTTGAAACCAGTTATTTAGAGTTTGTCCAAACATACCATCATTTCTTTTTCCTTCTAAACATCAGAAATTAAACAAAATGGCATAAGTTATGGACAAGAAACTGAAATATACTAAAACACATGTTCCAGGTGCAGAAATGAAACGAAAGTTTTCCTTAAAACCAATATCATTTTGCCTGCTGGTTGATATCTATGGAATAGTATGATTTAAGAAAAGCTTTCTTCATAGTAGTAAGAATACCTATTCTACAGAAAAAGGCGTAATGGTTCCGTCGAGGACTTTGGTTGTCTCAGAAGACATCCTCTTTGTTCCTTAATGCATGTCAAACAAAATTGACGTGTTTACCTCAAGTTCTCATTCTACAGAGTATATCGAATATCAAATCCTCTGTCTCGCTTCTTCCTTTCCTATATGAATGCGCTAGATTCAATTCACCTTTCTATTGTGCAGACATTTGACAGCTTGTCTATACGAGTGAACTAGGATAGAGTGGATTTTTGTATACTATGACTGCATTGCATAAGGAAATTCGAGCCTCAAAATAATATCTGTGGGCGTATGCAACTTATTGAATGCTGAACAATTTAGGTACATAGAAAACAAACTACAAAAAAGGAAATTCTTTTTCGAACGTCGCTTGCATATTAATTGAGGAATTAAATTGTGCCTAAAATAAACGTTGTATATTATTTTCTTTACAAACTTATGGACAATCTAACCGCCGGAGAGGTGTACAAAAACATTTATTCTTAGGAGAGCATGCTGGCTTAGTGGTAGGGCCTCACCTCTGGTGCGAGGTAAGTTCGCAAAACATGTGTGTTTGTGGTGGACAACATGTCAGTGAATTTGCTGGAGGTGCTTGCCTTTCCCCGCATTTTCATTCCACAAGCTAATACACATTAATATTTTTTCTTCAACGTCGAATCACTGTCGTAGTCACAAATCTGTCTTCGTCATTGGGGAAACGGGTAAGACAGTGACGTATAGACGTATACTGGCTTCATGGCTTTGGCTATCACTAACCTTTATAACACCTGTACATTAATATATATATATATATATATATATATATATATATATATATATATAATAGCTCTCCCTCTTTGGAGTAATGAGTAAGTGCTAATTGAGCCTCTTTAGTAAACGCCTATGCCCTTGCTGCTGGTCTAATCGCTAGAGCGCGCGCCTTTGATGGACGTGGTCCCGGGACGATTTTCGGTGGGAGAAGTTGAACGCATTAAGATGGTTCAGATTCTACCTTAGCCTGTCGGTCTCTGCCTCATGTAGCCTCGGTGCTGCAAAGGAACATTTATATCAAACATACAAACAAACAAACAAATAATAATAATAATAATAATAATAATAATAATAATAATAATAATAATAATAATAATAATAATAATAATAATAATAATAATAATAATAAAGTAAAAATGAAATGAAATCTTTAAGTTTCACGTCACAAAGTTATGCCTGGTAGATTAAAGAAAACGGTGATGATGAGAAATGAATGAAATGGTGGAATGAAGAAGGTAAGACGAAACGGGAGAACCCCAAGAAATCCACGCACACGGTGTTTGTCTACCACAAATTCCACTTGGCGAGAGAGGAGATCGAACCATGAACACTATGCACCAGAAGTGAACGCTTTGCCACTGAGCCATCGGGGCCTCTTATAAGAAAAATAGTACAAATGAAGTGTAAGATCAAATTTTCATGCTGCATCAATCGTTTCCCTGTTAAACAAATATAGTTATATTAAGAAAGTGTGCAAATAATGTTGAGTTAGGATGTTTTGAAGCGGGTCCGGATCCGTTGGACCCCAGTGAGTGCACCACTGCGTGCGTGTTATAAACAACGATGAAATAGGCGGTTAGCAACAAAAGAGCCTCAGTCTGTAAGAGTTTCCGCAACATAACTCTAATAATGAAACAAGTAATTATAACTATTCCGACTATCGGAAAATACTGTAAAACACAAAATTTGCATTGCGTTGACGCAAATCGATACGGAATGAGTCTCAAGATGTCTAAGACAATTCCCAGAGATCTCCAAAAGGCGCTGTCATTCTCGTATAACTTCCCTTTACCTTCGCTCACACCGAAGAAACCGATTGATCTAGAGACAACTAGTGTTACCTGCTAGCCCATTCGCACGCTGCGGGTGGAGGTGGAACGAAGGGAAATGCGCTGATAACTACACGATTCTTCTTGCAGTTGAGTAACTAGATGTTTTCTGCTGCGTTGCCAGATTGAAAATCTCTTACGGAAGCAGGACAGAGTGCGTGAAGGGAGTTAGTGGATGTTTCTAAATACATACTTTTCGCAGAATCTTTTAACACTGAGAGAAGATACTAAAATATAAAATTATCAATATAAATTAGTTTATATTATACTAACTTTGTTTTAATGTTCTAGGGTTACCGCCGGTAAGCCCGCTGGCCCACAAAATACGCCACTGGGGTAAGGCCGTTTCGCCCATAATCTTTTTTTTTTAAACGTTGTTGAAAATATTTATGAAGTTGAAAACAATACTGTGAATGATCAGGGGAGCAGAGTTGTCTTCAACATTGAGAGGTGGGCAGACTTGAGGGTCATTCTGCGAGGGGGCATCAATTTCATTTCACTTTCCTTTGTGGCAAATCATCACATTTCTCCCCCATAAACACATTTCAAATCGGATTACTGGAGGAACTCTAGAAATCACTCAGTTCCAAGATTGGGGGCATGTCCCCTCAACTCCTCGGGATTTGCACCAGTGATCACTGTTGCTTCCTCCCTTGCCTACAAAAAAATCTATGTCATATATGGGAAAAAAAAGAAAACATTTATATTAAACACACAGAAATAAGATATGCGTTGGATTTTTAACATAAATATTAAAACACGAACTTAACCTTACTTGTACAAAAGATCTATGTGACGATCCTTTTGTGTTTCATATCATGAGATCACACGAACCAATGTCCTCGATCATGTACACATTAATTCAGCACAAATCCAAAGTTCCAGCACACTGTCACAAACTTATAAAAAATACCTCACACATTAATATTTTAGAAACGCACAATATCGCTTGAAAACAAGGTAAAACATGCAGAAAATCACGATATTACACCCGATCTATCCGTCGACTTTCCCGCTCTTACTACCAAAATGTTTCACAATTTTGCCATAATTGTTATAGGTTTTTCTTTTTTCGTCAACGTTTTTAGCATGTTTACTAGAAATTAAGTATAGACCACTATATATTTTAAAAAACAGATAATTCCCTTCAAAAGAAATACTATACTTCCTCAGTATAACATTCTAAAAGTTTAAAATGTTGTTAATGTGAAGGAAATATGCGATTGGTTACTTCTATATAATCAATGCTTACATTTAATTTTACTCAATTTCCTACAGTGCATGCCCTTGTCTGGGGAACAGCGAAGAGTATGACAAGTATCACTCTCTGGTTCAAGCATGCGCAGTGCGCGTAGGCAGGCCCATTTTCGAATGGCCTACTTTGAAACACCGAACATTGGTGTAATTCCTAGCCCAAGAATATTGTTCTTTGGTTAACCCATCACCCACTTCACAGTTGAAGAGGGGTGCTTGCGTTGTCAACAGTGCTTCGCTGCTGAGGAAGCCAAATGTTTCAGGCCTTAATACAGGATTGGAATTTTTAAAACTGACACTATCATGCCAAATAATATAAATTTTCCCTTTTGCTTTTAATTTGCATTGAATTCTGTAATATTTTACACACATTTTTTTACACTTGAGTAAATGAATTTTAAGAAGTCTGTTTCGTGTTATACAATAAATAATTTGAAATAAATTTTATTTCAAAAACTACACAGAAATGTTAACTTAATTTGATATTTATTGCAAAAAGTTAGTTTAGTTTTGCTCAAAAATATAGGTGAGGCCATTCCTCACATGCCTCACCTGAGGAACCGCTAATGAATAATCAGTATCACAAATATCATTATTTCAAACCAAATTTGGTGGTCCCGGTTTTGATTTGGGAGGACAACTCGCAATCTGAATTTCATAGTCATTCACTTTGATTAATCATCTGTCTCATCTAGCCTAAAGGGCGTAACACTTCATTTTAGATCATGCCCGGAACGTTTAAATGTTCTTGGGTGCTTGAAACTTTTTTAATATGTTACCTGTGTATTTTGTAACTTAAAAACATTGCTGTTGCACTAAGTAAATTACAGACGTCATACCCAACTGAATAAATGAATGTGAGGGAGTGTATTAAAGATCAGAGTTATATTTTGTATTGATTTATTTACTCAATCATATTTTATTATTGTCAATGCTGTTATTTTTATTTTCGCAAAAAAATAAATTACTGTTCATATATAGACACATATTATATAATGTTTCTCTTTTTGAAAAAGAAAATGACAACCGTGAATTTTTTAAGGTGTAATAGTAAACAACAACTTGTTCAGTGAGTCACTACTGAACTCTATAGGGCGAAACGGTAAATTAATGCTATCTCAATCTTTATTTTAAGTCTTTGCCCTAATTCTGTCTTAACTATGAAGTGAGGACACTTTATAGAACAAATTTTATCCTGCAACTTCATATTCAATTTTGGACTACTCGTGTGAGATTATTATGGAATCAATCATATCAGGAGTTTGATTACCGGTGGGAGGTCATTTGCTTCAGGGTTACAAGTTAAGTTGTAGGTCCATGCTTAATATAGTCTCGGTGCTATGGTGTCCCCACCACAAAACTACCTAGGTGAAGTGCATTCAGTCCCCCAAATGACGACACACTATTCATTCTGCCGAATGAAGTCATTACAGACTGGCAACGCTACCATCCAGTCAACGAGCCTAGCAAGCAAGTATAAGCTACGAGCGCCAGGAGCGACCCGTCCATAGGGGTGTTCCAAAAACCGGTTAACCGGTTTCGGTTCGGTTTGTACCTTAAACCGAATCAGTCGGTTTGGACTTTAAACCGTTTCGGTTCGGTTTGGGAACGGTTCGGTTCGGTTCGGTTTGGGAACGGTTCGGTTCGGTTTGGGAACGGTTCGGTTTTGGAACAGTTCGGTTCGGTTCGGTTTGGGAACGGTTCGGTTCGGTTTGTAGAATGGTTCGGTTCGGTTCTTAGAATGGTTCGGTTCGGTTTAAGAACTGTTGGAGCCTGTTTGTGGACTATTTTGTTCAGTTTCAGTTCAATATTCGAAATCGATGGAAATGCAGTTTGCGTTATTAGGAATCGTCCAACCTGAGATTACAATAAGTGTGTAATGTTATGTTATCGGTATAACTTTATTCAGATGTAAAATTATTTCGATATTACTGAAACAATTGAGGGTTTATACTATGGGGATACTTTTACTGATGCTTTGGAAATTGAAATAAAACTCTTAATATCAGTTGGAAGACAACTTTACAGCATATGCAGATTTAGAATAGATACCCTGGAAGGGGGGACAATTACTTGAAAGATGGATGTTATTCCAGGGGAAGCTTCGTTTAGAATAAAAATTAAACTCATCCTGAAATGACTGAGTGGCCAATGGTTTACGACCTGTATGGTGAAATCAAATACAGAGCAGTGCACATGCCTGATTTTTCTCGTGCCTGTTTTGATACGTTGTTTCCGGCCAGACGTTGCTTTTGTATAAAATGGGCAAAATAAAATATCTTCGGCAACTTTTGCTGTTATTAAATTAATAGGGGGTCTATTATTAATTCTTGCAACGAAAAAGTAGAGGTGAACATATATTAGTTATATTAGCCTTTAACTTAAGAATAATTAAAACAATTGACATTGTCTTTTGTTCTTAAAAACAAAGAAAGAAGTTTTCACTTGGCCCTTCATCTTCAAGAAGGAGATACAACATAACAACAAACTGTATTTTTTATACTTGAACAAAGGCGCCAGAGCAAAAGCATTGTTGTAGGCTGGTAAATAATTGAAGTTTAAGCCAAGGTTACTTAAAAGAAAGGTTGGGCTATACGCGCAAACGCCTCGCTCTTCGTTTTGCGAGATGCAAGTATGTATTCAAACGTACGAAGCAGGCAAAATATGTCTTTTTTTTTTATTTATTTATGCATAACATTTTTCCTATCGCGAGTCTCTCCTACATACAAACTACGAATAAATAAGTAAATAAATAAATAAGTCAGCAACAAAGAAAACATATTTTAATGTAATTTCCATCATGGAAAATTAACAATGTATATTGTATGATAGTTATTTATTTTTCAATGAGCTAGGTAATTTTTGTATCACAACTATATTTTAAATTAATTTATATTTGAAATGCTACTGTGAATGTATGTATGTAAAGTTACAGATAAATATGTGTGCTACCAGAGCAATTCCTGCAAAGTGCTGGGCCTGGAGATAAAGTAAATTTCTGAACCAATGATGAGGTGAGTTCCACGCCAAGCATGAAGAAATTACTTTGTGATCATTGATAGGGATATTTCATTAAATATTTAAAACAATTGGAAATTGTTATTATTATTATTATTATTATTATTATTATTATTATTATTATTATTATTATTATTATTATTATTATTATTATTATTGGTGCATTCAGTTGTAGTAGCCCTTTGACACCCAGAGTTTTATGTTATTGAATATAGGACATTCAGACGTGAAGTTTAAAATCTGGAAATTTATATCTATTCCACGTGAATTTTATAAAATGTAATCCTTCCATGTTAAACGTCACGTAGGCTATCTTCCACAGGTTTATGTTTAATGTACCTAATGATGTTACAATTGCACTTCGCGACATTCATAGTATTAATTTCTAAAAAATGTATTTGGTTCATATCTAAATACTTTGTATCTTAATATTACTCATTGTCGAGAAAACCTTATTTCTCGTCTCGTCTCGTAATTTTTGTAGATATATCGTCTAGACTCGACTTTCTCTCTTTATATACAAGTGTGCAGGCGGGACATAGAGCCCGGTTCCTCTATTTACACCTAGCATTTTTTTCCTTTGCTTCAAGAGAGCTTGGTTTCTCCTTTATACCAGCGTTTGTGTGCAAAGATTTATATATACATATATTTGTGTGAGATGTACAGTATATAAAATCAGAGGAGGCTTTAGTTTTCTCCAGTATATCGTCCTTTTTAGTTTCCCTTTTTCCTTCTGTTTCTCGTTATTATTGGTATTATTACTGTTACTATTATTATTATTATTATTATTATTATTATTATTATTATTATTATTATTATTATTATTATTATTATTATTATTATTATTATTATTATTATTATTCGTTAAATAGTTTGGTTTATGCCGATGTGGCCACACGTGTGGTTGTTTCACTATAAATGTGGTTATTGTTTCTGTTGTTTCGTTATTTTGTTGTTGTTCTTTCTGTTTTCTTTATTATGTTTCGTCTTCCGTGTCTCGGTATTTTCTTCTGTTATAATTGTTGTTTCACTTGCTTTTAATTCTTGTTTGTTTGATCTTTTGGTTCGATCTTTCGGTCTGTATTAAAGCCTTTTTCTGTGTGTGGGGGGGGGGGGGGAAGTTGCTTCTTTCTCTCTTTTGTGGTTTCTGGTTGGGATGTTTGACTTTTTTTTCTGGGTTGTGGCTTCAATTTTTTATTCATTCTATGTTTCCAGTTTCCTTGGTTGGATAGGTTATGCCTTATACCGTTTATTGTACGTATTTTGTCCGTGATATAAACTACTTTATTATATGATGTAGATTTATACAGTTCTGATATTTATTTTCTGAATAATTTGTGTATATATGTTGGCCATCATCCGTTCAATTGAAAAGTGGCCAACTTAGACAGGTGGTCAACTTACAGAAAATAAGTGTGATCGGTGTATTTTTAGAATAAAATTTCTAGTATTATTTGATTGTAAAATTTTAATAAGCAATACCACGACATCTGCTTTTAAATAATGTATATTGAGTAATCAGCACCTTTTTCTTCCTGAAAACTAGTCTGGTACACTGAATTATTCGGATGGAAAAGACAATCACACAAACAACCATAAAATTGAAACATATGCACGCAGATTGAAAACAAGAAAAGGAAAATTATAAATTCAATAATTTATGTGCAGTTTATATGATTTTTTTTTCGGCAGTGACAAATATTTTCTGCAGATACCTTTCGAAGAGTAGCAGATCAGTTATTAATAACAAATTTATTCATTGTGATTCATTCTAGACGTTTTTTTTTTTTTTTTTTTTTTTTTTTTTGCATATATGAACATTCTAATTTTGTAGTAACTACCTCTTCATAATGAGCTACAAGTGTTTCCCTTTTTCCCTTGGAGCGAAAGACGTTTTGAGAAAGTCTTAACCCTTTAAAATTATAATGGCACAACCACCTGTGCCATGGCGTCGACCTTCGGAATTTGCTTTATAAGTCTCTAGTAAAGCTTTTTAGACCGGCTTTTTTGCATTCATTCAAATATGAAAGCATCATAGAACATATTTTATGGGCATTTTGCAGCCTCGCGTGCTCTGTCTGGGGGCTGTGACGTCACAAACATGGACGATGGTTTAAAAAAGGGTATATTTCAGAAGTTTTTCAAAAAATCTCTGACACATTACTGTTTACCCTAGAATCATGGTTTGTACCTCGTTGGTTTCGTTATGAGACAGGCTTTTGAAATGTACCACTCAAATTTCCCTATCGTGTACCGGAAGCGGGAAAATCTCGTCCAAAATGGATAAAAGGAGATTTTTTAAAGAAAAATTTCCCTTTTCCCCATTTTTCTCTACACAGGTACACGATACCGAAATTTGTGTAGTACCATTTGAAAAGCTGTCTTACGCTGAAGAAAATGAGGTATGATTCATGTTGCCAGAGTCAACAGACGTGTGTCAAAAAACCTCGATTTCTTTTTTTTTGTTTTTCATTTTTTACACATTTTTAGTCAATTACTTTAGTAAAGTATCTACAGTATTATCACTATTTATTCTAAGGTCATGATACGTACCTCGTTTTCTTTGGCGTGAACCAATCTTTCAAACGAAACCACTCGCATGTCTCTAGCATGTACCATAGTGGAGAAAATTCTCAAAAAAGGAAATTTTTGTCAAAAAATTCCTTTTTCCCCGAGTTTGGGCCCCTCTGGCCGGCCCTTGTGTCAACCCACAGAGCCCCAAAAAATCTCAAACATACTACATACAATGTGTAATAGCTGTACGAAGTTTCAATGTTATATCTTGAAAAATAAGGGAGGGAAAAATATTGCCCCATATGCAAACAATACCAGCTTTCCACTATGTGAGCAATGGATAACCCATTTTGCACATGGGGCAATATTTTTTTCCTCTCTTATTCTTCAAGACATAACATTGAAACTTCGTACAGTTATTACACATAGTATGTAGTATGTTTGATATTTTTTGGGGCTGTGTGGGTTGACACAGAACCGGCCAGAGGGGCCCAAAATCGGGGGAAAAGGGATTTTTTGACAAAAATTTCCCTTTTTTTCAAATTTTCTCCACTATGGTACATGCTAGAGACATGCGAGTAATACCGTTTGAAAGAGTGGTTCATGGCAAAGAAAACGAGGTACATTTCATGTTCCCACAATGAACAGTCTTGATGATGATGATGATAGTATAGAAATTCAATAAAAAGGTATTATCAAGGGAAATGTGTAAATTGGCTGTAGCATCAAAACTATTCATCACAAAGCCACTCCTTGTATCTCATTCCCTTCAACATAAAGCAAAGTTTTTTTTTAAGTAGCATTTGCATGATCGTATTCTATACCAAAGGGGAGATATTCGCGATAAAAAGGGATATTTTAAAAAGAAAATCCCTTTTTCCCACTTTGAGCGAAAATTTACCGCATTTGGTACACTTTAGGGAAATTTTACGGACGCAGTTTGACACACTGGTTTACTAGAAACAAAACGGGGTATGAACCATGATCCTACGATAAATAGTCTTGACGCAATAGATCAGCGTTTCCCAACCTCTTTCAACTTGCGGCACACTACGGCTGTTGCTTGGATTCTCGCGGCACACTTAGATATTATTATTTGTAAATATAAAACACAGTGGTATTTTTTGATTATTGATCTCCTTCTCACAAAGAAGAAAGCTCTATCACTGTTTTTTTTTTTTTTTTCGTGGCAAATCATTATGCTTATTTTTCATCCTAATTTTAAAATAGAAAACAATTGTAATGAAATATTGGACTCAGGTTTTTAAAAATACGCTTTCTTTTTAAAAACTGTATCCAACCTTTTACTAAGAAGGAAGATCACTAATTAACGAACGAACAAACACATCTCTTTTACTTTTAAAACACAAATGTAGGTAATTTGTTGAAAGGATTGAACGAAATTTAAAATTTTAAAGTTACGAAATAGTCTGCAACAATAAAGAAGCAATAATGGTCATTAGAAATGTACAGAATGGTATCCCGGTATCAAACTTAAAATTGTAGATTCATAATAGAGTTTCATAGTAATGTGAAATACAAACACATTTTTCCCTAGGTTTTGCAATTTGATTGCTATAAAATTAATAATTTTGTTTCGATTTCTCGCGGCACACTAGCGGCCCATTCACGGCACACCAGTGTGCCGCGGCACACCGGTTGGGAAACGCTGCAATAGATGATTGAGTGAAAGTCTACAAAATACCTAAAAAAAAAAAAGACAATTTAAAAGGGTTAAGGGAATTCGTATTTCCAAACTTCCGCTACCTTTCGACAAGCAGTCACGTGCCAATAAATGACAATTGAGATGGTTAGCTTTAACCTTGAATTTTCGCAGTTATTAAAGCTCCCCAGTGATGAAAGAAGCCGATATAGCTAATGGTTTTACCAAAACAGACAGTGTAAACAAATACTTACAACCATTTCCTGAATTCCTGTACGTGCTTTTCCTTATTCGTATCTTCCTTCAACACCCCTTTGTCAGGGTAGTATTCTGGCCATTGACCTCCAAGAACAAATCGTAGGAATCTATGCTTCTCTGTCTCCAGTAACAAATACAGAACATTTGGCTCTCATATGGTAATACGAAAGAGTTTAAAAAAAATAAATAAATAAATAACAAAACGTATTTGCATGGCCAAGATACGCAGGTAAATTTATCATTATCAAAATAGGATAAATATTGCTTTAATGCGGCCAACTTCCAAGATAGACAGATGGCCAACTTACAGAGTAATAAGTAACGAATGTCTTATGGGAAAATGCAGGTTCAAGACGAACCAGGCCAAGATAAGCAGGTGGCCAACTTAGAGAGGTGGCCAAGTTGATAGGTTTTACTGTACTGTATAATGAATATGGAATCTGTGTAAAAAATTGTCTGGGGCTGAAAGTTCTTATGTGGGAAAGTTAATTAAGAAAGGAAAGATAGAAAAAAAAGTCGTATAGTGGAAAGAATTTTGATGTAGAAGATATATACTAGAATTAGAAAGGATGAAGTGTCTCAGTCTTGGGATAAATATCGTATACAATTGTATTCAATAGTTCAGTGAATCGACTTTGCCCTTACCTGAAATCCGAGAGAACTCAAGGTATCCTTAACCCATTTGGGACCAGTGTCCTATTTTTAGGACACTTGATATTTTATTTTTTATAACAAAGAAGAATAAGGTTTTCGTGTTCTGCTAATTACAGGGAGCAATTAGAGACCTGTCATAATGCACTGTAATTTTTTGATACATTTTTTCCTTTCCCTCTATAAAAGACGGACGCTTAAATTTATCTGAGTATGTTACTTTATTTGGGTATGTTTCGGGCAACGTTATTTTTTGTTTTTAATACAAACAATGCATTCAATTTATATGTATTAGGCAGCAATAGGTACGCGGTAATCAGACTATAAAAGAGTTATTTTAGTTTTGTTATTACTTTCGGTGCTATAGTTGTTGAAACATTAGTGTCATATAAATAGGACGCTGGTCCAAAGCAATATACTACTAAGTAATAAAAGCGAATGTATAGATAGACTGACGCCCTTGATTTTTCGCGTTCTTACGCTTATCATTCATTGTTCAATACTTAAATACTACGTTTTTTACTTTTCTCAATTGAATGCAATTTGCATCCAAGCTTTACTGTAACTACAGTAGAGAAATAAGTGGTAGAAAAAGAAAAGTGCTGAATAATAATGTTCATTTGAAAAAAAAAGATACGCATCATACACAAAGCTTCCCCTAGTTGGTGTACAAACTGACAGAAACTTCAGCGAACTGAAAGAGAAAGGTTGTAAACAAATTACCTGCAGAGATATTCTTTTGTATTTTCAATAGTGACTCAGTGCAATATAGCTATAGTGAAGGAAACAGTTCGTTTTGATGTACATATAAAGAACAATCATCATTTTCTGTTGTACGATTATAAAACTTGTTATAAAAATTTAATCTCTGCTATGGAAAAGATATGAAAATAAAGGAGAGTGCTAGCGACAATATATATCATGATAGAGAAGACGATTTTTCTTAAAGATTCCAGAGTGGTATTCAATATGCTATGTAAATGGTCTGAATAGTCATCTCCTATATTTTGAGAATTTTTTCGCAAGTAGAGATCTCCTAATACATCTTCGTGAATTGGGATTCAGAGCAACCGTTACTCTGCAAAGCAATCGTGTGTCTAAGTATCCATTGACTGATTCAAGAGTTGAGTAAATACATATGCAGGGAGTTCATATGAATACAGATTCGACTGGGATGGTAAGTTCTCATTGCCAAAAGGAATGACAATTGACGTGTTGTAATTGGCACAAATTCTGACAACATACATCCTGTTTCGTGAACGATGAGGTGGAGCCGACTACATGATGAACATATTAGAATTGAGCAGCCTCATGTTATCCTACAATAACCATATGGGAGGTGTCGACTGTTTCATAAACTGGGGGGCGCGGTGGCTCAGTGGTAGAGCGTTCACCTCTGGTGCTTGGGGTCCCGGGTTCGATCCCAGCCCCCGCCAAGTGAACTTTGTGGTGGACAAATACCGTGCTCGTGGGTTTTCTCGGGGTTCTCCCGTTTCCTCCCACTTTCTTCATTCCACCATTTCACTCATCTCTCATTATCACCGTCTCCTTTAGCCTAACCGGCATAACCGTGGGACGTAAAACTCAAAGATTTCATTTTTTCATTTCATTTTTGTTTCATAAACTTAGAATTGATATAAGATGCAAGAAGTGGTATTGGGTGATATTTTCACGAATTATTAACATGATGATCGTAAACTCATAATCATGTTTACGAAAACCAACTCAGTTCAATATGGATCTTCTGACATTTACACGCAACATATCTGTATATCTATCATATATATCAAACTTGTCGGTCACATTCTCAAATGTATGCAATGATGTAAACCTCGCTGGATGTGATTACTTCATTATGGAAAGGAAGACGTAAAGATGCCAATAGATGCACTTGAATATCATTATCATACTTTGAAAAGTGTAATGTCACATTGTGTTTCAAAGCGTTTCGTGAAATACCAAGAAGGCAAAGAAAAATAAACTTTGAATCAAAGCCAAACACATGTAACAAACTAGCACAGGTAGATCGAAATTACAAGATAGCAATTATCTGAACTTCAAACGTAACAGTTTAGTGTTCTAAATATTGGTATTTGTACGTTATGTTTAGTTATGTGTCATATATATATATATATATCGTATTTTGTATAATTTTGGTAAATAAACATCAATACAAAACACACACGCATATATATATATATATAAATCAGGAAGACTTCGTGCTTCGATAGACCAGCCGTGATCACTCAATGCCTTGAGGCACTTAGCGGTAAAAATTTGAATTGCCTCACTCAAGCAATAGAATGCAATTAGTTAGGAATATGGCCTTTCTAGTATATCAGAAAGGACCAGCGTCCTATTTATAGGACAGGGCGTAAGTCACATCCGATGCGCAGGAAAAATCAAAATGTTATATTTTCGTGATACTTAGGCAATAATAAACTAATTTGAATTCTTAAAGTGAAAGAAATCAAAAAAATAATAATTTGGTCCCAAATGGGTTAAGCATTCAAAATTATAAATGTTAAATGATAATATGTAACTTGTAAATATTCATGATGGCGAATGTTACTGTACTATGAAAAAAATATATCGTGGTGCTATATTATAATACAAGGAAAAGAAAGATAAATATTTTTGAGTAAAGACTGGCTCGTTTCTTATCTGTTGATATTTTAGTATGAGAACCAGTGTGAAGAGTCGCACAATGGAAATATTACAGTTATACTATTTTATGAGTACTGAAACTACCAGAAATTTAACAATTTGTATTACAGTTCGGTTCGGTTTCGGTTCAGTCTGAACGGTTCGATTCGGTTTGGGAACGGTTCGGTTTGGAAACAGTTCGGTTCGGTTTGGAAACGGTTCGGTTCGGTTCGGTTTGGAAACAGTTCGGTTCGGTTTGGAAACGGTTCGGTTCGGTTCGGTTTGGGAACGGTTCGGTTTGGAAACGGTTCGGTTCGGTTTAGAGACGGTTCGGTTCGGTTTCGGTTAACCGTTCCAAACCGATTTAAGTAACAAACCGAAACCGCGGTTTACGTTTCCAGGAACCGTCCACCCCTACCCGTCCATTTTTAACTCGACGACAGAAGGAGCAATTAGTGAACTCCCGACGAACGTGAACAAATAAGAACGAATAACCTGTGCTGATGTGATTGATATAGACATAATTAGCTCTATTTGGACTCAAACATCGAACGAATATTCAATTGATTTTTATATTGTAATTTATCTGGCAATGTGGAAATACGTATAGCGCCTCAGCAAAATAAATAGTGTGTTTTTAACTTAAATAGTTTCGAGTCATCGACTTATTTTTATTATCGTATGCCATTAGCTATTAGATTTCCCTGTAAGTGGTTTCTCTTTGCTTCTGAGGCAAGTTACAAGTACATTCCGTCCTGCTGTTTCCTATCTTGATCGCAATGGGTGAAATTTTCATTTATTGAATCGGTTTGTTTTTCATCGGATCATTTAATTTAGAATGTTATTTCATTACATTTTTATTTTAAAAAAAAAAAAAAAAAAAACAATACACGAGCCGGAGATCACAAGTTAAAAGATTATGAAACTCAGGTCTCAATTCTTGCTCCCGAAACGAGAAAACCGTTGTCGTACAATGTCAGATAAAGACCACCATGGTTTTAAGCACGTGGCATGCAGAGTAGATATCGGTAGCGACCCCTCTGTTTTCAGGTACTAACAAGCCTTCATAGTTGACTTGTGACAAGGGAAAGAGTGCATTTTCATTATTTTATACTCCCTTTTGTATTTCCAACTGAATTATTGTTGGAATTCTGAGTTTAATTTCTAGTTTTCCTTTGATTACCCTTGTAATTGGCGTTTTTTTCCCACCTGATCTCATGGAGGTCATTCCTATTCATGAATATTCGTCCATGTTTTCATTTTTTATAAGAAAATATCATGTGTCAGTTTATTTATTTATTTATTGTTTTACTTTGTTTGTCTTTCAGGGGTGTCATAAATGTCGATAGTATGTAAGATGTTAGAGCACGCGAGTGAAGAGTATTTATCTGTAAGATTCATTTAGTGCCATCATAAAGTTCTTGTTCGACTACGTGTTTCGATACCCCCGTGCATATTCGCCTCCCCTTACTTTCATATTTACAAGTATCAGTATAGTTCAACCTTCACCTTTTTAAATCGTAATTTGCACTTTTAGTTCGTCGTTGTTGATAATTAGTATTCGTATGCAGCCCTCATTATAGTATTTTTGATATTCTCTTTTTTTTTCTTGAAGTTTAATTCCATACCTTCCTATGCGACGGTACTAAAGTTTTCATGATATTTCCCTGTTATTAAGAAGTGGTCCTATTAAGATGGCTATGAGTAAGGAAGGGCTTAAATAAATTATGAAATCGTTAATGGACAATCAAGCAAAAGCATACATGATCAGCTCAAATCCAACCAGGATGAGCTTAATAAAGAAATGTAAAGCATGAAACAAAGAATTTTTTTGTTCACTAAATGATAGAGAAACAAAACTCTGCGCTGAACTTAGTTACGCGAATGGTGAGATGAAAACAGAACTGTCTTCACTTTACAACGTATTTGTTACAGTCATGAAAAACACGGATAAAGCTCTGGAAGGAATGCGTGGTTGCATTCAGTCTCTTGACAAACGCTGCATGTGTCTTGAAACAGTGACAGCTAAGAACAAGAGTAGCATTGTTGATGTTGTCCGTGAGACAGAACGAATTTCAAACGCTACGAAATCAATTCCGGAGTACTGTACTGAAGGTTACGAGCACTTAAGCGTCGCAGATCTGTCAAGTCGATTTGTCACTCTTCTAGTTCGTACGACAGTATAATGCACTCTTCTTGAGCTTTTCATACAAAATCATCAGCTGTCATAAAGCACAATCTGCACTCTCGCAGGTGTAAGAGTTGTGTGACATCGTTCCTGTCCACGAACCGCCCATATTCAATGTACAGCTATCACACTTCTGTGCGCAACCTAGGGCCAGATGCATAGTCCCAAGACGAACCGTACCTGTTAGATTCCTCAACATTCCCCTTGACCGTGCAATGCATAAAGCTTCCAAACTGATCCCTCAGGTACGGTTAACACTGAGGGCTGATTAGTCTAGCCACACCTCGAGTGAGGCTAAAATTTTGTCATAAAAAGTTGAAGATAAAGCTGCGAACCTCAATTCTACTCTGACAAAGCATTAACATCGTAAGCAGCAACTGCATGGATATAATGTATGCTATGCAAAAAAAAAAAAAAATGTTCCGAACTTTGTTCTTACAAAGGCGGAAAAATAACGGTGTAGATTAGGAGTACAGTTCTTTTTTTTTTTTTTTTTAATTTCAGATAAAGTCTGTTAACTCGCGAAAAGATATGAGTATATAGAAAAGATCACAAATAACGGCGAGCTGAAAAATTCTAAAAAGCTGAAATTTTTAGGATTTGCTCTCTGTATCAAATGCTATGATGGTTTCATTAAAGGCCACAACAGAAGATTGGAGCACACTATCCTTTTGAAGTAGCTTATAGGCTGTTTTCTTTTCTTTTCTGAAGATCGCTGATGTGGCATCACATCCAGTGAGCGAATGAAGAAAAAGGAAACAGTCCTTCAGTGGTTCAAGAGTATTTTGTATTTCGCCAATCTGATAGTATTTTTCTTCAATGTTGCCAATTATCAACTTTACAAAACATGATGACGTTCCAGGATGTCCGCGAGCGATTAAAATGGGTAGGAAGTCTGAGTCAGATAGTACAACTGCAACAGGACTATGGTTTCAGCTCAAAATCTATTGCCGTTCTGCAAATTAGAATATCAACATTCCCATCCGCTCGGAACACTGTTATCCCACTCTTACTAAAATATAACTTCAACATGTTAATCAATGGTGCCTTATTCTCAGAGTTCCGTAAAAACTCAGATTTTCGTGATAGACGATGGTTACAGACATTTTCTACATTGTCCTCTGTTTCTCAATACTCTTAGTAGTCTACAGTTTTAGAAGTATAGTTATTAAACACTATTGCACCGTATGGAGTGAAACGTCGTTGTACAAAACCCACATACTTTTCACATATCGCATCATAGGTTTCCGATTTGGTCCAAACAATTTCACGAAGAATAAATCCTCCATCTTTTACAGACATAAAATTTTGCGCTGCTCTTACACATGGCTCAACAGTTTACACTATAGTTGAAAGAGTGAATTTAACACTTTTTCTCATTGACACCTTATCAAATAGAAATGGAGGCATCGGTACTAATTCATATTTGAGATACTCTTGAATATTCTCCCTCGAAAGAAGTACTGCTGAAATTCTACTGAAGAACTGCAATGGATTGATAGACAATTTGCTCTTGAATTTTGATGGTGTTGTTAGTAGCTGATATAGGAATAGCTTTTTTTCTTCCTTTGCAGTTTCACAGTTCCAAAGTAACCACCTATCTTCTAGTTTAATGACGCTTCACCAGTCTTCTTTGCTTGACCAGAGTTTGTTTGAGTGCCAACAATTAAAATCGTGCAATGTTCATGAGTAAGTTCTTTGTTGCTGAGATTTCAGAGGGATTACGAAGGGATGACCAGTCAGACATCTTCTGTAGATCCTGATTATCTCGTGGATAATTTCGACATGTTCTGAAGACAAAAATGTTTATGGCGAAAGTTTTCTAATACTTCAGTGACTTTCATGGTGATAGGAAAGTACAGTATCAATGTAGCTAATTTTGAATCTGATATTTCTCGGCCTTGAGTTATTCCTCCAGAAAGTACACTGATTTCATTAAATTTTATTCAATGATCATATCTGACGCAACCCCACTCCAATATCTATTTTTCTGCGAATGGTAATATATCCTTGTTCTATAAAATTTGCTGTACTCCTTGGGATTCATTTTCTCCTTCAAAGCTTCTATCTGCTGAACATACAGATGCGCACATTTAGCATAAAAGTGGTGATCAACTGCGTGAAAGTACAGAAGCATTGATTTGTTTGCACGCAAATGCAATTCCCACTGTCCAGTGCGATCCGCCTGAATGTATAGTAGTATGAGGTTGACTTGTTCGAGGAATTTCAACCACGACGAGGATTACGAAAATGTGTGGCTCTTTCTTCAGGAGGCATACTTATTCTGATACACCCATGCAATGGAAAGTTTCACGACCATCTAGTGTTCTCGTATTGCCATCAGCGATATTAAAGATCCACTGAATAAAATATAATAATAGTTGTGGAGCACAATATGATATACTTGAGAATTCGTGTCGCCGAATCTCATTATAACTTGCACAAATTCGAAGACTTTGAGAGAGACTTGGACTGCCGAGAACCAAAATGACGTAGGCTGTATACTCCTGTTAGAAAGCTAATTGGGAGATATAAAAGTTTTGAGTCTACATAACGAAATAATGAAACTACACATCATACTCTGTTTTCGGGCTATCCTGCGATCACTTTTCTTTGGTAATGTCACTTTTTCGACCGTATGTTTTAGTGAGGGTGGGATAAGATCAATGTGCTCCTCAAAGATTTGTCTGCTTGACAATATGGCACATTATAATATACTTTTCATTGACTATTTTCTTTAATTATTTTTGCTGCTTTTAATAATCTGAACTCTTTCACTTTCCTCGTTCCTTTCCCTTTTCTCGTACCAAGCATTGGGCAGCAGTCTCTCGGTGCTCCGTTGAAAGCTAGAATGGATTCCCTCCCATCAGTCATTGTTTCAGTAAAAGTGTTCCTGGAGGGCACACTCAGTATTCCGGGAAGCACTGCTGGTACTATTCTATTTATTATTATATTATAGACATATTACTTTGGTCTCCTCTTGCGGACACTCTCATAGCTCCGGGGTGGGGGCACTGCCCCCCAAAAACATACATGGAAGAAACACTGCGTCCCATAACCAATGCACCTCTCTGTAACGATCAATCATTCACCAAATCCTTTTTTGCAGTTTTTCATGTTTTGTAGAGTAAATATAAATAAATATTTTTTAAATTAAAAAAAAATGATATTTAACCATCAGTTAGTGCCTTTTTTATTACCGCTAACAGGTAGGCTCACAACTTAGTAAATATCTCGAAAAGTTATGATCTGATTTTGATTATCTTTTATTTAAAATGCAGCTTATGAAACACACAATCGAAATATACTGACATATTTTCACGATTTTCTAATGGTTTAGGAGCTTAAACGCAAAATATTATAGAATGCCTTTCTTAAATGCCGAAATTATCAATTTTGATCACGAATGACCATTTTTTGAATTAATTTATTTAAATGCATTATATGCCAAATTAAATTGCAGTTCCTGCAGAGTAAATTGGTGTTTTCTAAATTTAAATATCGTTATTGGCTTACAAGATAGAGGCTGAAACAGAGAACTAGGTGCGTATGGGATGGTGGCCATCTTTGACCACCATTTTGAGGATGAAGTTCACATGGGATATTTTGGGACTTTTGAGGTTTCATTGTATTTGACACAAAGAGCAAGCCCTGAAATTTTCAGCTTTTTTAGAATTATTTCAGCTCGAGCCCCTTTCCGGGTCTTTGTTTACTGGGCTATAAGGAGTATGTAGCTAGAAAACGTGTAACGCTGTAGCTTTACAATAGAGATCCCACAAGAAATAAATTACATATACACTGTACCTTTTTGACAATATCAATCCATAGCACTTTCGAGAATGTATTTTCTGAACAATTTTCCAGTAAAGGTTAACGTTAGGAGGGCATAAAAGTTATGTCTATAAATACACTATATTTTAGGAAAATTCCATATAAATAGCGTAAAACGTATGATCTACTCGTTCCTAGAGTGTTATCAACCAATTGTGTACAATTGTATAGGATACATACATACCTCGCTAGTACATATAATGAAAGCCACACGTCTCAAAACCACGCACCAAACTTTGCAAGCTGCTCATTACAAGCATTTTTTTTTTTTTTTTGCATCTGTTACGGTTTATGCCAAGGTGAAGCTGGAGGGCTATAATCGAGGTTCGTCCGTAGGGGACGGGTGAATTTGCGATGGTGGTTATACGTGTAAGCGAATTAGTGGTTCACTCAAGCAGACGGTTCTAAGAATTAGAAAATATATAGGTAAAATACGATGTGAAGCCTAAATTTTCCGTAAAGGAATGAGAGTGTGAATATAAATAATTGCCATCAATGGCAGCATATTGAAATGAATTTTAAGTGGTAATGAAAGTTTTGTATGTGTAAGCGTGCTATTCCACTATCCTCGTATATACGTATAGCCCCATCGCTGACGCGCCTGCTCCCTATGGACGTACCCGCTTGCTATCACTCGAGCCCCCTTGATGCGCTCCGACCCTATTCCATTAGATATCGTTCGTGCTTTTGGCCACATATCACAAGTTGATTCGTGTCTTATGTACAGTAGTTTGTATACCATACGTCCACACTGTACTTATACTGAGCCCTCCGGAGGTCAATCTTCATTTTGTGTATGCTCCGCTAAAAGAAATACAAAACTCTAACCTAACCTGAAAATGCAAAACTGTGTTAAAATTTGGTAGAACTGTCTGCTCGAATAATGTTCAAATTAGTACAAAAAATATGCATCAATCTGTAGTAGGTGGTCACTAGAACCTAGCTTCGCATTATAATAACATAATTACGAACCATACATCTTAACGCTGTTTCCATAATCACAGATACATGTGAACCAATGCGTAATTTGAACAATTACAGCGCAAAACAGGAGGTTGATGTTTTCCTTTCCTTATCCACACACGACCATCGCTAATGTGCCTGCTTCCGCGGACAATATCGTGCGTGATCCCTCAAATTGTGTCCAGCTTGCAATCAGAATAAATGCAAACTTAGCTTGTGTTGGGTACTTAGGATACATTCGTGCATGGTTTTCTCACTTACATTAAATGTTATTTATGTTATTAGTATATTGGGCCTACCCTACTTGTGGGATTACGCTTCGCCACTGTGTATGAAATAAATATAAATGTCTTGTTTTTATAAAACATTATAATCACCTGGTATCGGGTCGCTGTTCGGGCATCATTTATTTATATAACTGTTTTCCCAGGTCTGTCCTCCGTGGTCCTGCCAATGAGTATGTTCCGGATGCCGGGACCTACTCGGGTAAGGCGTTGAGGGACATGTCCTAAAATGATTACAAAATTAAATTGCCTGCCGGTCTCAGTAATGAGATGGGTATTAAGCACCGAGAGGTTCGGATGTCTCGTCTAAAAAACCTCGCGGACGATCAGACGGTCACTCAGACACAACGCACACAAACATCACTCATACACACAACAAAAACACACTGGATTAAACGACACTATGCATGTTTATTAAAATACTATTAAAAATAACGGATTAGAACAATAATCACAACACTCAACACTGCATATATATATATATATATATATATATATATATATATATATATATATATATACAGGGGTGCCCACAAGGGGGGGCTATGACGCAAACTGCGTCATTCAAATATTTGGGCGGGGTTAAAAATCTATATAAATATCTTTGATGGGGGGTAAAATTAATCGAAAAGAAGATTTTTTTTCATGGAAGAACACCTACGGATAGACAATTGGGGGGGTGCGTCATGGACATAAGGGGGGGCACCACTGATTTATATATATATATATATATATATATATATATATATATATATATATATATATATATATATATAATTATTTTCTTTAGTAAAATCACATTTTACTTTTTCACTACACCTTTGCCCTTTGTCATTTTTATATTAGGATTGAAGATTAAGATAATGATTCCATTATATATACTTTTCTCACACCACTAATGCACTTGGGTGATTAGCACTGGGGAAAATACGCCGGGATAACCCCACGAAGTGATATAGTGGCTGCTCCAAACAATTCCCCAATGTCGACGTGAATCCTAAGTAAAAATAAATAGTCTCCAAAGTGGCATGATAATGTTGGAGGGAGCGTTTATAACTTATACTCACAAGGTGTGTGAACTTGGGTTTCACTGATTGGGGCTAGCTAATAACGTATACCCCTTAGCACAACATTATACTTGATGTTCGACGCGACGTGCGTGGTTGCTGCCTCGAAACGTGGAGTAACACCACAGATCAAACACTGCTCGAACTTAGAAGTTCGAGATACGAGCTGCATTGATCCACTAATCAATGTTGGCAGTTCATTCTCAAAAGCACTCAAGTTAAATCACCTGTATGCACATCCAAATAGAATATAAAAAAAAGAGTTGGCGTTAGTAGTCCACTGGCCACGACGCACAAGACATTGCGATAACGTGACTGTGGGAACATTTAGATAACGAGTTGCTAAAGCGATGTGGCTGGCTTCTCCTTGTTGTTCAGATACCTGCTATGTGTTTTAGGTCGCAGTATTTCCATGAATGATTGGAGAATACACTTGATACAGTTCCAAATGACCATATAACATAGTTTTTGCATATTAATGTGTCGGGGAGAAACACTGAGAAGCTTCGTCTTTACTAAAACGTTCTCACCACAAAGCAACGTTTCATATATATATATATATATATATATATATATATATATATATATATATATATATATATATATATATATATACAATAAAGACTTCTTTGTTTATTGAGTGGTAAAGAAGCAATTCCCACCGAAGAAAGAACTTATTTGTGTCTCAGAATCGAAGTATAAATCGAAAAAAAATACAGTCTTTCCAAAATATATAGAGCGTTCACAAGAAATAATTCTATAACCTGATGACGGTTATAACATTTAAAAAAAACACACATCCTTTTATCACAAAGTGTAACATCACTTCTAAAACTTCATTTCTTTTAAAAATAAAACTGTGAAAAATATTACATACGCTCTTTTAACAGAAATCGATTCAAATGTCGTTGTATCCTTATCCATAATCTTGTATGAATTGGTCATAAACAAATTTATTCTTATTCTATATTTGGACACAATATTTTCACGAATTCAACGGAAACAATGCATAGTTTTATTATTTGATCTAGTCTTAAATGAATCGTCACACACATTACAATCTTCATTTTTCAAATCAATTATTGCATGAAGACAATTTATTTGATAATTGCATCACACTGATACACACTAAATCGTGGAAGATCACTTCCATACACCGAATCTTCCTATCTCAATCCTTTTACACTGAAAAATTAAACTACATTTAATTTACATCTACATGTCGCTAGATAAATCTAAAGTTAACAATAATATACACACAAAACCGCACCATGGATATTTCAATACTTATTTATTTGATGTACTTTGTGTTTACTGTATATGAAGGTTGTGTAAGTGAATAAATGAAAATGAAAACGAGTTTGAAAACAATACACACGGCTCCCCTTAACATTTTGCATAGGAATAGGAACTGGAATATATGGTTGAAGTTTCTGAGAACATTAAGGAAAATAGTGTGTTAGCATTCTGTGTTAGTACCCTTCTCATTTCCAGACTCGCATTATTGTTGGAATCTTCCACAAGCAAACGTTTAGCGAGCGTAATACATGACTAAGCTTGGAAAATGTAAACAGAAAGTTGAACAAGAGAACATACAAAACCTCTCATTGAGTTCCAAAGGAAATTTCGCCAACGATATGCTTAAGTATTTTGTAAATATTACCTATAAACGGCTAAACAAAGTAACTTTAAAGACTATTTAATTCACAACAAAAGATAACTTTGATGATTGTAATGTACATTAGGATCACGCAAGTGAGCCTCATACGACTCTAGTGTTACTTCTATGTTCTCTCCGCTATTCACAACGATAATCTTTGAACGAAAGCGAATCTTTGAATCTTGTTTTTGCAGTAGACAGCTTAAGCAATTATAATTATTTGGGCCGAGTTTATTAAATGAGTCAATCAGTTAACATATGCATGGGTAACGGTACCTTTAACGGCGGCCATCTATATTTCATACATAAAAATATATGTTGAGTTTATATGTATGTTGAAAGTTAAAATCGTTTCTATGATTAGCATATTTTGGGGAGGGGCGAAGTTACAAAAATATTGATGAGGGTAAACTCAACATACTTAAGTAACAGGGTATATCTAATCTAGGGTATTGTTGTTGTTCAAACTCATGCTAAGCAGATGTGTATCCCAGAGGATAGCACACGGTTTGTTTAAATGTTAAAAATGTGGTGAGTTAAAATCTGGTCGCGCTTATGGTATGAGACGCTATATAACGTCTAGAATATTGTTTAACAATAGTTTAACCTTATATATATATATGCATACTTTCTTAAAACTAAAATATTATTGGTAGGGTTAAAACTTAACTTACTTCGAGTATAAGGTGGTCTAATCACTTCAGCTAAAGTTGCTTTGATTTATACATTTAAGTTTCATGTAAGTGTCTTTAGCATGTTACCAGAGTTTTCGGTTGCTTACACGTTATTTTACAATAGTATAACTGTTTTCATCATATTAGTCAATTAGTAGTCAATTCACGTTTTATATACGTACTTAACCCTACATTCGCTAAATTAATAGTACCAACATATGCATATTTTTAACATACATTCTTCGTAATAAACCGCATATACACAACATTGCATTATCAGTGTATTTATATATGCACGACTAAGAAAATGATTTACCATTTGCAATTCTCCCTTTCATGCATAGTAAGCAACTCTAAAAGCAGGGTCATTAGGGTGGCTGAGAATCAGAAAGACGTTGAACCAAACTTCAATTTTCTGTGGCAAACTGCAAATAAGAGAACAAAATAAATTGTTAATAATGACTGTTTCATTATTGTGAACGAAATGGATGACATAAATTGTTACAAAATAATCTTAGTGAAGCAGTTCAAACAAGATGAATTGTAAGAAATACATATAAGAAAATAACAGTTTCTTTCCTTATTAAAAAAAAACTCGTAAAAAAAGAAAAAAAGTTACATAATGTAAAGGCTTTATACAAAAGTCTCACAGCACAACAACAAACATCCACAAGAAACTGAAAGAGAGACAAACACAGACTAAGGGACACCATTTTCGTAGAAGACTTGTGGGATTCCCATGTAAGCTAAAGAGATGGGATCCTATTTGTGAACCCGATTGTTAGAATAATAATAATAATAATAATAATAATAATAATAATAATAATAATAATAATAATAATAATAATAATAATAATAATAATAATAATAATAATAATAATATACAAATATGTTAATCTATACCAGTGGTCGCCAAACTTGTGAAGCTTCTGAGCTACAGCAACGTTTCCAAATCACACTGTGAACTACCTACCAAAAGAACTACCAGCTTCTTTAAAAAATCTTACATTTGTTTATTGCCTACAAACTTATATTTTTTAATAAATAAGACATCGAACTATCCAAGTTAGCAAATGTCTAATATATACACGAAACATATAACAACCCTACGCGTATACTGTAAGATGAGGATGACAATGGCATTTGCGCGGGGGAAACAAACAGTTGTCGTCAGTGCTTTCTGTCGTTCGCGTCAGCTCAGTGGAAGAATCAAGGTTAGCCAAACTGGGAGTTAATGTGATCAACCGTATAAGTCCCCGCGAGCTATTAGTAGCTGGCGATAGACGGTTTGACGATCACTGGTATAGACATATACGCAACCCGTAACTCTCCAATGTGTTGAAGTTTGGATAGTAGCATTATTTACAGGTTGATATATCTTAGCATTAGACATATGATTTTAATTATACCTATTCTTTTCTAGCCCAGTGCATTTAGGCAGTTTTTGAGGCAAACCTGGACAAAAATAATAGCAAAGCGAAACCACTTGGATTAGGTTCAACATGCTTTCCAGAACATATCCTGAAAATTCCCACCTTCTCCCACCTTGAGAAAATCCGCCATCTTGGATTCAATATACGACCAGACCAAAACATCGATTTACATTTAGATGACAATATCTACTCACAGAATTAATCTAAAACTTCGTTTTTGTACCAGTTTCTCGATAATAACATAGATTAACGAATGCAAGTTTTCGTTATTCCATGTATTGCATCAATATTGAAAAATTACGGACATTATATAAAAATAATGTGTTATTTGCATATAATTCACAAGTAAACCTTACGTTTGGGTGAATCGAGTTGCTGACTGAGACACATATGGGAAAGTAGTACTAAATGTGGTCAGTATTTCAGTGAAGTTGTAGATGCGAAGCTCCAGGGGTTTAGGAGATACAGCTACCAGAACATCAAATGGAAGTAAAGAATAGTCTTCATACAGTTGGAGGTAAAAGCTCTGTAAGACTTCTTGTAACGACAAAAGGTGAATAACAAATATATGGGTACATATTAGGACTAGAGGGAAGTCATATAGTAAGGGTATACCTGACGGCGGCCATCTTGAAATCCGCCATTTTGAATTAAGGTTAAGTTTTCAGAATAGGAATAGGGTCATGTATTACATGATTTAAGGCGCAAATTTAATCAGAAGAACAATGGTGACGTTAATTTTGATTTACGCGCAATTGGTAAAAAGTTACAGGGGAAATTAAATATTGTTACACGGGCTAGAAGTTAATCAGAAATACAATGGTGGCGTTACAATGTTAGTTGTTTGATATTATACTTGCACGCCATTTCGTTGTTTTTCTTGTATCATGTTAAAGGACTAATGCATATGCTGCAACAATATTTAATTTCCTTGTAACTTTTTACCAATTGCGCGTAAATCAAAATTAACGTCACCATTGTTCTTCTGATTAAATTTTCGCCTTAAATCATGTATCACATGACCCTCTTCCTATTCTGAAAACTTAACCTTAATTCAATATGGCGGATTTCAAGATGGCCGCCGTCAGGTATACCCTTACTATATGACTTCCCTCTAGTCCTAATATGTACCCATATATTTGTTATTCACTTTTTGTCGTTACAAGAGGTCTTACAGAGCTTTTACCTCCAACTGTATGAAGACTATTCTGTACTTCCATGTGATGTTCTGATAGCTGTATCTCCTAAACCCCTGGAGCTTCGCATCTACAGCTTCACTGAAATACTGACCACATTTAATACTACTTTCTCATATGTGTCTCAGTCAGCAACTCGATTCACCCAAACGTAAGGTTTACTTGTCAGAAACTTACCGAAATATTAAAAAATGCCTCGAAATTAACGTGGTGAGCATAATCGTAGCTTTCAAACGATGCAACTTATGTTGGTCTATCTTAAAAAGTAACGGAGCTAGTCGAATTTTTGTGACACTGGGTGTGCAATTTTTGATAAGATGACATTATTCTCAGGTACCTGCTGTAATGTTTTCGTGTGCACACACATGCCCCCCCTATTGAACTTGTGATTCTTGCTTAAGGTTCTTAGAGTATTAAAAAAAATATTTAGTCAGATGACCTGAATATGGTCAACAAGGGTACCATTTTGCATTCAATCTGGTGTCCACATGAAGATGCCAATGTAACACTTAGACAGCAATATCTTATTACAGAAGTCAGCTGGAAACTTCGTTCATTTCGTCAATTTCTGGATAAGAGTTATTTCCTTCTTACCTGTCATTGCTATGCTAAAATATGGCCGTTATTGTTCTAAAAGAATTACTTTTCTGGTTTCTAAATTATATGTAAATGGCTATTCCTTTTGCTGCAAAATACATTGAAAAAGTAAATAAAAGAATAGTTTTCGTAACCTTTGATCAGCCAATTTGTCATAAAGCCTTTGATATTGTGTCTTCGGCTGTTCTTGATAGCGCCTTTTTGGCAGTTGGGGTCCATCTGGGAGGATTTCACCTCTTAATGTCTCTTCTGAGTACAATCAGTATGATTATGAGAGGAAGTGGCTTAGAAGACCTACGGAATACAGTGTAATTCAAATGATGAGCTGTCACCAGTACTCAAGAGCCTTACGTGCACATTTTCTCACACAGCAAGCTTTGTGTGAACTAAATTTTGAACTATTAACTGAAGGATACGCTATCAAGCGTCAGTTGGAGGCTTTATTTCCTTGTTGTTATGGATGTGTTACTGTTTCCAACTTCTGTCACTGAAAACATAAATATTCAGACAGCTCTTACTATGGTCTATCAAAAAGTAGATAAATTGACAACTCAAGTCGACTTGCATAGTTATGGGTGTAATATAGCCATCTTGTAGAAAGTGTGCGACTATATACTGTATTATTGCAGAACGTGCTGGTGATTGGAATCTTCACTTGCATTGCATTCAAATGGTGGTATAGGACATTTGAACTATCCAAGGACAGCACATATTTATTTGCAGCGCACAGTGGCTCTAGAACACAAAACGCTTCCTAATGAATGAATGAAAACTGTAAGGAATTCATATTTTACCATAAGAAGAACAGATAAATATTGGACTGAAACTTGGTCAAACGTGATCATTGAGCAGTTTCTTATGAGCTCCATGAAATCCATCGGCGGACTGAACCCATGGACGAATGTTAAGTACTTACACTGTTGCTAGATGGATAAATTCTACGCTAGCTATAACTAAGGTTGCTGATAACAGAAAAAAAAAACAGTTGTAAAGTGTTACATTCGACTTCAAATCAGCACATAAAACCACGAGAATCAAGAAGCAGGGACGACTGTGATGCTAAAAAGATGATCGAGTGGTTACACATACACATTCTTCCCATAAAAATTCGGCTGATTTAGTGTCTCTTGCTAACGAATTGGTTGCTACTATTGTTATAAACTGTGGTTCGGCTAAATAAGTTGTCCTCCATGCAATGAAATCTACTACTGGCGAATCATTTAATAATATTCATTTTAAGTGAAATAACGAAGTCAAAACTTTTGAAATTGTGACAGAATGTATCAAAATCAGAAACGACGTCGTAGATGTTAATTCTACCTAACTTTTTCGTCACATACTCTGCGTTGGGCACTCTGATAACAACTTACAACATATCTTCAATTCGAAGTTGCAGCACTTTTTTGAAGAATGTATTTTCTGAAAAGGATCGGGGAAATCTGCTTTCATTCCAGTCGTGGAGACTTATTCAAAGCCAAAGCTTCGCTTTCCTATGTCCAATTTGAGAGTTACACAATCGACAGCAGTTTAGCAAAACATCATATATATATATATATATAAACTGAAGAAATATGCTACATACGTTACAAGTATTACTGTATAGTTGTGACAGTTGTGTTTGATGAGTATAATAAGTGTACTAAAAATAGTGAAGGCACTCGTCGAGGAACATCCTCCGAGATGTTTATAGAGGAAAATCATATACTGTGTTCCATCGTGATGTGTTTCTTACAAAGTCAAAGAACAAGATACGACTTGCGTCAACAGTGTCAAAACATCTACAACTAACAGGGGTTAAAGTGCTGCAAGCAGAAGCCGATGCTGAAACATTGGTTGTGACGGCAGCAATTAATACTACAAATACCGAAAAAAAGATATCGTTATAGTCGGAGAGTATTGCTAGATGGAGAAACTCTACGCTAGCTATAACTAAGGTTGGTGATAACAGAAAAAAAGTTGTGAATTGTTACATTCGACTTCAGATGAGCACGTAAAACCCTGAGATTCAAGAAGCAGGGTAGACTGTGATGTAAAAACATGATCGAACTAATTGTGCATGCTCCTTCTCAGGATGATATTTTCATGCTCGTCTCAAGCAAAGAGAAATATCCTAAAAGGATATACAGTAGCAAATAACTTCAATAATCTTTGTGGGCCGCGGTGATTCAGTGGTAGAGCGTTCACCTCTGGTGCTTGGGGTCCCGGGTTCGATCCCAGGCCCCGCCAAGTGAACTTTGTGGTGGACAAACACCGTGTGCGTGGGTTTTCTCGGGGTTCTCCCGTTTCCTCCCACTTTCTTCATTCCACCATTTCACTTATTACTCATCATCACCGTCTCCTTTAGCCTAACCGGCATAATCGTGGGACGTTAAACTCAAAGATTTCATTTCATTTCAATAATCTTTGGGTCAAATGAAGGACTTCATTCGCTTTCTTCATGCTGCTACGGGATGTGACACTATTTCATCTCTGTATGGAAGAAGGAAAGCCGAAGTTTTTCATACGCTTATGAATGATTCAGTACTAGAAACGAAAGTTACTCTGTTTAATGAAGAACAATCGTCACTAGATGATATTGCAGAGGATAAAAAAAAGTCTCTCTCTGTAGTATACAGTGGAAATGTTACTGATAATCTGAACCAGTTACGGTGCGAGCTCTACTTGAAACATTTAGTGAAACAGAGCATTACTAGAAATTTCAATCTAGCTACTTTTTCACCTACCTCAGACGCAGCAAGCCAACATTAATGAAGAATTTTCTTACAAGTTAAAGAGTGGAAGGGAGTAAATTTATATTCCACTCAATGGGGTTAGAAATTTTACAACGTAAAGTTAATTCCAATACCAACTCCAAAAGATCTGCTCAGCGAAATCTTATTCGCCTATTATCTTCAAATTGTAAATAATAATAATAATAATAATAATAATAATAATAATAATAATAATAATAATAATAATTGTGAATGCAGAAAAAGTGGACTTCAGTGCTCTAATATGTGTGGATTCTGTACAGGATATGGTGCAGTAACCGTCTGACTCCAGCAAATGAAGACGATATAGAAGATCCCTCCAGTGTATGTTGATTTCCGTAATTTGCAAGATCTTACGCATAGTTCTTTAAACAATTACACGCAATATTTCTTATTTAGCATTCTGTTGTAATCAACAAACATAATTTCCACAAAATATATGTTTGGGTAGCCTAGTGTAGTTGCTTTGTTTTAAAAATGAAAAAAAAAAATGTTTGAGTTTTATTTCCCGTGGTTACGCCGGCTAGGCTAAAGGAGACGGTGATAATGAGAAATGAATGAGAGGGTGGAATGAAGGAAGTGGGAATAAACGAAAAAGCCCCGAGGAAACCCACGCACACGGTGCTTGTCAACCACAAAGTTCACTTGGCGGTGGCTGGGATCGAACCGGGGCCCCGAGCACCAGAGATGAATGCTCTACCACTGAGCCACCGCGGCCCCCTTGCTTTGTTTTAGTTATGTAAATAGTTATATTTTCCGTTAAATTAATAGTTACCAAATATCCAGTTAAAAAAAATGGTTTATTTCCAGAAATGTTCCTCAATCACTGTAGTTTCAAATTTATTTGCCATTGATACAGCGTTTAGAAACCAGAAAAGTTACCCTTTTAGAACAATTTTAATATGGCAATGATAGGTAAGAAGGAAATAACTATTATCCAGAAATTCACGAAAAGAACGAAGTTTCCAGCTTACTTCTGTAATAAGATATTGCTGTCTAAGTGTTACATTGGTCTCTTCATCTGGACGCTATATTAAATGCAAAAAAAAAAAAAAAAAAAAGCGCCCTTGTTGACCATATTAATGTCATTTGACTAACCATTTTTTATACTCTAAGAATCTCAAGCAAGAATCACAAGTTGAATAGAGGAGACACACAATGAGTGCACACAAAAACATCATAGGAGCTCCTTCGTGGCTAAGCGGCTAGCGTACGAGCCTTTGGCGCAGGAACCCCGGGTTCGATTCCGGGCGGGTGCTCATGTGGTTCAGATTCCACGTTAGTCAGTAGGTCCACGTCTCATATAGCCTCGCTACTCAACGGGGGGTTAAACTCAAAATCAATCAACCAACGAAAACATTATAGCAGGTACCTGAGAATAATGTCATCTTATCAAAAATTGCACACCCAGTGTCACAAAAATTCGACCAGCTCCCTTACATTTTAAGATAGACCAAATCATTTGAAAGCTACAATTATGCTCTATCATGTTTATTTCGAGGCATTTTTAATGACTCGGTTAGTTTCTGGGTTATATGCAAATAAAACATAATTATGAAATGATAATAACTACATTTGTTAAATAATGTCCACCATTTTTCAGTATCGATGCAATACATAGAATAACGAAAACTTGCATTCATTAATCTATGCTATATATTATCTAGAAACTGACACAAGAACGACGTTTCTAGCTTAATTTTGTGAGTAGATATCGTCATTTGAATGTAAGTCGATGTTTCGGTCTGGTTGCCATATTGAATCCAAGATGGCGGATTTTCCCAAGGTTGGAGAAGGAGGGAATTTTCAAGATATATTCTGGAAAACATACTGAACCTAACCCAAGGGGTTTCACTTTTTATTATTTTTGTTCAGGTTCAAGCCTAAATGCACTGGACTATTCTTGGTGTGGATTGTTGTGAATTAGCAACGATAAATTCACAACAACTTTACAAGCCCTGTCTAGTAGATAAGTTGTGAAAGATTTAAAAAACACATTGATTTAACTGAACATAGAATCATTTAAAAATGCATGTTTAATGTATCTATTTAAATCCCATCTATAAATTATATGATTAATACAATGTATTCTGAAGATTCAATTTACACACTGTGGGACTAGCGATATGCTAACACCATTTCATATGCAAACAACTAAATATCCTAATTGTTTTAGCAAAATAATACATCTAAAATATTATTGCAAAAGTGAGAAAATGTTAGTTTTCGTAACCAAACAGAAACGGTATATTATGCTGTTTTTCATTTTTTTTTTTAAATTTTTATTTGTTATTTTTTTCTCGTAGCTCTTCCCCGAAAACCTCCCGTACGTTCATTGTGTACTTAGGCATGAATGGTTGGACGAACATGGATTAGCACCTACGAATGTCCCGCCTGGAACGTCCATTCCACTGGCGGGAAAATGTGTGTTTGTCCATGCTCTCACTTGTAAACCCAAGCTGATTTTTTTTAAGCCCCCAGATAGAAAGAAACAGGCGAAAACAAGTAAGCGCATGTGTGTGTTGTTTGTCACATGGCGAAATTTGTTGTTGTTCGCACACTTTGTGCTCTCTGTCATTTTTTAAAACATCATGAACTGCTAAAAAAATCCAACAAATACTAATAGATGCTATCTAACATCAGTCAAATTTATTTCAAGCACAAATATAAATATAAGCAAAACTGACAATTCATGCATGTTTCAGCATAAAATATATGGCAACTTTTTGTTGTAGATAATATTTTTCAGTTTTTTTTTTCCTTTTCTTATATTTTTCTTTTTTGTCAATTTCACACATTTTTGAACCTTTTCTTGAACCTATATCGAAATTTAAATATACACACATGTCATGTGTGCATACATTAATCATTAATGAACTCCGTGTCATAAATTTATGTAGTGCTTTCTTTAAAGTAAGATGGTGTTAGAGGTTACACTTGTAAATACTAGTTGGATACTCGTTGCATGTGTACAGCGATCAAGAAAAGTATCTCCCCTCTGATATCTATAACTCCTTTAGGTCGCGTACAATACTTTTGCTGCTACCACAAAAGCCTGGATATGTGCAACCCAATTTAAACTAGCCTTTCAACCAGCGGACCACATTTGGTGAACCTGTGGAACACTGAAACAAGCTTTTGCTCTGGATTTCATCCACGAATAAATTTGTCAATTTTTGTATTAAACTCTATTGTTTAGAACATGTTGTAAAATAAGTGTTATTTACAGGATGTTTCGAAACAACACCGACAACGAATGGGAAGTGATTACTGACACCAAGATAAGACAAAAAGTATATAGCAAGCTGGGTGCACAAATGCTTCCTTTCGGAGTTATAGGCTGCCGAAAACATAAAAAACAAAGACCCATGGCTCCAATACTATGTGACTTACTGTAGTCGAGTCAAGATTTCACTTAGGAACTATTATGTGTCCTATCCAAATATCCATGTTTCTGAATCCTGTGGTACTTCCGCAACATTTTTTTTTTATAAAAAATAGTTGGTGCGTACTTCAAATTATATGCCCGTAACCAAACTTCCTCTATTAAAATTGTTCCATGAATACCGTAGGATTCTGAAACATGGATTTCTGGATAGGACACGCACTAGTTCCTAAATGAAGTCTTCACCAGACTGCGGTAGATCATATAGTTTTGGAGTTATGGACCTTTAAACTTCATTTTTTCATGTTTTCGGCAGCCTATAACTCCAAAAGGAAGCGTTTGTGCACCCAAGTTTGTTTATACTATTTGTTTTGCAACTGAGATAGAATGTCCGAGTAGAGTTGTGTACGTGTGAGTAATAGTAAGGTGAATTGGCTGCCATAATACAAAATCCCGCTAATTGTGAATTAAAATTTGTCATACAATTTCTGAACATTAAAGAACAGAATGAACGTGACATCCAACGGAAATTGCGCCATTTGTGGGCTATTAGTGATGAGTGAAAGGAAGGTCAAGCAATAGTGCAAATAGTATTCGAAGGGGTTTGAAATGTTCATGACAATGAGCATAGCGGAAGGTCTAGTGTTCAGACAGACTGTCTGGCAAAAGAGCGTTAACCAGAAAGTGCGTTCCAATCACAGTTTCAAAATAACTGAACTCACCAAAAAGTTTCCAGAATAATGACAGCTAAATGCCAGGGAGTAATCTACACCCCCCCAACACCCCCCTAACACCCCTCCAAATTTCTTTACACACACCCCTGGATGGAAAAGGAATACTCCCCCAAATCCAATTGTATCAATCAGTATCATATAGGTTATTTATTACATCAAGTTAAAAAAGGTTTAGCGTTTAGGAAAGAAGGCAATATTCTTATTTATTTATTTCACTTCAAAATATGAAACGACCTCGTTCTCATGTACGGGCTTCAAGAACCACATGACCACATTGTTTCGGGCGGTGTTTCGATCAAAATAATTGACAAAACAGACCCGCTTTATACCTACCCTCCTGGGCTCCGCGGTCGTTTCCGAGAAAAGAGATTGATGTACAGATGCAGATGACTGAAATTGGCAACGTCTTGAGAGGTCATTCACCTACCTCCTCCTCAACAAGGAAAAATGTGACAATATAGTAATAAGCGTATACCAGATTCAGTTGGTAAGTACTACTGTGTAACAGGCTCGCAACCAGAGGGGGCTATGGAGGGCCCGGCTCTCCCTTAATTTTTCATGTCCTCTCCAGACCTCAATACAACATGCACAATTTAGATATTTGAAAATAAAATTTTTAATGACTTGGCCCCTCCTAACATATTCGTGGCTCCCCAAAGCTCTGTGGCTGGTTTTGAGCCTGCTCTGTAAGTGGTGTATCAACGGACGGACGTTAGAAGGGTGTAGCCAAAATGTTTTTTAGAAATGAGGAGATCGATCGAATTAAGAATTATATATATATTTTAGACTGAATCTAGTGTTATGCAGGAACGCATTTGGCGCTAGCTTAATTTTTGTAAAGTATATTTTTGTTCACGTAAATTGATTGAGTGGAACAGAGCTCATAACGAGTCACTTTTTTTAACTAAAATTTACTTTTTTTTTGAAGTTGGTCACTAAAAGTTACTTTTTTTCAAATTTGTCACTAAAAGATACTTTTTTGAGAGGAACGATAATGTCTGAGACGAAGAAATTCGGAAATAGGCCAGAACTGGTTCCACTTACTCAGGAGCTTTTTACATGTGCTAAGTCTGCTTACCACATAACTACAAAGCTTACTCTGAAAACCTAAGAAAGGAGGAAGCTCAAAAAGAAGAAGGACAGAAGAAACAAAACAAACAAAGAGAGAGAGGTGATGGAGAAATTGACAAAACAAAAAAGGGGCATGATGAAATTTTGGTTACTTTTTCGTGTGCTTTGCCCATTTTTGGTCACTTTTCAAGTATTTACAAGAGACCAGACCACTATGAGCCCTGGGATTTTTAAAATTAGGGTATATTAAAGAAGACAAAACAGAAAGATACAAAATATTTGTAAATTGAAAAACTGGATTTCTGGAAAACAACTAAATCAATGAATAATTTTCCTATGAAAGATATTCAGAGCCAATAACGCAGTCAGGAAGGGGCAGGAACGGACATTAATAATATTACAACAATTAACGTTAACAACAGCGTTAGGATATTAAAATAATGAAACTGGAATTATGTACGGTATAAATTACTAAACGAATGTGATTTCATCATGGGACGAGGGAATTTTTCCTAATTAATATTTTTTTGAAAGAAATCACCCACTAAAACTTGCTGGGGTGAAAAGAGAACCCTTCCTTTTAGGGACACCCCTCATTTACGGGCAAATAATGGTGTTCCACCGATGTCCATTTTGAGAGGTTTCACTGTATTACTTAGTTTCATAATAATAATAAATGCTGAAATGTGTGAACTTACTTTATTGAACCTACCAGTGCGAAGAGCTGATATTATTATTATTATTATTGTTATTATTATTATTATTATTATTATTATTATTATTTATTATTATTATTATTATTATTATTATTATTATTAGTAGTAGTAGTAGTAGTAGTAGTAGTAGTAGTAGTAGTAGTAGTAGTAGTAGTAGTAGTAGTAGTAGTAGAAGTAGTAGTAATAGTGTTGCAATAGTTGCGTAACAAAATATACTGTTTTCTTGTTTGAGTTTGTTTAAAAATTATATCACTATTCTGAGAACACCCCCCCTTTTATTTTGAACACCCCCCCAAGTAAAAATTTCTGGCGTACTTACTGGCTAAATGCGATTTTTGCCTCGTTGGGGGGGGAGGATATGGATAAATTATTTTCTGATATAGTGACGAGGGATGAAACTTGGGTATTGTACGCTTTGGGAGTCGAAGCAACAGTCAATAGAATGCTGGCACTCTGGTCCTAAAGCGAAGAAATTCAAACAAACACCATCAGTTTAGAAAATCATCGCATCCATATATTAGGAGCAGTAGGGTGTGAATCTTGTGGAATTCTTGGAACCAGGAGGAACAATTACAACATATGAATATTACCAACACTGAATAACCTGCGATGTTCCATCAAAAATAGGTGGAGAAAACGCAATCGAAGCGTATCAGTGAGAGTGAAGTGTTGAAGACATCGGTTTAGGACTGGCTGCACTGTCAGCCGGCAGATGTTCACACCGAGGGTATATGGAAGTATGTCCACAAGAAATCGTGACTAAGTGGGATAATAGCCAAGATGTGTACTTTCATATCGATCACAATATATTTCTTCTATCATTTTATTGTTTAAGAAAATATATCGTTCTTATTTTGACATGCGCCTCGTATAATTCGTTGTGCACATAATATATTATTTCACTACATTCCGTATGTGAGAAGAAATGAACATAAACACTGATCGTATACAAGTTAATAATGGTTGAAAATGGCCATCAATATCAAATCTAGAACGTTTAAAGGTCATAAGTTTGTAAATCATTGTTTCCATGGACCTACTCAAATTCACCAACATTCTTCTGATTTGAGCATTTCTTTCTCCGTCACAGGGGAAGATCTTGTATATCTTGTATATATTTACCTACAAAAGGACCGGTCTTTATCCGAAATTTTACAACTATACCGATCTTATTGATAACTTTAAATTCAGGACGTTAGAACAAAGAAGAATACTAACTGGCTTAATCTTTCTCTTTCGACTTTTGCATAATAAAATTGACTGCCCAGCCCAGTTACAAAATCTATTTATTCAAGCCCCGTCCCTCAAAACGCGTGCAAAACATAATAACATATTATTTTCCGGAAAGCAAGAACAAATATACTGTATATGTCACCTACTTGGAGAATTAGTGCTGCTTACAACGCAATAAGAAAAGAGAATGTGTTTCGGGATATATTCAGTAACAAAGAGCGTCACTTCAGGAACCAAGTTTTGGAAATCCTATGATTCATAGTTTATTTGTACGTACACTTAATGTATTTTATTTGTCTTGTCGTGTTATTATGTATTTATTTATGTATGTATTTAAACTTATTTATCATCATTACTCTTACTGGTTAACTGGACATAAACACTCATGTTAACCTTCTGTAACTGGAGTTGTATACTCTGTTTAGAGTATAAATACAAATACAAATACAAATATCACACAGAGTATGATATACAAATAAGAGATTGAAATTAAAATTGAAGCATAAAAACTTCGAACATTATGTTATTTGAACCTGGGCCTCCTTGGTAGGAAACCAATGCGGTAATTACATGCATACTATGACCACACACTTGATGTTACACTAAAACTTTTAGCTGGTTGGAAACCTTTTATATAATACTAGTCTTGAAACTGAGGCCTGTATGAAGAGACGATAATTAGTTGAATTACTCGCTATTTCCTTCTTCAACTGAAGAAGAGGTTAAACATACTTTTCTTAATGAGGAAAATGTGTTGGGACATTTATGAAGTTAGAGGCTGAGGTTTTAATGCTGATTCCGCAACCTGGGAAGAAGGAAAGATGACAGATGTTACTTTGTAACTATATAAATTGTATCAAACTGTACAAGAGTATTAGATACGTTTGCAAATATTGTTAGCAAAGTATTACCTCCGTAACTAGTACTTTAAAGCTTTACGTTTACATGAGGGACTTGTAGCACAGTGATATCGTACGAAACTATCATGTGCCATACCAGAATTCGAGTCCTGTCGTATGAATTAATTTCTTCATCAAATTTTATTGTTTTGATAGTTATTTTAATTCTGTTATTGTTATATTATATTATATTATATTATTATTATTATTATTATTATTATAATTATTATTATTATTATTTATTACATACTAACTACGTTTGCTAGGGTAGTTTTTTAATGTTTTTTTTTGTTTCGAATAAGAACTTGGTGACATCTTGAATGCTAATACATGGCCGAAACGAGTTTTTTTTTCTTTTACTGAATTCCACGGTAGACTCAGATATGATATTTTGTGTATGAACAGCGAATAAATTAAATAGAAATATGATGAGCAGCCAATCAAATAAGTAAAATATATTGCTCTGTCATAAAGTAAATTGTTTAAATAATAAAGATTTTTTTTTTTTTTTTTATTATTGGCGACGTCAATTTCAGTGATTATACTTTAGTATGCATACCTGAGAGTGTGCTTAACGCTCGGACTACTAACTGGGGGAGGGGGTACTTTGTGCTCACCGCAGTTTTTTTTATGCAATTACTCTTCTAATACTTTCTTTAAAATTGAAAGAAAATATGTTATTGCTCAGCATGTTTTGCTAAAGCGTATATCTTACGATGGCTCAAACTGAGTGTTAGTGTGGGGGCGCGGTGGCTCAGTGGCAGAGCGTTCACCTCTGGTGCTTGGGGTCCTGGGTTCGATCCCAGCCCCCGCCAAGTGAACTTTGTGGTGGACAAACACCGTGCTCGTGGGTTTTCTCGGGGTTCTCCCGTTTCCTCCCACTTTCTTCGTTCCACCATTTCACTCATCTCTCATCATCACCGTCTCCTTTAGTCTAACCGGCATAAACGTGGGACGTAAAACTTAATGATTTCATTTTTTTAATGTTAGTGTGTCTCATGAATTTATTATTTTAAGTTGGTGGGCACAAAGTACCCCCCAGATATGACTGTCATTTAGAAGTGTCATTCCTAGATGGCACCATAATAAATAGATGTTATCCTGTGTATTTCACTTCAGTCTCAAAAAAAAGTGACAGTTTTTTTTTATTATTATTTTGCGAGATATATTTAATTTTAACAGGTGGAAACAAAACCGCCCTCCCTTGGTAGTCCACGTTACACACAAAAATATCCTAGGTGGTGCGAAAATTAAACATAAAAAAAATCACTTTGAGAAACTTACTGAGCAATATAAAGTCATATGTAAAAAAAAAAAAAAAAAAAAAAATAGAAGCCTTTAACTGACAAATAAATGCACAGATGCAAATTGTATTATGGTGATACGTAGCATTCTAATGTATTATATAGTACAGGCACTGTTTCCGAGCCTGGATATAATTATTGCAAAATTATATATATATAACAATTCCCCAATAGGTTTACATTATCTTCTGCCTAATTTGATGGTCAAAGAATTTGTAAATCGTTGTGATTGGCTGAGTAAGTTTACTAACAAATCAAAAGCTTTGAAGATGTTAGAGTTAGCTTCTATGTAAGACATTCTTCATTTTAAGGTTTAAAAATAATAATATACAAGTACACAATTAACAAATCAACTCTAAGTTTCTAAAACAATATAGCAAAAAGAAAACATTTTTAAATAAAACTAACAACATGTTTGTAGGTAACACGGACAAATTTAGAAAAGTGAAAACAAAAACAATTCCAGTTCCGTAAAATGAAAGTACTATAAAAACCGTAAACAATTCAGTCTAAGTGTGCAGAAGAATCTATCAACCTCATAGTTACCACACTTGCTTCGTCGAAAAGTGACATTGGGAAGGAGTAGTGCAGTTTCTAATAACAATAAACATTAAAACACTGTAAGTACGCTCGCAAACAGCTCTGTTAGTAACTTTGGTAAAAAAAATACACATAAACAGTCCTAACATGTAAAACAAAAATGTAAACCCTTCAATTATCTTGTTAATATCATTCATTTAATAAGCTCTTTTGGTAATGGTTTATCTTGTATACACTTTGTTATACAGGGTGGTCGTGCATGAATGTCGGAAAATTCGTGAGATGAATCTACAGGTAAAAACAAGCAAAAAATGTCATATGAACATTGGGTGAATGCGGCTTCGTTTGGACGCTAGAGGCGTCTGGAATGTCACCTTCCGAGGCGGCAATTTGCAATATCTCAAGAACGGAGAGAAATACGAATGTCGGGTCAAAACATATCAAAGGAAACCCCATCCGGGGAATCCAATTATGCATAAGTGGTGGCGAAACAGTGGCGGCGCTAGAGGGGGGCACAAAGAAAGTGAATGAAACATGGAGAAAAGTGAACAATTTACACTGAAAAATTGTAGGAGGGGATGTTACTTGGAATATGCAACAACAAATGTTAATGAACAAAGGCAACAACGGCTAGTCTGTAGGGACTTTATGAGAGGCGGATTGTAGGAATACAGTATCTTTGTAATGGTGAGAAATAGGAATGTTGGGTCAAAAGATATCAAAGGAAATGCCATCCGAAGAATCCAATTATGTATAAGTGATGGCGAAACAGTGGCGGCGCCAGGGGAAGCACAAAGAAAGTGAATGAAACATGGAGAAAAAAGTTGAAATCGGTGAAAACACAACTATTTGAAAGCAATCAGGAAACAAGGAATACAACTCTAGGTGTACTGTATGATACATGTCCGATGACAGAGGGCGCATAGTTACAGTAGGTGGAACAAGGGGGCGTGCAGAGCGTCGCGTAGTGGTGTTAGTTATAGGAGTAGTGAAAGCGTGGGTAACGAGAGCGTTCGCATCGAAGGTGCAGAGGACAGCACACAGTTCATTCGTACTGAATGGGGCAATGACAGTAACAGCACAAGTGTTTTAGTGCTACACTCTACAGGCAGGGCAGTAATCCATGTGTATGTGAATGTGGTTTACTTTGTGTCGTGTGAAACAGTGCTGATGTTGACAAGCGCTATGTGTAATGCACCACAATGAATAGGGTAGTATACACTAACGCCGAAATGGCAGATATGCATTTGATGTACGGCTTAGCGGAAGGTAATGCAGAAGAAGCACGTAGGTTATATGCGGAACGCTACCCAGATCGACAAATTCCAGCACCGGGGATGTTTATTCGTATTCATCAGCGATTGCGGGACACTGGGTCATTCCTTCCCAACACAGACATTCCGAGACGACGACGCGTTCGAACACCCCCCCTGGAAGAGAGGGTACTCCGACATGTGACCCGGAACCCGAGTATTAGTACCCGACGAATAGCAAGACAGGAACACGTTTCGCATCAAGTCGTGCTAAGCATCTTGCATAGTAATAATCTCAAACCATACCACGTACAACGAACGCATGCGTTATACGATGGTGACTATGAAACCCGACGACGTTTCTGTCGTTGGTTATACCGCCGCTGCCGTGTATCACCAGCCTTTCTAACACAGGTATTGTTCTCGGATGAGGCATTATTCACACGGGATGGCATCACAAATTTCCACAATGACCATCGATGGGCACTCAACAACCCGCATGCAATTGTAGAGACGAAGCATCAACAGCGTTTCCAATTGCATGTGTGGGCTGGTATTATTGGCGACAACGTTGTGGGACCACATTTCTTACCACAGCGATTGAACGCGATATCGTATCTCCAGTTTCTGACTCAGAACCTACCTAATCTGCTTGAAGATGTGCCACTGAGGACACGACAGTGTATGTGGTTTATGCATGATGGCGCCCCTGCCCACTCATGTCACACCATTCGTGCATATCTGAACAAAACATTTCCATTCAGGTGGATAGGTCGTGGTGGAAGACAAGCATGGCCACCACGTTCACCCGACCTGAATCCCCTAGATTTTTTCCTGTGGGGTTACGTGAAGAGTCTCGTGTATACACGGCCCCTGCATGATGTTGAAGATCTTCGCCAGCGTGTATGTGCTGCATTTGCCACATTACGGCAAACGCCAGCGATATTGGCACCAGTCAGAGAATCCTTACGCCATCGTGTAACTGTCTGTCTCGAAGAACAAGGAGGACATATTGAACAGCTGCTATAGAATAGCATTATGTTGACCATGGTAAGTACAATACCTCTTGTTTTTACAGTACACTGGGTCTCATCTTCCATACGTGTTTTTTACGATCTGCACGTTTCATCACTAAGAGTGTTTAACAGTTTCTTTGAAGCTCCCAAGTGCCGCCACTGTTCCGCAGTACGTGTGCATAATTGGATTCTTCGGATGGGATTTCCTTTGATATCTTTTCACCCGACATTTCTATTTCTCTCCGTTAAAATGATACTGTATTTCAACATTCCACCTCTCATAGTGTCCCTACAGCATAGCCATTGTTGCCTTTGTTCATTAACATTTGTTGCTGCATGTTCCATATAACATCCGCTCCTACAGTTTGTCAGTGTAAATTGTTCACCTTTCTCCGCATTTCATTCACTTTCTTTATGCTTCCTCTGGCGCCGCCACTGTTTCGCCATCACTTATACATAACTGGATTCTTCGGATGGCATTTCCTTTGATATATTTTGACCCGACATTCCTATTTCTCACCATTACAAAGATACTGTATTCCTACAATCCGCCTCTCATAAAGTCCCTACAGACTAGCCGTTGTTGCCTTTGCTCATTAACATTTGTTGTTGCATATTCCAAGTAACATCCCCTCCTACATTTTTTCAGTGTAAATTGTTCACTTTTCTCCATGTTTCATTCACTTTCTTTGTGCCCCCCTCTAGCGCCGCCACTGTTTCGCCACCACCTATGCATAATTGGATTCCTCGGATGGGGTTTCCTTTGATATGTTTTGACCCGACATTCGTATTTCTCTCCGTTCTTGAGATATTGCAAATTGCCGCCTCGGAAGGTGACATTTCAGACGCCTCTAGCGTCCAAACGAAGCCGCATTCACCCAATGTTCATATGACATTTTTTGCTTGTTTTTACCTGTAGATTCATCTCACGAATTTTCCGACATTCATGCACGACCACCCTGTATATAATCGTAATAAATTAGTTTTCTTCATATAATGCCTATAAAAAATAAATTTCTAACTCTATACTACCTCTCTCAATCTTAATCAATCATCCAATCAACCATATTATTTTTAAGATTTGTTATATGTTTCGGTTAAGGCTGCGCAATCCGGTGCAATCAACCAATGGAAGTTTCAGAGTGCAGTTTAATACGTTGGATATTGTTCCTATATTATTGAATGTTCAATATGGTTTATGTCAACCCACTTGTTAAACTATATATCCACATTCCCTCTTCGAATAGCAGATCGACAAAACAGTGACATTCTTCATTATTGATATTACTTAAGTTCAAGATGCAGTACATGAAACAATGATATGAAATCTTTAAGTTTTACGTCCCATGTTTATGCCGGTTAAGCTAAAGGAAGCAGTGATTATGAGAGATGAGTGAAATGAAGAAAGTGGGAGGAAATAGGAGAACCCCAAGAAAACCCACGAGCACGGTGTTTGTCCACCAGAAAATACACACGGCGCGAGCTGGTATCGAACAAGGGACCCGAAGCACCGGAGTTGAACGCTCTACCACTGAGCCATCGCACCCCCTATGCAGTATATGACTATGTTCGAACAAACTTCCACCAATTATACAAGGAAATCAAAACATTTTGAGGAAATGAAAACATAGTTGAAAGACATAGGAAGGGAATACTGGTGCACAACAATATTTGGGAGTTTCCGAAAATTAAGGCCAAATGTTGCGGTGAAATCTGTGTTGTCTATGACGGAGAAACTAACGAATGAATCGATGTGGATGAAATAAAATTGAATTTGCGTGAATAAAAAAAAATGTTTCAAAAAATGTTTAGTAATTGTTTATAATACTTACAAGATGAATATAGATGAATATATATAATACTTACAAGATGAATATAGCAAACAAACCATCTTTTTAGATTGTTTATGCATCTCCTACTTTGAAATCTTTTATTCCCTACCACAAAGTCTCTCTCTCTCTCTCTCTCTCTCTCTCTCTCACGCACACACACACGCAACTTTTTTATGGTAGAGAAGTAGGCATATTGGACTGCGATGACTCAGTGGTAGAACTAGCCTCCGATGCATGGGGTCCCTAGTTTGATTCCACCTTCCTCAAGTGGGTAGTGTGAGTAAACATCTTATGTATGTTTTTTTTTCGGAATTCCCTCACTTTCTTCATTACAGCATTTTCGCTCATTATCATCATAACGTATTTCTGAGCTTCGTAGCATAACTGTGGGACGTTACACTCCAGCAGAAATTGCTGCCGTTATTCTGAAGTAGGTATAATCAAGAAGTTGGTATAATGTTGGATCAAACGGGACAATCTTGAGTAAACCACGTCGATGAAAAAGAAAAGTCTTGAGAAAGTGGACAGTGATGAAAAGGAAAATGTCCAACTGTCTGATGCAGTAGGAATAAGTAACGCACCTAAAATACAAGTCATCGTGGTATTCGTGGAATTTTCTTGAGTTGAAGTGAAGATTTAAATGTGTTATGTTTTAAACAATATCTATAACTGTAGGTGTTTATTTAATATAAATTCTGGGTGTACTAATAGTTTGAATTTTTTTGCAGGTTTATATTTTGTTTATATCCTTTTCCGTCTTCTCGCATTTGAGAACCCTGTTTCTGTGCACCGTTTCTCGCTTTTGAGGACGATATTTCTCAAATCTTTTTGAGAAACGTGTTTCTCAAAATTGGGGTTATACGTCTCATTTCCTCAAATGTTACTTTCTCAATTTTAAGAAAAAATACATTTTTTCTCAAATTTGAAAAAGCATTTGCACCCTCAGAAATGAGACATAATTCCTCGCATTTGAGCCATTATTTCTCAAAATGATTTGAGAAAATCAAAAGATCACTTTTAAGAATGTATTACTCGGTGCACAGATAAGAAACGGATGTTCTCAAATACGAGGAATATTTTCTTGCGTTTAAGAAACCATTTTTAACAGTGTGGATTACCACAATTAGTTTACTTTTCTACCCTTATCTTGTGAACATAGGATGCATCTCTACTTCTTGTTGTGTGTCGTTCCAGAACGTCCTTACAATGTCAGTAACAGCAATAGCTTGTTTGCCTTTAGGTAGTGTGGATTGCGGATTTTCAAGACGCCTCTGGATTTCTGTTTCCACCAATTGGCATCCAAGATTCTTCAGGAGTATCATTCTCGTATGAGTTCTGGTAGCATCGTATTGTGGGTAGGCTATTTTGACTGCAGAAGCACCATAGAGGCAATTGCTGAACAATCAATTACATTGAAAACAACAGCGATATTCCAACGTTACATTTTCATTTTGCACATATTTAGAATTCGCAAACACGGCTTGGTGTATTCACAAACGAGTTAGTTTCATTATATATTATGATGATATCTGGCTTGTTCTTTTCGGGAACTATAGTCTTGTCATGATGCATTGGAGACAAAAGCTAACCAATCTAATTTTCTTCAGGTCCTAGGCATAGCTCGAATGAGTAAACTTTCCATCAAAGCACAAGAGTTGTGGGTTTTCTGATCGGTAGCAGATTTCAACAATTTCCCTGGGGATGCACTTTTACACTTTCTCATTGCAACAGCTGTTGTTCTCTGAAAAAACAACTCTTCGGTGAACTTATTGTTTGTGAAATAGTTCCCATAGTTATATTTCTTCATTTATTTAACCATGGTTTACAAGTCATGACAATAGGTCTTATTTTTGCGTCTTTCATTTCCTACTTTGCCGACCACATTATATTTCTCCAAACATATATCCGTCTGTACCATATAACAACAAGAAAGTCAGTGGGGTCCACACGGACCCCAAGTAGATGTATCTGCATCTGTACCCCACTTTCAATTACTGTGTCGCCTTTTTCAATTAGTTTCTGTACTTATACTCTATGTACATATTGTCGTTGAAGTAATGAATATTTTGATTACTCTAAGTACTCTCATTGAAGTACAAAGGTTCAATTGTAATTGAATTATTACGGCTTTCTTTTTACCGGTACTTTAGGAACAATTACTGACATGTAATTATGCTGCACCGGACTGTAGTCTCATTATTTTGCCTACGTAATAACGACCTAGATATTTTTTGTTCACTTTTCTTTTATATGCGTTCCTTTGTAGAGCATGTTAAAGTGACAGGATGAATTATTTTGTGATAAAGGTTTGAATATGAAATTAAAGGAAACGGTCGGCTGTGTTTGTACTCCATGTCGATTAATTATTTCTTGTGTACTTTGTAGCATTTTTGAATGTCTAAACAGAGCTCGCCCATGTATAATGATTTTTGCATTTGGTCTTTATAAAGTGATAAGTTGAATGCATTTGTAATGAGGGTGTGAGATAGAATGAATCGGCAGACTTTGTAGTGCTTTGAATTATAGCGACAAATTTAAAGAAAACAACGTTAGTTACTGAAAATAAATTGTTTTGGGTTTAAATGAGAAAATAATGTTAATTTAATTTTGGGGTATAGTGGACATTCTAATATAAAGGAAGTAATTATTAATGTAAAGAATTCACGCATGGTTCTTGAAGTGTATAATTAATGTCAACCGTTTGATTTTGAAAGACTTTTTGAAACAGAAACGCAACCCTTTAAAGATTAATTGTTTGGGGAAACAACAGGTAAACACTGCAACGTGACAGGAAAATTAATTCAGAACGAAACACGGAACGCGACAAAGGTTCTTTAAGAAAAGAGACCACCATCTGTTTTAACATAAGTGCCCGCAGGGAAGGTTGGGCGACACGGAGGATGTAATATATGAGTCACGGAGAGTGATAGTAATAAAATTGTTCTAGAATTTCGTAGAACTTTCTGGATTTATTTTCGTTGGTATATAAACTTTGATGCAAACCCAGTGGTTACATTTGAAGAAATAAAAGCACGATGCGTTTGAGTTGGTGGATTGTATTCAATAGAAGTTAACAGAGAAGAAGAATTTATCTGTAAGTACTGGCTTTGTTTTTTTCTTGTTTTATGTTTATGTTTTCTTTTTTTTTCATATGAGAAGGGACATTGGAAATGAAATACACGTAAAACACTTGTAATTGTTGGAAGTATAAGGGGACGGAAGTGTTTGTTTTTAACGGAAATTGATTGCGGATTTTCCGGCATTGAAAACCATATGACTTGATGTACTTTTATGGAATTATAAATTAACTAAGGTGTAGTGTAATGTAATATGGAGGCTACAGGGATTCAATATTGGTCATTGCACTTGGATTCGAACCAGGGCTCTCCCACGTGGAAAACCGTACGCTAATTTTTTGCTCGATGGAGTTTTTACTTATATGGCACTAAAATTGAACACAACCTGTGACGTTGCCGGGAATCGAATCATGATCTTCCGCGCCAAAAGCCAAATACAATAAAAAATAGCAAGGTATTTTGGATTGTTTGGACCTCTCCGTCAGGACTAGACGCAGTTATTATTTTACATATTAAAACAATAGTTCCATAGACACACAGACAGATAAATTTCATAATAAATGTGCGATTATTTTCTTGCTCATAGAATCCTAGCATCTCTTCAGAATATAAGAAGTTAGTGTTACATGAAAAGACCATTAAATGATGGGTGAAACTGATTATTTATGTAATATAGTATTAATTGTTTATTATTTTTGTGTGTGGCATTAACATTTACAGTAGGGGAAAGGAACTGGGTAACCTACACCTGCTTTGAATTTTATCTTTAGTAATATTGAACTGAACATAAGTTTGAATTTTGAATAATATTTTTATGTTTGTTAGCATATGTCAGTGGTTCCCAACCTTTTTCATTTTGAGGCGCATTTGAAAAAAAATGTTAACTTTGTGAAATGCAGGAGCTGAATAAAGCTTGGTATGTGATGTTTTAATTGTGATACTTTTGTAATCATTTTATGAGAAAATTTAGATTTTTCTTATCGTTCCTTGAAGGTACAAATAATCGTATTTGATTTGGAGTTTAGCGTCTCTTTTTAGCACCATAGTCATGTAAGACATGGACCTACTGATTAACGTGGAAACAGAATCCTTGAGCTCAGGACGGGAATCGAACCCGGTCTCCCACGCCAAAGGTGCGTACGCTAACCGCTTAGCCACAAAGAAGATTTATTCGTGTTTAAAACCGTTACGTGAACTAAAATACGGTATATTCACCTCGTGATCTACAGCGGTCGTAAACTAATAGATAGGAATTTTGTGTTGTAAATGGGAGGAGAGTATTTGAAAAATGTTATTTTGCTCAAAGTCACGTCTCAGTTTCATTAATTGAATGCCGGACAAGCGCCTTTTGTATGTATAGATCATATGGTTTTTCACTTTAACGCCTTAGGCTTACACTTCCTGGCTATGAAAGATGCGAAACTAGTTTAAAAAGTAAAACGATTACTATGGTTTATATGAAAGAAGCACCGTGAATCAAACTTGGGCCTGCGTGTACGAAAAGCGCCCATGCTAGCCATTAAATTATCGGAATATATTAGACAGTATGGAGAACAAGAATTAGTACCAAGAGTGTAATTTTACGTGCGTATGTGACATACAGGCTGGGACGTTTTTATACTAACATTATCAGTGAGATTATTTTGTTTTGCTAGTATTATATATCTAGATTTTAGGGTAAAGTAGACGGGTGAAAGCGAATACTTATAAATAATTGATGAAGGGAAGAAATAATAGTGGTAGAGGGAAACAGACATAATGTTTCTTCGGATGAAAGGAAGACATTTCGTATGAGACATAACCATACTATTTTATCGAGGCATTATATCATAGATTTTTGGAACAAGAATTTTAGATGGGGATAATGTAAAAGTAATTGTAATATGATACGGTATTAGTTAACGAAGAATTCTCTTCATTGAAATTCTGTGTATGAAATTAGTACACAGTACTAATACTGCGTACTGCAGTGGCTAAAATGAACCGAGAATACTAAGTTGTCTAATATTAATCACGTTGATTGCATGGTTTAAAGGCACTTTTTAAATATAGAAAATATTTGTTTCTCGCCGAGCGACTTTGTATGAGAAGTGACTAGTAAGAGGAGATATATATGTAATAACACGTAGTGTACGTCAGGGACAACTTGGTGTCATCTAAACAAGGTAGGTAGCGACACCTTTTTGTTACGGAATATAAGAGATAAACGTTTATTCGGCAGCGCAGGTAACGGCATCTAATAGTGTGATTAATGTACTTATTATTAGAAATAGCCTTATATACTGATTATAGTATTTAAGTTTATGACAGGATTTACTAGCTTTGAAATTCTGTAGGACGTCTGCAAATTTCCTGTACACTAGCGTCATGTTTGCCGTCAGACACGAGGCAGCGCAGATAATAACAACTATTGGCTTAACCTTCCTATTAGAAATTACCGTGACTGAGTTACTGAGACGCCTTGTTGTTACAATAAGGATAGTAGTTTTAATTCGGTAACAATATCTACTGTATAAAAGCTGCCAGTTATGCAGGCAGAGCATATAGTGAAGTCTATTAATGTGATATACAGACTGAGACATGCTGTTCATTATTAGGATAACAACATGGTGCACGGGGTAAATAGAAAAACTGTTTAGAATTTGTCCGACATGCTTGACATATTTTGCATTATCATCAGGGTAACAGAGTTGCCAACTTAGCATAAAGTTTTATCATTTTTTGAAACAGCAGGTTATTTTGATGATTGAAATAACTAACTAACTAACTAACTCTATGGCCTATGAAACCCGGAGGTTCAATGCCGCGTTCAGAAAAGCTCTCCATTGACTTCTATTCTTAGCTAACTGCATCCAGTTTCTACTTGGTATTGCAATCTCTGCAAGATCCATCTTAATATTGTTCTCCCATTTGCGCCTAGGTCTTCCTAATGGTCGTTTTCCGAATGGTCTTCCAGTCAAGACTTTGAAAGCGTTTCTACTTTCTTCCATTCTAGCTACTTGACCCGCCCACCTAAGCCTCCTAGACTTAACGACCCTAACAATGTTGGGTAGACCATATAAATTATGTAGTTCCTCGTTATGAAGTTTCCGCCATTCCCCATTCCCGTTCCTCTTGGGTCCGAATATTCGTCTCAGGATCTTGTTCTCAAATACTTTTAGTCTATGTTCTTCCCTCAGAGTAAGTGGCCATGCTTCGCAGCCATACAGATCAACAGGCATAATTATCGTTTTGTATATTTTAAGCTTCAATAATTATTTTTTTTTTAATTTTGAACTGAATAACACAAATTCCCTGCTTTTAGTCGACATTTAATTTCTTCGTGAATATGCTTTCGGTTTGATCCTAGATATTTGAGTTTCCACTATGTGGAAAGTATTATTTAATATTTTAACGCATCCATAATTTGCTGTATTCCGGTCCCGACGCACTTCCATGTATTTAGTTTTCTCTGCATTCACTTCTAAACCTATGTCCCTGCAAGCGTTTAATAAGATGATGATTGAAATTAATTGTGAAAAATAAATATATACATTACTTAAGTATGTGATAGATAAGACACAAATTGCTTTGAAATCACTTATTGTTGGAGTTACAAATGTGTTATGAGAGGAGCTAGGTTAAATAACATGTAACAGTAAGGGAAGTGATGAGTTTTACCTTAAAATCCTTGAATATTAGAATACACTTGGAGTTCGGGAACACTGTGGCATACAGAATTTAGCTTACAAAAGATAGATTGATGTTTTATACATATATGTGTCTATCTGTCCTCTGTGGATACATTTTCTAAAGCGCGACTGTACAATAAAATCTTCAAGTTTTATTCTTACGTTCATGATTTGTGGACATTTGAGAATTAAAACAAACAGTTGAGGAGCACACGCCATCACAAAAATCATTTGATGTATACTAGTATGGAAGCAGGGGGTTCCACGTACTAGGGTTGAGTGCTCTACTATTTAGCCAACACAGCCTCTTCAATTGATCGAAGAAATCGATCCCCTCTTTTCCGTTATTTTTCTTTTGAAATAGACATAGTAATAATTCTGCTTGCACAATTTTGGAGGGCACTAAATTAAAAATACAAATAGGAGGTATTGTTGAATATACCTTTTTCCCTCTCATATAATTTTTGAACACATATATAATACATGATTATACTAAAAAGCTTCAGATATTTGACTTAATTCACTATATTTTCTATTATTTCAGTTGCATATTTCACACTTTTTTACTATAATTATTGCATGAGCGTTGTCCATTGCAATTACAAATGACTAGATTTTCATACATAGGTAATAATAACATTGCAAACGTGGAATAAAAGCAAGGATAGAAATGGCAAAAGAACCCTTTAGGAGGAAGTTTATTCTGTGTTTCCGTGAATAAAGAGAAATGATTCGTGTGGTATGAAAACAAATACGTGAAAGAGAGTACAAGGTTGAAACTATGGGTGTGGAGAAGAATGAAGAGAATTAGGTCGCGAACCAGACAGTTTCAGAGAAGAAACTGTTTGAAAGAAACTATAATAAGAGACTGTATAATGCCAGGGAAAACAGAATGTCATACGCTATATCGTTGCGAAAGTTGACGAGAACAATATGATAGGTTACGGGAAAGAAAATCTTAAGATGAACGTAGTGAGATGAAAACTTTTATAGTGTGAGATAATTTATATATTATCGAAAGATGACCAGATCATTGACGCACAATGTTATCAATTGGTCCATAATATATTTGCATAGAGAAATGGAAAGCATTGGTGAACGTTTCGCTAATGTCGAGATCCTTTCTTACTTCTTACCATTTTCATGTAAATTGACATATTATACATAGAATATATAAGATCGTTTTACTTTCTCATTCTTTATTCTTTCGTCTTCTTTAATCTTTACTAATTATGTGTTACTGTGTGAATCTGATATTGAAGATTACGTCCCCTTCTCTGTCTCCGTCTTTCTCAGTTACGTTGATATTCGATGTTTTATTGCGTATCTTGCAAATGTCCTGTCGTGGAATTCCTTTGGAAGCTAATTCCTTCAGTTCTATGCATTGTACCTCTTTCTTCACATACTCTTTAATTATTATGCTTACATATTCGTTTGTTTTCTGATTAAAAGCTTGTTGTAGAACAGTTTCGTTTCTTATTAGATAATTCTATTACAATGATTGATTACCTCACTTTATTTTTCCTTGCTCTTTAGCATATCATGAGCATATGAATAGCATTTTAATTGTCTTGTATACCTTTTATTAGGAATATTATTGCTACTATATATATTCTCTTCATGATTACATTTCCATGGTTGATCTTTATAACTTTTTAATATATCTTGTATAAACTTGACTGCTATGCTTTTCTTTCAACATTATTTTTATGGTAATCTTATAAAATATATGTATTGAAAATAAGAATAGTATATTCTTGTGCAATAATTGTTAGAAAAAATATTACATTAATATATTCTTAGAAGATACATTTATTCATAGAAATGTATCTATATGCTTAAAATGTTTTACTGTTATAGCTCAAAATTGTATTTATTACTACATCTAACATTAAGATTGCTACTATTACTACTATTATCTGAATTATGAATAGTGTTTTACCGAAACATGTGATTGAGTAATTACTACAAAGATAATTATGTTTGGAGTAATCTATATAACATGGTGAAATAAGTCATAATTTAAACAATGAACTAAATAAGGCGATAAACTTGTTTGTTAGTCTACTACACGATACAAAGACCAAGACAATGACTTAAATATTATTTAAGCGTAAACAATAATTCGATAAAATAAAGCTCAGAAATTAAGATAATGTTGTACTTACATATATCTTTAACTTGCATAATAGTGAGAAAATCTAATGACTAAGAGAAAATTAACGATTTCTCATATGGATAAAACAGAACATCATTATGGTCTAAGGAAGAATCTGTTAGATAATTACATGGAACTTCCGAAACACAGCCATGTAGTTGCACAAACTATGTATCAGAAATTAGCGGTAATATCTTTGGTTTTAGAATTCATTTCTTCAGCACCCTATATTATACATAGTTGCTAGACCTTTTCAAATTTGAGTAAAACTAAAATATACTTTGATGATTACACTGAGAACCATACGAAGTAGTGAATTAATTGCAGCTGTATTGATAGTTTGTCTGACTTACCTATAACCGAATCTTTTCACCATTGTCCATAGGATTACTAAACAGTTAAATATGAACATCCGAATCTTAACTGAGAAGAAAGAGAAGAGGATAGACTGTGGAAGAGAACTTAGAAATTTATTTTTTGATGATAATTAAATAAAATTAAGGTAGAGACAAATATAGATAATTGTAATTTAAATAGAACATGAAGTCATAATATAATGTTTGAATCTATTACAGTGTTACAAAAGATATTCGATTGTTGCATTCTAATCAAGTTTACGTGCCAGCATAATTTGACTAAATTGATTGGTAAATAACAGTTATGATACTTTTATTTTGTACAATTTACAAATGAAATTTATCAACGGAAAATTGTGTCAAAAGTGCAAACCCATAGATAATTGATATTTTTCTTCCAAAAGTACAGTTACTAAAATTTTTTTCTTAGCGTCTGTAGCAACACTACAAACTCAAGTCTTTAACATTTAACTAAATGTCTTTAATTTAATACTTATTTCTTACTGGTAAATAACATTCCGTAATAAATATTACATCATTTCAATTGAAGTAATATTACCAACATAGTTGCAATCTGATAATTATTTTTTCCTTTTTGTAATTTCTACAGAAGTCAAACATTTCTTTCGATTTTGAACACAATACAAAATTACTTATATTTAAAAATGAATGCGTTAACTTGCCGATAAGATTTGTCTAAGAACATGTAATGTAGTTAAACTTTTTTAGTTAAAATAGTTTCAAGAATTATTTTCTAAGAATGAAATTTAACAATTTGTCTTTTCATTCAGCTGATTTACAATATTTTTCTTGTTATACTAATTACTATTATTATTTGTTCTTAGTGTTAATTTTTTGTATCCAATAAAGGAATTAATTTCCTATTTTAACTTTTAACTTTTCTAACTTTTTGTTGTTAGCATTCTATTTCCACTTAACATTTCCGTTTTCACTTTTAACATTTGTTTTTTTACTTGCTTTAACATTTTCTCTTACATTTTGGTTTTGCTTCTCTGTTTGAACATTTTTAATTTTCTAACTTCTGATTGTACTTTTTACATTTTATTTAAAATTCTGTTTTTACACTTTGTTTTTACTTTTTATCATTTGTCTTAATGTTCTGTTTTACTTTTTGTTACTTTTTCAACTTTTCTTGTTTTTACGTTTTTATTTTAATCTATTGTTTTTACACTTTCGTCTTTTTAACTTTTCTGTTAAACTTTCTAACGTCTATTTTAACTTTTTAACACTTCGTTACTAACTTTTCGTTTGAAATCTTGTTTTATTTTTTTAACTTTTAGTATTACATCTTTTTGTTTTCACTTTTTTAAGTTTTGTCTTTAAACTTTATAACATTTTAGTAGTCACTTTTCGTTTAAATATTTTTCATGTCTTATCGTTTTCTATTAACATTTTGGGCTTTATTTTTTATTACAATATACGGTAATTTCTCTAAGTTTAATATGAAAATTTTTTTCAGTAACTTATTGTTACAACGTTGACAACAATTTTCTACTATCGTTTGTGTAGTCAACTTTTGTCACTATAGTTATCCATAACTTATATTTTGTTAGTATTAAACTGTTTTATTTTGGTTGAAGTTCAGTAATCTTTCAATTTATATTTATAAAGGTGTAAAAATTTACAATTTTTTAATGTACGTTTATTTTTTTATTCGTGTTGTCTTTTGTTTATGATAGAGTAAATCATTTTCTATAAAATCAGAAACATTTTTACAGGAAACAGAATATAACCACATGAAACTAAAAAATAAAATGTATTAATCAATTTGAACTATTATTAACTTAAATTGAAAATGCTATTATTATAATTAAATTAAAGAATGATAAATACTAATTAGGAATATGTCATCTGGTGTTTCTCTATTTCACATTTTTTTCTGCATATAGCATTTATCTTACGGGAACCAATACGTTATACTTTATCGGAAACTACGGGTCCGTTTCCCGATACTTTTGTTATCTTTGGTAAACTTCAATTGCTTTAACTGATAATCCTTTGATGAAAAACATTACCTTCGGTAATAACTTTCCTTTTTGAAATTTTGTATCTTCGCTTCGTTAATGTTTGTTTTGACTTCGGGAATGTTCGGGTTTTCACTTCGGGTATGTTCGGGTTTTGACTTCGGGAATGTTCGGTTATTTTCGGGTTCTTGTGAGAGTATAAAAGGGACATGTCTGTGTTGAAATTTCAGTATACGTTTGCTCTTCAAAGTAATATCTACTATTCATTCCTTGTGATATTTTGTAATTCACCGAACGTCGAATTTACCCTTTATCGGCAAGTTCAGGAGCATTTCCCGATACTTCAGTCATCCTCGGTAAATAACTCATTTTGTATCGTAAAACTTTCACTGATACTCTGTCAATGTACAGTCTTATTGTGTTTTGAAAAAATCAGAAATCTAATGTAATAAGGTAAAATATAATCAGTAAATAAGAGAATTGACTTAAATTAGTGTATATGTTGATGTTCTGATTAAACGCTATTATTATGTAGCGACAACAACAAATTATTTGTCTTTTTCTTATTAGGTTCCCTGTCGTTATGAGTCATTACTAGTCAAGAGTGAGCCTTTCAGTTCAATATCAAGTATTAATGTAAATTATTGTTTGATATTTTAGACATACATTTCTATTTTGCATCAAATCTTATACTTGATTAAAATTACAAATATTTCCATTTTGTATTAAATATTTCATTTACCAATACTGTTCTAACTTTGTAATTATCATTACGAATTCGAGAAATATTTTGATTAATATAGCATATATTACTCGCTTATCATTTGTTTTGAAATATTATTCTTAAGTAAGTGATTAATTTATTCTTACAGATGGACCCCATTCGTACAATCAATACCATATTGGATTTCATAGAGGAGCGAGACTACTTCGACGCTGAAGAGGTCTTTTTTCTCATGGGAAATTGTGACGCGTTGTCATGCCACTGGTGTTAGAGTTGACAATCTTAAATATTTTAAATTGCGGCGTGCGTTATATATTCACTACTATGAAACTCAAGATGTTGTCCTCAACAGTTGTAAGACGGCAAAAGATATCATTGATCTCAATGAAGCTGGGTTTTTTAAACATGGAGAAATAAGGGATCAAGCGCGTGAAAAGGTAATGCAATTGATATCGGATGATAAAATTTCTGGTTTAACTCTATCCGACTTCGTTGAATATATGAGGGACACTGTGAATTCTCCAAATCCTACATCATACACAGAGTTTGGTACGATTCCATCAACATCTTCATTGTATGGTACTGGTGGTAAACAATCTGACTTTCATGTTGTCAAAAGTACATCTAAACACTATTCTTACTTTGGTTTACAAGGAAAAGAAGTGACAATTCGGCGTGATAATGAAGGAATCACAGACCCTGAAACGCATATTCGAAACCTATTTGATTTCGTTATAGACAATACCCTTAGTGACGTTGACAATGACACGTATGTAGGCATAACTATTGAAAGTTCTGCTTGTAATCTGAACAAACCTATATACATGTCATGGCGTCCAAAAGCGCAACTGAACCCTGATGTTCTTTTCTATATAGTAGAAAACACGTTAAACAGTAACGAAGAGTTTCTTTTCGCAAACGAATTTACTTTCAAAGTACATATCGTTGATCCTCGTAAAGGAAGAGGACGAACCCTTAGTACTAAGAAATACACTGATTTAATTACTTACCTAGAACAAAATGTTATTCCTGTGAAAAACGATGTGTACTGTCTTCCCAAGAGCATTATTCTTGGGAAGACTTAAGCTGATCATAATCGTAAACAATTGTATCGTCTTAAGACTAACCCAAAACGATTGTTAAGGCAAGCCAAAATTCTATGTGCAGATGTAGAAGTAGATATTGTGAATAAGAATGGGTGTACTTTAGATGACGTGAAAAAGTTTCAAAATCATCTGTAACCTGAATACCAAGTTATTGTTTACGAGAAAAATGCTATGACTCGAGAGTTTAATATAATATATCCTGGAGTCCACGCTGGAAAGCAAATTTATATTTTATATGAAGATCAACATTATCAGTTGATTACAAATATCAGATCACTCTTAGGGAAACAAGGATACTGTCATCATTGTTTGGAAGCTTATCATCATGTACAAGATCACAAATGTGCATACAAATGTACGTATTGTGAGAAATATCATGAAGTGTCTTCCACCGATAATATAAAACGCGAATGTACAGATTGTCACAGACTGTTTCCTACGGAAAAATGCTATATAAATCATAAAAGTGTAACAGAAAATGGGAAAAGTGTTTGTGATAATGTCAAAGTTTGTGTTAAATGTTATGCTCTTTATGATATTCGGCGACGAAAATCTGCACACACATGTGATGAACGATTTTGTAAAACGTGCTATAATCATGTCGAGCGTAATCACGTTTGTTTCGTTCAAAAAGCAACACCATCTCATGTAAACGCATTTTTGTATATTATATTTGATGTAGAGACGATGTTACTCGATAAGAATGAGCGAGGTGAACAAGAACATATTGTTACTTTAGTACACGTAATGCATCTTTGTACAGATTGCAAGAGCAAATCCTTAGATGATCCATGCCTAAACTGCGGAAATAAAGATGGAATCCGTGAGTTTTCCTTTAAGAGCATGGAAGACTTCATACGTCACGTGCTTAAAAATCGGCCCAGCTTTAAGTCAATTATAGTATTATCTCATAACGGCAGTAAGTATGATACGATTTTCGCGGCTAAGACATTGATCGAAAGTCAAAATCTTTCACCTTTCATAATAGCACGGGGACACAAAATTATTGAGATAAGATTAGCAAATAAAATTATTTTTAGAGATACTTTCCTGTATATGGGTATCAAATTATCTGCACTCCCAAAGACATTAGGCTTAAATCAAAACTTAAAGAAGGGATATTTTCCATACCTATTTAATACAGAGGAAAACCAAAATTATGTAGGAAAGATTCCTGAGTTACATTACTTTGACCCAGATTCACGAAGTCCGGAAGAACGCAAAGAATTAATAAGTTGGCACAAAGAATGTATAGAAAACAACATGCAGTACGATCTGCAAAAGGAAATGTTCGATTACTGCCGCAATGACGTTAAAATCTTAGCGGAGGCAGTAATTAAGTTTTCTGACTTAATTGAAGAGAAAACTGGTGGACTCCAGTGCTTTATCTCAGCAAGCACTATTGCAAGTACTTCAATGTTAACTTATCGGTCACTGTCTTTACCGGAAAATACTATTCCAATTATTCCACCCCTTGGATTTGATCATCGTGACCGACAAAGCCTAAAAGCATTGCAGTGGTTACGATATATGGAACGTACTAGAGGTACGAAAATCGAATATTCCGCGAATGGATTGGAAAGACGTTTCGGTAAATACAAAGTCGATGGGTACGAGAGTAAAACAAACACAGTATTTGAATTTCATGGATGTTTTTGGCATGGGTGTAAAATTTGTTATGTTAATCTTCGTCATACAAGTCTTGATTCATCTTCAAATCATCGTACAACCATGCAAGATCGATATGAATCAACGATCACAAAAATTGAGTACTTGAAAAAACGAAAATTTAATGTTATTGAAATATGGGAATGTGAATGGGACGCCAAAGTAAAATCAGACAAAACAATACAAGATTTTATTAAAGATCAATGTGATGATCTTGTTGATCATCTTGTCCCTAAAGAAAGTTTTCACGGTGGCCGTGTAGAATGCTATAAGGCACTGCATGAATGTAATGATGACGAGACTATCTCTTACCTAGATGTTACTAGTCTTTACCCCTGGGTAATGGTTCGTAAACCTCTCCCAATAGGCAAGCCAAATATTCACAAGGGACCATTTTTTCCAGACATTGAAAAAATCCATGGTCTGGTAAAATGTACTGTTCTTCCACCATCCAATTTATATTTTCCAATCCTTCCTTACACATGGAATGAAAAATTATTATTTGGTCTATGTCGATCATGCATGCAGGAAAATAATATTGACGAATGTACACATTGTGAAAGTGATCGCGCCATTACAAGTACGTTTTGTACCCCCGAATTACATAGAGCAATGAAATGCGGATACAAAATACTGAAAATAAAAGAAATTTGTGAATTTGAGCTTATGGGATCTGAAGATGGGCATTCAAATAGTTTGTTTCGTAATTATGTAAATACATTCCTTCAAATGAAGCAGGAAGCTTCAGGTTTTCCTGCAGAATGCACTACAAAAGAAAAACAGGAAGAGTACATTCAAGAATATTTCAGGGATGAGGGAATACAGTTAAATTATGAGAACATAGAGTATAATCCCGGATTAAGATATATTTCGAAAATATTTTTGAATTCGCTGTACGGGAAATGGGGACAAAGAACAGATCTTTCACAATCTGTAATTGTCGATACTCCTGAAAAATTTATGACGTATCTATATGCACCACAATATGAGGTGCAGTCTGTAATACCTATAGGAGAGAAACATCTAACTGTAACATATAAAGACAGAGAAAATGAAAACAAACCGAACAAATTTTCCAATGTTGTGCTTGCAGCATTCATAACATCATGGGCGAGGCTTAAACTTCACGACCTTCTGACTACTGTTGGGCAAGACCACGTACTGTACTGTGACACAGATAGTATTATATTTGTTCAACCACGACATGAAAAATCCAAACTTAGAATAGGGTCTTACTTAGGAGAATTAACAAACGAGGTTCCAGAAGGATGGGAAATAGATGTCTTTATAGGGTGTGGAGCAAAGAATTATGCTTACAGAATGAAAAATATTCAAACTGGAGAATTCGATTACGTGCATAAAATTAGAGGAATTACTTTAGATTCTAGGGCACGTCAAGTAATTACCTTTGAGCATTATTATAATTTAGTAAAGGAAAAAATTGAAAGCAAAACATTGTTAAATCCACGTAAAATTACTCGTAAGCCAGGATTTACTATAGTTACAAAACCTGAAACTAAAATGCATAGAGTAGTAAACAACAAGAGGCGACGGTTAAATCTCCACAGTAAAACAGACTATAGAACACTACCCTATGGATACCGAAGTTAAAGTCTTCCTTAGGGAGTCATAATGCACGGATGTCTACAACCAATGAAAAATTTAATTTTACACATGTGAAAAAATGGAAACGTTTGTGATAATGATACGTGTTGGTTCAACTTGATAATATTTTGTATATGATATAAAATAACATGGACATTTTCATGTATTAAAATAATGTGTATTGTATTATTTGTTATTATTACCCAACTGTACAACAATATTATATGTGTATAAGTATTATCTTGATTACCAAATGTATGTACCTTCAACTGTACTCATAATGGTAAATAACAAACACATATTGTATAATATTAATTAGTTATATGTATTTAATAAATGTATATCATGCTATATAAGAGTTACTGTTTGAATAACTGCATATGCAATTCTTTTTTTTTACTTTCTAACAATATAATTTCAATAAAAAATGCAGTTTTTAAAATATTGTTTTATTTATTTCAACCTCACAATACTCAATCGTTTATATGATTTTTCAAACAATTTTATCTAAGTCTATATACAAATCGAAATGATTCTTCATTTAAAAAAAAATATATTTATGCAAGAGGTCAACATCGCACAAAATAATTGTGAAATTACGTAAAGATCATACAAAATACGATAATTTCTACCAAACAATTACGCAAAAAGAATAATTAATATTTCGCGCATAAAAAATCAATTTCATATATAAATATAAAAGAGTAGGTACAAAGCGGTTAAACTAAGCAGGTTTGGGCATAAAAAAATCATCACTCTCAAATAAGAAAGTTCCACACGGCACATCCGTACAATATTACCACTGCAATAGGATACATAATGTGTACACGCCGACTTTAATGACAGTCCAACAATGAAATTACATACGCGAAATGTTACGTTATATACATACATACAAAAGTAACACAGTAATTAAACTGTTAGTACGAAAACTAATTACGTTCAGTGTTACGTACACAAAATAATGAGACTACAGTCCGGTACAGCATAATTACATGTCAGTAATTGTTCCTAAAGTACCGGTAAAAAGAAAGCCGTAATAATTCAATTACAATTGAACCTTTGTACTTCAATGAGAGTACTTAGAGTAATCAAAATATTCATTACTTCAACGACAATATGTACCAAAAGTGTAAGTACAGAAACTAATTAAAAAAGGCGACACAGTAATTGAAAGTGGGGTACAGATGCAGATACATCTACTACCCCAGGTATGCTAAATACGTTTTAGTTCTTAAATTCTCATATAATTTCGAAATACAAAATCGCACAACAAATAAATTGTCATGAATGAATTGAAAACATTTTAAAAAGAGATGTTCTGTGTCGTAGACAAGAATACGAAACAAACAATGAAAATATATGGACATAATGAAGCCTGGGGTCCACACACATCACTGTTAGGATAAAGTTTTCATTATAATATTATTTATCTTCTATGTTTACTGTAAATTTTTGCTTTGACACTTACATACAGATATCCTGAAAGAGTTGTCTTAAACAGACACTTATTAACATAGAAACCACGCCAATAATATACTCTCTCTCTATTTTTATCATATTGATGAATAATTTTATAGTAAAAGTTTGTGTTTTTCTTGTCGTATTTGCATAAAACGATGGTATGTATCGCATTCAAAGTATGTTCCAAAAACTCTGGAATGCAAGATAAGTCTACATGACAATATTCTCTCTTAGAGAAAAATAACACTCCTGTAGCTATATTAGAAAAGGCAATAGATTTTATTACTCTGTAGCGGTAGACTAAATATAATTCGCTTAACACAAGAACAGCTTCCTCGGGATCTTGTCGAAAGGAAAACTTGCGTGGATTACGTAGTACCCGGTAGATTGCATCATTCGGTGATGTGCACTATGTATCACTAACTTTCGGATGACCAACTTTCTTACAATACTCAGTGAGTTTGGGTCCAGATATAAAACTAAAATCCACGGGTTTCGAATTCGTTCTTCGTACTATTAACCAATCTCCCGCCAGCGATGTAATACTTCTAAAATATAATACTACTTTCTTGTTGGCTTCTTGGTTGAGAGAAAACCTCGCTTTTTTAATTATCTGTGGAGAAAGATCGTGACCCATTTTCATTTTGCATTGCAAAGTCAGTTATGAAAGTGATTCTCCTGATGATCTTAATATTATGGTATGCACCTTCTATCTAGTCAGGTGATTGCACTAGAAAACAGTTGTTGTTGTTGTTGTCGTTGTTGTTGTTGTTGTTGTTGTGTTGAGTTTAATGTAACTTTCAACAGCGAGGCAATATGAGACGTGGACCTAAAGATTAACGTGGAATCCGAACCACACAAACTCCCGCCGGAAATCAAACCCGGGTCTCCCACGCCAAAAGCGCATACGCTATCCGCTTAGCAACGGATGGGCTCTAGAAAACAGCTGTTTTCGTCAGCAGTAGGTAATTCGGTGTCGTTTGCACCCTTGCCTAAGATGAAAGGGATTGAGTATTGTAACTTCTTTAGTTATTTCTTGTTTCGAAGAGTAATACTTTATGAAAGTCGATCACTGTAATGGAGTCGATCTTAGCTTGATCATGGTCTGACCAATACTTCATAGCTGCTATTTTTCTCTTTTTGTTTTATCTTGTATGATATATGGATCAAAATAACGATTCGAAGGTGCTTTAGAGTTCTCTGTCTTTTTGTCCAAGTTGTCTATCCAAATAGAATTTCTTTCTTTTCTTTCTTTTTTTTCTTTTTGTATTATAATTGAGCAGGGTGTCTCATATAGCCTCGCTGCTGAAAGGGACGCTAAACAAAACTCAACTCAACTGTACACAAACAGGTTTTTATGCAATGTCCCACAAGATATATAATAATGCAAAGTTTGAAATAATTGCAATATTTCATTTTTTTTTTAAAAAAAAGAAAAGAAGAGAAAGAAATAAAATTGTAGGAAGCACGTATTCGTTTGTTACTCTAGCTATAGACCCCTCGTAGTGACTATAGTGCAATATACAATTATAAAGAAAAAAACTAATTTTGATATTTCAACCCTTCATTACAAAGGAATGAGGTTCTAAAAAAGTGGAATGTGATAAATTTTGATTATAAATTTGGAGGTAAATTTTATTAATTAGGGTGCAATCAAGGCTTTTTCTTGCTAAAAGACAAAATTAAAGAACACAAAGCGCTGAAGAAGATTATGTTTATTTTTTTTTCATTATTGACACAGGGCACAACAAAAATGGCCACCACTAACAAATGGACTGGAATTGGCATTTACAGAAAAAGTTTCGTGTTTCCAATTTGTGTGTATATATAATAATTCAAAAAAAAACGAAAAAAAATCATCAAATCCTCATTGGTTCACTTCATACGCATTGACATGAAGAATATTGCTTGTGAAATTGAATTTAACATTTTGCGTTCAAACTTCCTCAGATAGAGGTCTGCATTCAAATACATTGTAAAATGACCACACAGTTTTCTATGAACTAAAGTAAAAGTAATTTAAGGTGTTAATTCTTTGTACCCCTGTTAATCAGCTAATTTTCAAATTATGGTTAGAGGATCTACAGGGTGGTTCAAAGAAACGGATATTTTTGAAAATTGTGTTGGCAACAGTGGGTGTTTCGTAACACTGGACACTATACGCCACCCTGTCAATGACACCCGGCCATTTAGGTTTTGTGAATGCTTGGAATGGTACGCAACGTGCTTTTGCGGTTAAAGCGTTTCACAAGAACAATGACAGTGTAGAGGGAACACGTAGAGAATTCAGCTGTCATTTTAATTTAGGATGCCACGATCGTGTTCCATCAGAACATGCTACTAAAACATGAATACGTAATTTCGAGGAAAGTGGTTGTGTAATGAAAAATATACCTCCAGGTCGTGTGGGAACCGTTCATACACTTGAAAATATCGAAGCTGTCCGAGATCCCTTGATTTGTCAGCTTGTGATTTCATTTTGTGGGGTCATCTTATAAACAAAGTGTTCTTTAGCCGACCTGCTACAATGGAAGAATTGAAAACAAAAATCCGAGAAAGAATTTAGAAATTCCAGTTGAGATGTTATGTCAAATCATGAACAATGAAAAGAAGAGACTGCTGGAATGTTTGCATAGAGAAAAAGTTCACCTGCAATATGTCATCTTTAAAGAAATAAATTGTACTGTATGTATTCTACAATAGCATTATTTTTACTATTAGATGAGATAAATAATCTTTAGAAAATGTTTTCATGAAATTAATTAATTTCAAAAATTTCCCGTTTATTGAATCATCCTGCATAAAATGATTTTTTTTTTTTAAAAATTTGAACTGCACTAAAGATTTACAAGTGATTCAGCTTTCTGCTACTAAAGAGAACCGAAGCTTTCTTCGTCTCTCTTGTTTTACAGCATAACTTAGTTATTCTATATGCTTGCCTTTAATCTGGTGACAACTTCGCAGAAATATGACGTAAAACTATATGAGTTTCAACGAGACAAAATTGAGCGGCAGTTATTTTTTCTTGTGTGAGAAGTAGAGAAAAAAATGCAACTGACTGTCATTGAAAGCAGAGGGAATCCATATGGCAAACATTTGTTTCTTTTAATGTAATGATGGCATACAAAGTAAAACCTAATTGCAGTTTTTTAATGCACAGACACGAACACTCATAAACACACACATAAACACGACAAGAGCTTTCATTTTCCGCCACTGCACAAATGTTTGTGTTGCATTTTTTACCCTGAGGGGATACCAGATTTCTGAGTTTCACCAGTGCTAAAAAATATTCCATCTGCAAATAATAATAGCAAAGTGCTTACTTTTTCCGACATGGCTCGAGGGTCTAAATTATTTCACTACTATTTTATTTTAAATCAAGAATGACATTGGTTGTCATGAATATTATTATTTGTTACAGTACTGATACTTTGACGTTTTATCTGAGTATAGTAAAATGTAAATTATATCCAGCTATTTTTTTCGTCAATTTATATACAAAGGATTAAGAGTAAGTCATCTTTGTTTTTTACGATATTTCAAACCTAAAGTTTGTCACCGTACACTTTTTTTCATGACAGGTTCATGCCACGTACTAAAATATCTGTAGAAAATGGCCACCCAAATATGTAAATTTTAAAGATGATATATATATATATATATCTCAGAATAGGTCAATTTTGGTTTTAGAGGAAGATAACGATAGATTCTAACTACCAACATTTTATTTATATTACTACTGTTCTCAATTACATAACATTTTCAGTTTTCAATTCTTTGGAAACCTGAATATCTGAATATTAATTTCCAGTTTTTAAAACCAAAATCAGTTTTCGGTTTTTGAAACCAAGCATTTGTTATGAAAATACAAATTGAATTTCGGTTCTGAAATAATAAATGGTTTCAAAACCCAATAACACTTGTGATTTTTGCGTCTAACTAATATTAAAAAAAAATCACTCAAGTAAAGTTGCTCAAATTTGGAGAAACGGTACTTCTTTTCTTTCCATTTTTTTAAAGATTATGATTCCCCTAGTTTTCCAAGCATTCCCTATATAACTAGTAAGTTATGGTCTATATAGTGTCCATATGAATTTTCAAGTTTAGCGTACAATTAAAAACAAAAGGTGTGTGGTTGTAAGCAAATTTTTCTGAGCTGTGTTTGGTAGTGGCTTAAGATCAATGCATTGAAAATAAATTGTTACGTATGTATGCTGTTATGCAACACACCTTACACCACCCAACTCGAAATGACAGATCACGAGGAACGCACGGTTTGATAATACAATAATTGTAAAGCATGCAAACATTTCTCACTCTAAAACGCGTCTAGGTACATAAAGTTGCTCATGTTGCTTATTATGTAGGCACTAGCATCATAGAACCGCATTGAACAAACTGAGATACAAATCAGATGTGGTTACTTCTAATTATCGTATAAATACAGAATTTATATATACCAGGGGATCCACTTGCGCCACACTACGGCGAATTCAGCCATTTTTATCTTTCACAACACCTGCTGATTCTTGAGATGGGTTTAACTTCAAGCATGTACTATATGCCAGAGGAAAAAAATACTAAGAACTTCCTCATTTATAAGTTACGTTGTTCTAAAATCTTATTTTTTAAAGTGAAAATTTGGTCACCGTATATATTTATTGAAAAAAGGTATAGACATGCCCTCTATCATATATTATACAGCTGTGAAATATTATGTTCGATATTTATCTATAAGTCAAACTACAGGACGTTACAAATCACGCATACACACCCAAAAAAGCTCAAAAAATATTTTGTTTATAATATTATACGATAATACAATCTCAAATATTATGTCATAATATATTTAAACGTAGCTGTATTACATGAAATAGCTGATATGATAATAATATTAAATTCATGTGAGTAATCTGAAACTGTTGGTATTTAGAAAGTTGTTCAGAGTCCGTTTAGATTTTAATTAAAGAAGGTTCACTGTATTACAACTCATATATATTTAGTCACTATTTTACATCAGTATGTATGAAGGATGCAATCGATATAAACATGTTTCGGTGTAAATAAAATTATTGCTGTAAAATTTACAACTTGCAATTTTTGGATCCAGTTTGTGGTCCTAGTGTGATTTGTATTTCCTAAGACATTTTGAAATTTCTTCGCTTAATTTGATTGTAATGTTATGTGTGATGACAGTATCTATTGTAAGTTCTAATTCACTTTGTTTCATTAGAACGTAGTTCATGGATCCAACATCTTTCCTTCCTCATTCTTTTCTAAAAAAGTCATTGTTCCTGTGGAGTGATAAAATATTGCATGCACATCTTTATGTTCCACGCTAGTGTCATTCACTTCTGCAATCTATTCACTGACCACAGCATTTTCTGAGTAGTTTGTACAGCTATTATAGTGAAATTAACTTTATAGCATGTACTTTGCGAAGTAATGAATTACTCAAAGTTCCTCTCTAACATACAGAAAAATAAAGAAAACTTTGTCTGTCAGTAATTGTCTCACACTTTGCAAATCGGTCAAGGAATTTGCTGTTGTGATGTTGAATAATTTATTCATTTTTTACATACGTGAAGATGATTTCTTTTAAATTATCTTGAAAAATTAAAACATTACATTTTATAACGTATTTTATAAAATTGATTGTCGTTTATTGTCGCAGAACATTTTTTTTAAACATAGAGGAATCCTGATATTCTCGTAGACCGTATTATGTTATCAGTTGACTTATCTCGTGCTGTTATCGAGTTTAAATTCAGGTATTAGACTATCACTATGAAAATGAAATGAAATCTTTGAGTTTTACGTCCCACGGTTATGTCGTTTAGGCTAAAGGAGACGATGATGATGAGTAATGAATGAAATGATGGAATGAAAAAGGTGGGAGGAAAGGTGAGAACCCCGAGGAAACCTACGCACACAGTATTTGTCCAACACAAAGTTCACTTGGCGGGGCTGAGATCGAACCCGAGACTCAAAGCACCAGAGTTGAACGTTCTACCACTGAGCCACCGCGGCCCGAGATTCTCACCATGAGTTTGATATTGATTTTAAAATTGTATATTTGTAGATCGATCTTACCAATGTTAAATTACATTATTAATTTACAAATACTAATAACTGGCGTCCTACCGACTGCGTCACTCTTGAGGTATGAGAAAAAATCACTTGTACATATATAAAGCTTATTTAGCATACTTTAGTGGGCGTTTAGAAATCAACAAGACATTGCTATTCTATTCGCATTGGTCACAAGATTAAAATACTATCATAGTTAAAGCATTGGACATTAATGTATCTGTTTTAAACACCTAACTAATTTTAGATTTAACAACAACAATCGATAATTAAATTATCAACCGAACTCAACTCTGGCACTTGCTTGTCCAACTTCCATCTTGTTTCTCTTCCACTAACAATGCTTTTGTGTTTGTTTGCGTTCTGTTTTTTCATAAAGTCCTGTAACTCTTTTGTTCAAGAAAACTATGACAATATTGAGTCAGAAATTGGAAACGCCAGAATTAAAGCATGCGTCGATGGGGAAACAAACATATATTCATCGTGTCTTCAGGGATCTTATCGTTGATTCTATCTGCTAGACAACGAAGAAAAAGAACTAAAATTCATTTTCCCGAAGATCGACAAATCTTTGAATTCTAGATGCAGGTTCAAGCACTTCTCACATCAAAATATACACCCTTATATCTGACACAATGTTTTATCATCTTGCATATTATATATTACATAACCTTTGCAGGAATATGCATTCCAAAATTTATGAATAATTAGGTATGCTCGTACATTCTATCACGAAACACATTATTTAGTCAGCCATAGTCTCGCCACCCATTTAAATAAATAAATACATAAATGAAAATCTCAATTTTACATCGTTGATTGTCATTTAGGCATTTCAATAAACGTTAATATAATTTATCCAATTGGCAGTCCAGATTTCAGTAGGAAATGAGAAATCAATCAATCAATTTGGGAAATCATTACCTTGTGACAAATCACGGAAACAATTGCACAGCCATGGACAAGTGTCAGTACGAATTACGCAGCACAGGTTAAGCGTAACACTGAACCGCATTCAAAACGAGCAGTATGATAACAGTTTCAAGTGAGTAAACTAATGGATGTGGTTACTATGGAAATTAGCTACACAGAGGAAACAATGTGCAATATACAATGTATTCTCAACCGTCCTTTACATTATAAAAACATTCTCTTGAGGTAATATTTGCTTTGTAATGATACGAACTAAAGAATATTTCAAATAAACATTTACACTGCCGTCTGTGAAAATTAGAAACAAAATGTAAAGGAATGATGAGAATGAGTCGAAGTACGCAATATTAGTTCGTCACAGTATGGCGTACGAATAGTTATAATTCCGAAATAGTGCATAAAGGGGCCTAGCAGCTCCCCTGGTAATGATTACGCAGAGAATGGTTTTAGTAACACTCAGACGGTGAAGCGTAGGCAAAGACATAGAAGAACATGAAGATACAATCAAGAGTCACTATGAATCTTCTACGTAAAAGGGTATATATATATATATATATATATATATATATATATATATATATATATATATATATATATATATATATATATATATATATATATATATAAAGGCAATATAAACAGATAACTGCTTTGCAACGTGGTCAAGTGGTCCGCCTACAGAAACGTTGTTCCTTACAGAACAAAATTGTTGAATGCACATTATATTCTTCCCGGCAATGATAACGACGGACAGAAGAGATTCGTACACTGTGACATTCAAGCAGTGAAGCTCGCAATATAACAACTCAATTGGATCACATATACCTTGTCCGCGTGGAGCATGGCCATAGCGGACAGTGCCACATTGCTAGTCTGACGCTGAAGAACGATAGCCAGTGTGGTAATTTTTTGCGTCGGTGGTTCGACGGCGTCCGCAAAATTCTCGTATGCTTTTCTGTCAACGTTGATTGGTTCAAAACTTCAAATCCCTCAGGGTATAATAAATGCTTGAACTTTGTTGCTGAACTGCTGGACTGCAACAGATTGGCAGAACTTTGCGTTTTCAGACGAGTTACACTTATATCTGCCCTGCACTAGTGGTCACATATGCGTTGCATGCTGTCGTTGTGAATACAACCTACCAACGCAAATTATATAGCTTCGCTGTCCCTGAATGGCAGGTGAGATATTATTGGATGCTTTTGGGTATAACACACAATCTCGGCTGCTATGCATTGAAGGCAATCTCACTACTTACATTTCCTGGGACGGTGACGTGGTCCACCATCTGGAAACCCAGCTCTCTTTGAAGGCAATATAATATGGGGGAACGGTCTAGCTACATAGTATTAAAAATTGTTGTGAATCCTTTCGTGCATAAAACAAAATACAAGACAGTATATATACGGTTGAGAGTTTAACGTAACTTTCAGCTGCGAAGCTATATGAGACGGGATTTACTGATTAATTTGGAATCCGAACCACATGAGCTCCACCGGGAATTGAACGCGTGTCTCCCACGCCAAAGGTGCATGCGCTAACCGCTTAGAGACAAAATGCATATATATATATATATATATATATATATATGTGTGTGTGTGTGTGTGTGTGTGTGTGTGTGTTTAGGGGGTATATGCGGTTCGACATCTTGTAGAGTTTTAAGAATTGAATTGAATGATTAAACGGGAGATGGGGACGTAAGCAGCAGGGCTATATGTAACCGTCACGATAATCATGGCTGCTCCAACATGGACTGCAACAATAAAACGCTAAAATGAAAATACGAATAGATAAAAAAAAATTGCTGCTAATGAATAAGCAAAGAAAGGGTAATTGAATAAATAGGTGATAAAATCAATAACAATAACAATATATAACAAATAGAATAAAAAAGTAGAGAAAAATAAAATGTTAGCAGCTAGAAATACAGGAAGTAAATACTAAAACGGTTCAGAGAACGTGAGCAGCATCTAGAGAAAAAATGAAACCAAGTACCCGTCCCACAACATACTATCATCCCCCAAAACACGAGCAAGGGTACGGAGCAGTCCATGACGTTCTCTGACATCTGAGTATTCAGGACATTCAACAAGAATGTACCGAATACTCAGTAGGATAATACATTCTTCGCAATACGGACGGTTCAGACAACGTAACAAATGTGTTAGCTGAGAGTGTCCGATGCGGAGACGCTCCAGAAGCATTTCGTCACCACGACTAGCACGAGAAGCGATGCACCATTCTCCAAATAGCGGCTTAATCTCATGGAGTTTATTCCCAATTGCCTGGTCAGAATCCGCTTGCCAGTAAGAGCACATCAACCTGTGGAAGCAGATCTGAAGATCGGAGCTAGGAAGGCTAGGCTCCAAGACAATCCCAGATAAGGCGGCGTTCTGGGCAGCTGTGTCAGCACGTTCGTTTCCCTGAATGATGACATGACTCGGGACCCAGCAATCAACGATGACACAACCCTGTTGCTGTAGTTGATGGCATCTCAAGAGAATGTCTTGTACGAGGGCATCCGTACTGAAGACATTCTTTAGGTTCAAAACCACATTCTGAGAATCGATGCAGAGCAGCACACGATATAACGAGAGTGTAATAGCATGGTCCACGACAAGCTTAAGCGCAGTTAGTTCAGCAGTAAAAACTGAACACAGGCGATGCAATTGGAACTCTGAGCTGCCTTCGTCGGTGACAAGGCACAGCCAACATAATTCCCATCTTTAAAATGGCCCGTGTAAAACACACTAAAACTCTGGTACAGTTCTAACAATGCTGGAAACTCCTGCTGGTAAGCCTGGGAACTAGTGACCAGCTTCGAATGCAAATACAAACTTAAATGCAAAGCATTGTTGGGTTGACGAAGCAGCCATAGTGGGATAGCACAAAAGTGAAGCATCGAAAGACAGGGTCATACGAAATCCTCAGCGAGAAAACTCTCACACGCACGGATATTCCAGGGGCGTGTAGCGCGAGGACGGGCAGCGTAGTGTTCGTAAATCGGACTACCACGGAGACAAGGTCTACAAGGGTAGTCAGAAATACAACGCACATTCGCTCAATAATTCAGGAGAAGTCTCTCCCGACGATAGGTTAGGGATGGTTCGTTGGCTTCAGCATACAAGCTGGCAACGGGGCTAGTACGATATGCGACAGTAGCACCCCGAAGACCCAGTTGGTGCGCTGTGTCAAGTTGTCGCAACACAAAATAACGAGCTGACCCGTAGGCAATACAGCCATAGTCTAACCTGGACCGAATTAAACTACGGTACAACCGAAGCAGAACAATATGATCAACACCCCGGGTGCGGTGGGAATGGATACGAAGGAGAGTCAGAGCTCGGAGACAAGAGTACTTAAGATTGCGAATATGTGGTGCCCATGACGAGCGATGGTCAAAGACCAGACCCAAGAAACGGACTGTGTCAACGAAGGGCAAGCGGGTGCCATCGGGGTACAAGTCCGGGTCAACAATGCAAGTACGCTGCCGGCAAAAGTGAAAACACTGGGATTTCTCGGTGGAAAAGCGAAATCCGGTCTCATTCGATCAGTGAACAAGACAATTAAGTGTCAATTGAAGCTGGCGAGTAATGCCGCGAAGGTGGTGGGATGAACATAAAATATGAAAGTCGTCAACATAAAGCATACCAGACACAGGACCCTGTATCTGCGAAAGAACACAGTTGACGGCGACAACAAACAATGTGACACTAAGGACACTGAATTGTGGAACACCATTTTCTTGCATGAAGCGCTCTGAAAGATGAGATCCCGCACGCAAACTAAAATGTCTCTCGTAGAGAAAATTCTTAATAAATTGTGTCATATGGCCACGAAGGCCCCAGTCATATAATTGCTTCAAAATACCGTAACACCATGTCGTGTCATACGCCTTCTCTAGATCAAAAAAATATAGCAACAAGATGTTTGCCATTGAGAAAGGTGTCCTGAATTTGACCCACAAGATAAGCGAGATTATCAGTAGTCGAACAGAATCGACGAAATCCACTTTGATACTTGCTTAAAAGAGAATTCGATTCCAAATGCCACACCAGGCGCTTGTTAACCATTCGCTCCAGCAGCTTACAGACACAGATCGTGAGAGCAATAGTAGGAGTGAAACAAAAAAAAAGAACCTGGCAAAGTAACTAATAGACCTCCACTAGCCAAGAAGAAACAAAAGGTGCCGATTTTTTTGTATTTTTATTTTTGTTCTGTTTTTTTGGAATTTTTAAATTTTACCATTTTTCATTAGAAAGAATCCAAAGACTCAACACACCGGGCAACACAAACACTAGACGTACACAATAGCAGGCTGGGTGGGTGCACGTCCCCCTCAAATGGAAGAATACGTCCTCTAGGGTTTCCTCTTCCCGACTCCTACCAATTACCCTCGAGTCAGGTAGCGATATTCCCGGCTGAGAGGTATGGTAAAGTTTTAAGATTTTCAATTTAATCAAGAGAGTCCAAAATATTGGGTTTTTGATACATAAAGAGGTTAGAGTATATAATATAAAAATACCAGATATATATATTTGTGTGTGTGTGTATGTATATATATATATATATATATATATATATATATATATATAAATGCCGGACAAGAATGAACGACCAAAAATGCCATTAAAACTAATGGCATTTATGGCCGTTTTTCTTGTCCCGTGCTTTATATATATATATATATATATATATATACACGAGGGTTGGGCAAAAGTCATGGCAACTATTTTTTTTTCTTGCAGATATGTGAGCGGATCACAAACTTCTATGTGTCGTGTGGAAGTTCTGCAGGCATAGTGTGTACGCAGAACAACAGATGGCTCTGTGATAGCTGGTAGTAGCACAGCGAGGGCTGTGAAATCAGTCAGTTGGTGAGCGTCGTGCGAGTTGGATGTAACCCGTGTTGAGCAGCGTGCTTACATCAAAATAGCCGTTCCCCGAGGGAGAAATGCGATGGAATGTCACAGTGAATTAGTGTAAGCCCTTGGGAATAATGCTTGGGATGAGCAACGTTCGGGACGACCTGTCAGTGTGCGGACCGACTTGGCACATGCCGTCATCGAGCAGCTCCTGGATGAAGACGATGGATGCTACTGGAGTTGGCGGAGGCAAGTGGCATCGAGAAACACACCGTCCACAGGATATTGCGTAATGAGCTGCAACTACGCAAAATCGCATCCAATGGTACCGCATGCAATGACGAAAGTTCAAAGGTGGATGCGCTATGCAATACATCCGACCACCTTGCACGCTGGCAACAGGACGGCAGTCAATTCTTGTCACGAATTACCGCCATCGATGAATTTTGGGATAGGGAATACGAACCAGAACTGAAACGTCAGTCTGCGGTTTGGCGACATGCTGGATCACCGAGGAGGCAGAAGTTCCGTCAGAATCCGTCCCCAGTCAAATTGATGGTGATCGTTGCGTATGACGTCAGGAGTGTCATTGTTTGCCACTTTGTTCCACATGGCAGAAAAGTGTCCCCACAGTACTACAGGCACTTCTTGGTGCGACAGGTACGACATGCCGATCGGGAAGAACGTCCGGATCTTGTGGACAGTGCAATAATCGAGCACGACAATTCAAAACCACATAAAGCAGAGTGTGTAGGGCAGCTACTGCGACGTTGGGGATGGGAAGAATTGGAGCACCCACTACGTGATAGGCGATTTGCAACACGCGAGGACATTGCTAATGCTGTGCGCGAACAGGTGACCGATTCACACATGGTGCGGCAAATGCTGAGGCGGATGGTATTCAGCGTCTCCCGCATCGTTAGCAGCGAGTGGTGCAAGTAGCAGGGGACTACTTTGAGGGGTTTTAGGACCAGGTTTGTCATGTCAACTGTATGCGTACTGTGTTGTCATTCTTTTGCACCGTGAAGGTCATATTGCCCTGTATACTACCGTAATAAAGTAGTGAATTACGATATTTCAGTGATATTCATTATTCACAAATGTAGTTAACACCTTATCCTTTCGTCTGTATATATCACATTTTCCAACCGGACTGGTATGTTCAAGAAAAAAAAATAGTTGTCATGACTTTTGCCCCAAACCTCGTGTATATATATACATGTTTGTGTGTGTGAGTGTGTGTGTGTGTGTAGCAGGCCTTGTTGACATGATAGAGTTTGCAATTTTCATCGTACCAAGATGACATATGCATGTGTGTTTGGTTTGTGGAGTACGTGCTACATCCGCCATCTTAATTTAAAATGGTGGCCGTTTGAACATACAAAATGCCCATAACTTCCTTAACATTGAAGCTAGAGGAAAAATAAAAAGTGTTTCTTAATCCGCGTAAGTTGAGTTGATTTTTGGTTTAACCTTTTCAACAGCGAGGCTATATGATACATGGACCTACTGATTAACATGGAATCTGAAACACACGAGCTCCCTCCTGGTTAATTCTCTTAAAGACTTCTACAACTTCTGTTCGATATTTTATTTTTCGATACGAAATCTTTCTTTAAACTGGTGGTCTTTTAAGTATTTTAAACATCCATAACTTATTTACTGTTGATCGCAGAGACAAAATAAAAAGAAAAGTACTTTAACAAGAAGTTGAAATGATACTCCTCTCTCTCAAAAAAAAAAAATGGTGAGAAGTCATAGCCAGAGCAAACATTGGAAAAATGTGAAATAAAATGTTAAAATTTTACGTCCCACGCTTATCCTCTCTAGGTGAAAGGAGATAGTGATGATGAGAAATCAATGAAATTGTTTAATAATGAAAGTGGATGAAAACAAAACAACACGAGAAATCCCACGCTCACTTGGCGCGAGGTGGGATAAAATTAAGGCCACTATGTACCAGAGACGAACGCTCTACCACTGAGGTACCGCGTGTTCCGAGCAAACAGTGGATTCTGACGGCGAAACTCCAGCTAGCTGATGATTAATCTGCGAATACAATCTGACATGAATTGTAGTAGCGTTGACATTTTCTTTTTATCTATCACTTATACAATTACTTAGTTACAGAGGAAATGAATCGATCGCTTCATCCTGATTCTATTTACTTTGTGTTATCACTTTCCTACGTTAGGTAAATAGGTTAGAACTTGTTTCCGTCGATTAGTAGATTTGGTTAGATTAAAGTTTAAAGGTATTTTAATCTCCTAGGCTATGTAAAACGTGGAACAACAATTTAAGGTGATATCAGAAATACATAAATACTTTCAAATTTTAAGGCTCTCCTATCGGGAATCGAAGTTGAGACCCCGTGCACTAAATGCACACTGTCTACCCACAAGTTCAGAGGGAAGGACTTACTTCCGCCGAGAATACACAGATAGGGTAAAGTTCTTTATAAAATCAATATGCATAAAGTAAAATTAAAATTCTAAATGGTAATTTCCAGGTAGTAAAAATGAATTAAAACAAACTACGAAATGTACGAGGAGGATCAGAAAATAAGGTTACAATGCTGGAGTTTCGTCTGTTATAGAGGAATGATGAGTGCGCTTGAATGTTAATACATGGAGTTGGCAACTCTTCAGAGTTTCAGCCACCCGCTACCTACGCCGCTACCAAGTGTACGCCATCTGGTAAACACAAATGGTCAATCGTTTGATAAACTGGTCTCTAGAAAAAGTCTGCTTATTTATTCGATTTCTATGCACTGGGAAAAATTCGTTATCCGGACAGCGGCATATTGTACAAATATACGATATTCTTGTGTTTACTACAGACGTCAGTACGGAGAATACATTACCCATATCCTACACATGTACTGCCCTTAGATATTACATCATGCCGTTGCAGGATGTCTGACATGTAACAGTCTTCCGTATATTACATACGTATACGTATAGTACATACGTCAGCTATATGTTACACACGTCCATTTTTATGTGAGATCCAGACCGCCCATATACAGGTTTCTTTTCGTTCGTACGGAAAGTATGCTTATTCGGAACACATACGGAAAGTATGTATAAAATATACTTTTTCCTGTTATACGTGTTCTGTACGTAAGTCCAAAAAACTACAGGAATTACACATGTAACCTATGTTTTCACGTACGTCATGTACGACTTTCTTCTCAGTGTGGACGAAACGCGTAATCGCGGCGGAAATTCAGCGGCAGCTGGTAGAGGAAGGCCAGAACTTCTCATCGAGGACATCATCTTCCTTCACGACAATGCGCACCCGCATACAATCCAGAATAGCACCACATTGTTGAAGCAGTTTCGCTGGGACATCATCGCCAACTCCCCCTATAGACTGGGCCTAGCTCCAAGCTACTTTTACCTGTTGCCGCACTGGAAGAAACACATAGAATGCCATTGCTTCGCTTCAGACGAGGAGGTAAAACACTTAGCAGCAACGTGACTGAACACGAAGGACATGATTTACACCAGGAGGGAATCTTCAAACTCATCCCCCGATGTGATCAGCGCCTCAACTGATGTGGAGACTATGTAAGAAAAAAAAGTTTAATATATGTACTATCTGTTGGTTATATTGGTTGTATGAAATAGTATATACACGTTTCACTGAAGGCTTTGTAACTTTGTTTTATGATCATCCTTGTAGTTCTGTTCACGAAATCGAAACAATTCACTTTTCCTAAAATATGGCAATCTTTGAAAGTATATCAATAGGTCTCATTATCACGAAAAAGAAAAACAAGAATATGAAGAAAATGAACGTAAACTAGACGTATCCATTCTGACATGTATGTAGTTAGTAGCCTGTAATATGCTTAATTGAAGTAATTCATTTCAACTCTATTAACAATAATTCACACAAGTTCTCTGTATTGCTGTTTGGCAGTTAATGAGCCCTCTACAATTGCCTGTATTATGCCTTGTAGCGAAGAGTACCCGAGAATAAAGTCTATTATTCCCCAAGCCGAGATCGACTGTAAGTTTACCCTAATCAATCATAACCTTCTCACGTTTCACACATGGGCACACGCTCACGTATGCATATGTGTAGACAAAGGATAGACGAGAGACAACAGACATTAGAGAGAATCTGCATAGCGTATTACACAGGCCAGGCTTTCAAACATGCATTCTGAAACATACACTTCTAGCTTTCAAACTGAGCTATTTCCAGAGTTTCTAATTAAAATCAGTTTTAATCAGACAAATCTTTAGATGTAACGACTAGTTAGTTGGATTATTAATTGTGTTCAGTGTTTCTTTCAGTATCGAAACTGTGTGAGACGCGAACCTACAGCTTAGCGTGCGATGTGAACTGCATGTACTCCCACAAGGATTTGCTTCCATCTTGCTGGGTCTAACCCATCATCGTCTTTTACCATATTTTATTTCAAGTTCGTGTTCACACAAACATTAATACGACCACCACAAACAAATGACGGCATCGCTTTCAATGTAAAGAAATACGTTATAGAAATTAGCTTCCCCCCTTCTTAAAACAGGGATTCTCAAAAACACTGGGACGCGGATACTATTATTTTTAATAGAGTTTATGTATCTTCCTAACTTGGCAGAATTCTGAGATAATTTTTCTTTCCTTTTCCGTAAGTGTTGCCCCTTTGTTCTCTCCTTTAGGATACATTTTAATCAAAATAACATGATAAAATTTTAGTTCAAGATAGTTAAATATGTAATAATAATAATAATAATAATAATAATAATAATAATAATAATAATAATAATAATTATTATTATTATTATTATTATTATTATTATTATTATTATTATTATTATTATTTCAAACTGTTCAGTTGCTTTCCCTTTGGGACCACAAGATCTTTTCCATTTTGTGCAACAGAGAAACGCACTGCTTGTATTTCTTCCTTGTTTCATATCTCACGTTCTTTCCCATTTTAATCAGAGATCTGACATTTAAGGCTCCAAATCATATCTGGACTACCTCCTACAGCCGAGTTCACCTCAAACTCGATAGCCCTCAAACACTTCTTACAAGAGGAACCCTTGGACGTCACTTCCGAGAGACGCCATAATATTTTCCGATACTTTATTAAAATAAATCGTTATGATTGTGTTCTATCGGGAAATTTACAGCCGTATGCCATTGTTGACATCACCTTCAGCTTGTATCTGGGCTCGCGATTGACACTGAGTTCTGCTGCCTTCCATTCTCAGTAACTTGATCGTTGTTCAAAACTCCCATGTTAAAATAAAACACGAAACACACTATGTATATCACACTATCACATTATATGACATTATTATATTAGGTTGCCAAGAATGACATGCCAGCTTTGACATCTGCTGACAAACTCACCTCACCAACACACACGTGAATGTATTAAAGTCATGGGTATAACAGCCTAGTGCAGTGGCTCTCAAACTTTCTGATAACGCGGATCCCTGGTCATTCGGAAAATGATCCTCTGATCCCCTTGCGACGCTATCTGAAATTTCAGATGATATTAAAAATATTAAACCTTGGATGCACACCTTATTTTATCTACACATTTACATAGCATGGGTCCAAAAGACCCGTATTATTTTTTATGGGATGTTTATATTAGATCTAGTTGATATTTCGTAAACTTACTTAGATATTTATTGTGAATATCGAATATAAATATTTTGACAATACTTTCAATAAACTACGACTAGTAAAATAACCTTATTATTATTATTTTCTTTGTTTTAACACTTTCCAAAAATCTCCTTCTAAAACATTACAAACAGTGTAATGCATGTTGAAAAATTCCGAGAAGTATATTTGCAAAACAAAGAATGAAGCGATACTAAATCACAGAGTGAATATATACGATTCGGGTCATTTTCACAACTGTCACCCTCTCACTGGTCACACATGCTGTTGATCACAACGGGCACAGAGAACTTTGCCGTGTTCCTTGCATACGTTCTTCAAGCACTTGCAGCACACTGTTCTGGACTTCCTATCCCTTGATGTAGGACACAATGCGCATCTTTTTTTCTGTGCTTTACCACCACTGCAACTTTGCTCATTAGCTTCAGTACTGGTATCGGGAATTGTGATTAACTTTTCCATGTCCAGGTAGATATTCTTACTCAGATGGGGATTGGCAGATCTTATGAGCATATGTGGAAGAATCATTTCCATAGATAATTATTTGATGAAAAGTCTTCTTTTGTCTGAAACTTTTTGGTGATACGTGGGATGTTGGTCACAATAAACAATAAATGCATTCAGCGTAGCAACATCCATCATATTACACCACAGTACCACGGGCCAACGTTTGGTTTGCCTCTTGCATGTGTAATTACGAAGTTTCTGGTCCATGATGCCAACGCCACCCTTAGTCTCATCGTATAATTCTACAATAATTGACTTCTTTTTAGCGTGATCGATGTCAACTGCATCATCATGGTACATTGTGCTTAGAAGAATCACGGTTCTGTTTCTCTTTGGATAGTAACTAACCATTGTCATTTCCTTTTGAAACGCAAATTTACTGATATTCACTGCCTGAGTTGCACCTGGTTTCATTTCCTTTGGTATGTCTCTCTTATTATGTCGTAATGTTCCAACCACAGTTAAATTTTTCTCCAGTTGATATTTAGCCAAAAGTATACTGGTGAAATAATTGTCCATGGTGATACTTCGGGCTGTACCAACAACAGTATGAACTAAATGTTTCACTGTATTTAGGGCCAAATCCTTCTGTTGTGGTTCTCCTGGTTTCTTTCCTGTGTACACTATTCCGTCAATGGCGTAACCTGTTGCTGCTTCACACATCCAGAATTTTTTTATGCCATATTTCCCAGGTTTTTTTGGCATATACTGAATGAAACCACAACGGCCTCTAAATTTAACTAACTGTTCATCTATTGTTAGATTTTCTTTTGTGACCATTACTTTTCTGCACTGTTCAATAAATAATTGCCATACGTTAGAAATATGCGCAAGTTTGTATGTTTCTAGCCTAGCTTGTTGTGTTCTTTTCTCGTCGAACCTTAGGAATCTTCTTATGGCTTCAAAACGATTCAGTGACATCGTAGCTCTATATAATGGATTGGAACATTTGTCAAGAAAGAGTTCCCGCACAGGAACATCCCAAGCCTTGTTTTCCCCCATATGTAACAAAATTCCGAAAAAAAGCCAGAATTTCTTCAAATGATGTGTCCTCCCAATGTTTCTTTTGCAATTGACACACTCTCTTTGCTTCCATGTTGGTACAATTAACAACTTCATCCAGGATAGTGTGCGGAATGAGCATATTTTAAACATCGTTGGGAGATTTAGTTATCGTACCTTTTGAAGGTCCTGGTTTAAATCTTGTAACATTATGAGCGGGAGTTTTTACTGGAGGAGGTGAATTGTTATTCCATATAATACCACTGGGTGCAATATAATAACTGTCTTTTGGTAGAAGATTTGCGTCTTGTTTTGAAGTAGATTGAATATTTCCACACATACCGTCGTCTTCCTCATTATCACTTTGATCAAAAGTGTCAGAAGATTCGTCTTCATCTTGATTGGCAGGAGGAATATATTCTTCATTTGTATCTGATACTTCACTTTCCTCTGAACTCATGCCTTCATCTTCGTACACCCACTGAGAAATAACAGAAGAAAAATTCGGACTGGAAGCACAAATTCTGTCTTGTGATCTAGGTCGTTTACGTTTACTTGTACTAGCTAATTCCATTTTAGATTAGTTGCACCTTTGTATAGAAGAAAATCAAAATTCACGCAAGATTAGCCAGTGATTACTTCAAGTAGTACTTGCATACACTACAACAGATATGAAAATTCTGCTCTTTAGTTCTGTATTTTGAACTACGTATTTCAAGACAAATAAAAAAAAACAGAAAAAAAGACTGTTATTGATGGAAAGCAACAATAGGCAAGAACATAGTGCATCAGATAAGCCGACGAAATTGTTGCTGCGTACAGAAATAGAAAAAACAGAAAAATATGACTATAGTTCACAACAAAGTTTATAGATGTCCAAATGACCTCCTTCGGGTATTCCAAGCGACTTACATTTTGAGGGTATTTGCAGATGGGTATCTCCAACGTTAGAGATTTGTACAGCATTTTCACTACTATCTGGTTGTTGTTTCCTCAAACAGTTTGGAAACCAGATACGGGATTTTTAACGTAAAGCTACGGTAGACTATTCGTATTCCGTTTCGAAATAAAGTAGCATGAATATTGGTCCGATCATAACGTAAAAGGTTGTTCATGCAGAGTTTTCACACAGTTTGAAGAAACAGCCACCAGATGGAAGTGAAAATGCACTACAAATCCTTCACATTGAGTCATCAATCTATATTATTTTTGTTATCTTTGATTGAGGGTGGACTGTATAAGCTACAGGGGCTCTATTTGAAGCAGTAGATAAATTTTATATTCCACGGGTCCAATGGACACGTGCTATGTAAATGTTTGATACAAATATAAAACATAAAATAATAGAAAATAAATAGTGAAAGAAAAATAATTTCAATAGCCGTGAAATCCTAAACCTTCAACACGAGCATACCTAGCAGCACGGTTGAATATGTGAAATATGTAACTATATATTGATAACCACGTTTTGTTATGGGTCCATTGGACCCATGGTATGCATCCAAGGGCTAATTAGAATTACCACTAACAAGAAAAAGATCAAGCAAAATAATGCAGTAAGTAATTTATTCTAAAGATACATGATTGTTTCCTAGTGAACAAAATTTCAATTGAAAACACAGCAACTTCCAAGAATGAAAACCATTTTTTAAAGGAAATTCTCTTGATAAACTGTTTTTGAATGTGGGGACACTAATGTGAAGGATGAAATTCTTTGTGTTTTTCCACAATTGCTTTGAAATCTCGAATAAATTTCGTCACAATCAATCTTAGGTCCGATTCCACATTAAGACAATTTCGCTTTAAGGTTTTAATACTGCAAAAACAGAAAAAGGTCTGCTCACACAAATAAGTGTTAGGGAAAGGCATCAAATGTTGGAGTGCCCTTTTAGACAACTCTTCGTAGTCACAGCGCACACACAACCAAAGCTACAGAGTTATTTTTCTTTGGAAACGTTTTTCCATGAAGTATTGCAAAATAGTTTGAATAGCTGTTCTTGTTCTGTGTTAGAGAGATTCATACCTTGTATGTCATGGATTTCTACACTAGTGAAGGGATTTTCAATCAAACCATTATCAGGTTGTGGAACAGGGGAATATTCTCGAAAACTTGCAGCTAATGCTTTCAAGAGTCCTACTAATGTTTTGTGAATTTCAACAGAGAGTTTTTCACCCTGAGGAGTCAATGAAATCCTTTAGCACTAGAAGTGATGAATGGATATTGTTTTGTACTCGCACTGCCCGGAGCTCCAGTTTCTTAATTGTAAAATCCCTTTTGCATAACAGCTGTGAGATCCATTCTATTACAACGCATTTCAATTTTTAGGCATCACGGACCCCCTCGCTAGGTCCCATGGGTCCTCAGGGGTCCGCGGACCCCACTTTGAGGACCAGGGCAAACAGATATCCGCCTGTTATCCAATGCATTCGGTTTGACTCGATCGAATATGAGCTCAGGACCGCTTGACCCTTTTGGACCGTATATTCATTTATATCTTTTGGCTTGAACGATTCATTTAGAGTGTTTGATCTGTTTGACTTGTTAGAAACTAATAATTCTTTGGACCACATAGAAACGAGACCTGCTGAAATTGTTGGACTCAAGAGACTCATCACGAATCCGCATACTCAGAACTCACAAGTTTGCGTTGTAATAATGATTGGAGACTTTTTTTTAATGATGAATAATAAAATATGTCGATTCACACAATTATCTAGGTTGTTCCTACTTAAAAAAGAAAATGAAAGAGAAAGAACTTTGAGAATTAAAATACACATCTTACTCCTCTGCAAACATTAATGATTTTTGTTTACTTTATTATTTTTTTAACGAATATTGTTTCAGAGTAAGTAGGAGATTTGTGTCCCTCATGTGCGTGCCAGCCTGGATTTGATTTCATTTTCAGCATAGTCTCAAATCAAGTTCCTGAATAGGCTTCCTTGCGAAATAAAAGTTTAACCTGTCTCTTCGCGAAAACGTGTGGTAAAAGTGATGTTTCGTAACGAAATTTTGTCTCATCTCGTCTAGTTGGCAACTCTATTCCTAAGTATTATTATGAATCATTTAAGTAGGATATTCTGTCTTCCGTAGCCTCAGAACTGAAACAGAACGTTAAACCTGAAATATTCAATTTTCAAAGTGTCAGAGCCAGGAATAGACTGGCTCGTCGCGCTACCGGACAATTGCCTGGTGTGACTCTTTTTCTTTCCGACCCTTGCGAATATATATATATATTAATTAACTTAAATGAAATGAATGAACTTCTCTGAAATATTTCTATTATTTTCTGGAATACTACACAAAAGAATTTGTGCATATTATGAACCTTAGTTGACTGTATTTTTTCAAGGCGGATGCGAGGATGGGGTGGTTAACCAGAAGTTACAGTTATATTGCCGTGAACCCATGACTCTCTTTTGTAATCAAACCTCAATATAAAACAGTACCTACATATCCTCCTAAGTTAGTGTTGCGGCTCTTAAGTTGCGTTTCTGTCTGTTGCATGAATGTACGCCTTAATCAGAAGTTTTCTGTGGTAGATAGATTGTAGATAAATGTGGTAGATAGATGTGTGTCTATATTGCAAAGATCCGCATATCCACACACACTGCAAGCCACATATTTATACTACAAACTCGTGGTTTTACAATTAAAAAACAAGCAGTGGCAAAAGACACAAGTAGACCACGCAACCAGGAAGATACGAAGAAGGCTCGAATAGTTACGAAGAATGCCGACCTCCCCTCCCTAGGTTCTTCCTCCAATGAGATGGCTATAAAAGAGGACCACAGGAATAAGAAATTATCAGTGCCAGTGCTAATCGCCTCACCTACAATACCTTCTTCCGAGGCCGCCATGGGCTACGGAGACTTCCTCTAACGCTTACACCTGGGGTTGCCATGAGATATGGAGTGTAATCATTTGAATCCATCTCCCGAGGCTGGTATAAGTGACGAAGATATCATTTAATGCCAAAATCCCGGGGCTGTCATAAGCTACGGAGTTTAACCGATCCCTGTCTGAGGCCGCTGTGGACTAACATAAATATCTTTCTCCAGAGGCCACATCTTGAGCTGACGGGTTTCTTTTCTTTTCACGCTGAAAACACCCAAATACGCTGAAATAAAAATTTACTGAGACTTTGTAAAAACTTTACAAGACATCCTTTTTTATAATAACCTTTAAGGGTTCAATTCCAGAGTACGTTATTCTAAACTCTACAAATCAAAACACTACGTGTTGGAAGCGCCGGGTGTCTTCTTAACATTCTTAAAATCTTATTACATTCTCTCTTCTCCGAGAAAGGAACGGGCATGTCAGCTAGTCATATGATAATAACGTGATACTTTTTGCCGTGAAATGGCATTTCTCCTTGATTTTACAAGTAAATCATATATACAATATTTAACTTTTATTGAGTTTGTTTATATTAAACAAAATGCTACCTGCTGAAATACTATTTTTTTAAGGAATGAGCCCGTATCAGGGTGGCGCAGGGGCAAAGAAGAGTGAGTGTTAGAATAGAATTTTAAATTTAACAAATAAGACAGCTTGTTGACAATTTCCCACACCTCTTATTGTCAAATCGAAAATTAACACCAATATTACTAGAATGATGACAAGGGATCTGTTCAGTCCTAGATACACGAAATAAAACGTGACTATAGTGCGTAGAAGTGGTTCTTCTAGTAAACTAATATTTTTACTCATAATCAAAATTTGCAATTCCATCTTTATAATATTAGCACTTAAATTACATTAATCTTTCTGAAGTGAAGGCTTTTTCTTCCCTTCGAAACAAAGCACCAGCCAAGATTTTTTTTTAAATTACGAAGTAATTAGAAACTTGCAAGAAACGAAGGAAATAAAAATGAAGAAAAAAGAAGGAAATAAAAGAAACTTGAGAAAGGAAACGAATTTTAATTAATGAAGCTTTAAATAAATAACAAAGGAAGGAACATTCAAGTGGATGAAGGTGTTGTGTTGCAAAATCGAAGTTTTCACTGAATTAACACAAATGACTCTCCCGCCTTTGAACAAAAACTAATATTAACAACCGTTTGATATACATTGTTAAATATCAACAATTGTTGGGTAGTTAATGGGATCGACGCAAACAAATCTGTCTTCAACATTGACGGGGGGACGGGTAAGACCGTTTCCACATTATATATATAAGCGATGCTCAAAATATTTATGAAGTTGAAAAATAATGCTGTGGAGGATCAGGGGAGCAGGATCGTCTTCAGTGGCGTATTTAGAGGGTCATCGGGCTCAAGCTACCCCGAAATAAATTTGTTAGTTTTTCGCATTCCACGTACAACAATAATCATTCTTACCATTTCTAAGAATGTCATTGACTTTCCATTTTTTTATGCTTTTTGTTTAGAAATAATACTGTATTTCTCAAATTTAATTCCATATAAGAACTACGTCATTTTGTTCTTTCTTTCATCCTTTCTACTTTTCTGTTTATTTTTCTTAATGTTACTTTCTTTCGTTTAGCCTATCATACTTTATCGACCGTTGTCAGTTGTAATTCAAGTCGGCCGTCATCAGTAACACCAAAACTGAGAGGAATTGATAAGCAAAAATGGTGTTCCACACTAACTTACGCGGATATCGACGTGACGGGACTTTAGTTATTATAACAAAGGAAAAAATATATCGTTTAGTTATTTTTAAAGGAAGAAAATGTTTGAATTAAAGAAAATCAAAACGGGGGAATAATTAGCCCGGGAAATTATGTAGGCCAAGATCATGCTTCCTTTTCCTTGTATGAATAGAATAAAGAGTTAGATTCACTCCTAAATTTTTGTATCATATCATATAGGACTTATCTGCAATTCTCACCATTATAACTTCAATTTATACATAAATTAAAATATATTTAATTCTCAAACTCAGGTGGGCAATTACCCACTTCCTTTCCTGTGTTAGGCATAGACCCTCGAAACAAAATCCTAAATACGCTATTGGTTGTCTTCAACATTGGGAAGTGGGCAAATTTGAGGCTTATTCTAGGGAAGGGAGATGAAACTCATTGCCGCGAACACATTCTGAAATCTGGATACATGCATATTTATAATTGGCATGTTTCTAATTAGTCATCCACAAAGGTCCACGTTAAAATTGTTTTATAATAATATAATAATATAAATAATGACTTCCCCAAAACAATGAAGAAAGAATATCAATTAGTTATGACGCAACAATACTCTTATTTGAGCAAAATGATGATAATCTCAATAGCATTACAGGAATCGTTGCAGAAATCTGACGCATTTCATATACTCTTTACATAACAGATGTAACCTTAAGATTACGGAGAAAAATATTCCAGCAATTAAATTCTTGTCTTTGCTTACGAAGCATCCTCTCTCAAAAGAGAAAACTGGACATGCAAAAATACATAGGAACAAACCATGGTTCGACCAGGAATGCATTAAACTAGCAGATAAGAGGAAATAAGAATTACGTTGGCCACAAAATCCGAATGAAATAACTACACAGAATTTCGTAGACATTAGGTGGGAAACTTCCAAAACTTTTAGAACAAAGAAACGCGATTTTTGAAAGCTAAAATTAATGAACTTAAATACATGGAAAGATTTCTTTGACAACTTGCTTAACACTCAGCCAAAAAAACTAATGTGCGTTGAGAAAGGGAGAAACACACTGCAGAACCGTATATTCCAAAACCCAACCGAATAGAACTAAAAATCTGTATAAAGAAATAATTAAAGAAACACAAATCTCCGGGTGTAGACGAAATTCCGGCTGAGTTAGTTTCGCTGGAGGCGAAAAAATGTGGAATAAGATACACAAACTCATCGTCCTTATCTGGAATAAGGAAGAATTGCCACAAGAGTGGAAAGAATCAATCATTGCTCCAATCCACAAGAAAGACGACAAAACTGACTGTAATAATTATCGAGGCATCTCTCTTCTGTCAACATCCCATAAAATTCTTTCAAACATTCTATTAGCAAGATTGACCCCATAAGCAGATGAAATTATTGGAGATTATTAGTGCGGATTTAGGCCAAATCGACCAACTATCGACCAAATATTTACCATTCGCGAAATACTCGAAAAGGAGTGGGAAAACAATACCCCAGTACATCAACTATTTATTGATTTAAGAAAGACTTACGACTCAGTTAGGAGAGAAACATTTTACAACGTTCTTACAAAATTTTGAATACCGTAAAAGCCAATTAGATTAATTAAGGCGTGTTTAAATGGATCCCAAAGTAAAGTGCAGGAAGGAAAATTTTTGCAACCAATCTTTCACGTCGAGAATGGCCTGAAACAAAGAGATGCGTTGTTGCGATTATTATTCAACTTGTCTGGAATACGCTATAAGGAAAATCAAAGATAACAACCAGGTTATGTCATACGCTGATGATGTAAATTTAATAGGAGATGATAGGAGAACAGTAGAAAGAAATGCAGAAGTCTTATCAAATGCTTGCAGGGACATGGGTTAAGAAGTAAATGCAGTGAAAACTAAATACGTGGAAATGCGTCGGGACCGTAATACGGCAAATTATCAATGCGTAAAAATCTTAAATAATACTTTTGATAAAGTGGATACTTTCAAATATCTAGGATCAATATTAGCAAATGAAAATCATATTCAAGAATAAATTAAATGTTGACTAAAAAGGAGTAAAAACAGGAAATTCGTGTTATTATTCAGTTCAAAATCTCTTGTCGTTGCTAATTCTGTCGAGGAATTTGAAGCTTAAAATATACAAAACAATAATCATGTCTGTTGTTCTGTATGATTGCGAAACATGGTCTCTTACCCCGTGTGAAGAACATAGACTGAAAGTATTTGAGAACAAGATCCTGAGACGAATATTCGGACCCAAAAGGAATGGGAATGGGAAATGGCGGAAACTTCACAACGAGGAATTACATAATTTATACGGATTATCAAACATTGTTAGGGTCATCAAATCTAGGAGGCTTAGGCGGGCAGGTCATGTAGCTAGGATGGAAGAAGATAGGAACGCTTTCAAAGTCTTGACTGGAAGATCAATCGGAAAACGACCATTAGGAAGATCAAGGCGCAGATGGGAGGACAATATTAAGATGGATCTCACAGAAATAGGAATCCAAAGTAGAAACTGGATACAGTTAGCTAAGGATAGAAGTCAATGGAAAACTTTTGTGGACGCGTCAATGAACCTTCGGGTTCCATAGGCCATAGAGTTAGTTAGCTTACGAAGCATGAGTAGTTGCCTAGGCTGATACTACAAATAGATGAAATGCGCATTTATTGGAAAGATGGGTTCTCTATATACTCTTCGTATGCTAGGGCCTAGGGGAGAGGAGGAGATAAGATTTCAGATGAAGTTACGTCACGCACACTTGCATACCTTCATTTTCATTAAAAATGGAAAAGGCAAGAGCAACCAATTTCATCTCACTTTCCTTTGTGGCAGTCTGACACAAATCATCACACTGATCTGCAAAAAGCCCTTTTCAAATCAGATTATTGGGAAGGCCTCCAGTTCCAACGTTCGGGGTTACATGTCCCCCCATTTCCACCGAGTTTGTGCCCGTACCTACAGCTGCGACACCTTTACAGCATGAGGAGAGGGACATATCCTCCTGTGGCATTTATTGCAATTCGTGTCCAAGTAGCGGAAGTGGAATTAATACATTTTGACAAGACTACTAAACGCACTACAGCATGAAATTCAGTTTGCAATACTACAGAATACGATTCTTAAAAAAAATAATAATAAAATAAAAAAATAAAAAATAAAAAAAATGGAAAAGCCAAGAGAAATCAATTTCATCTTATATTCCTTTGTGGCAGTCGAACACAAATCATCACACTTATCCCAAAAAGCACTTTTCACGTCAGATTATTGGTGAGGACAGTCCCCCTCAGGTCCAAGATTAGGGGGACATGTCTCTCTCGTCCCCCGGGATTTGCGCTAGTCGTTAATGGATATGAATGAATATATATATAGTTTAATTCTTTATTGTATACTTTAGTACAACAGAATTATTTAGAAAAATAATAATAAAAATATATATATATATATTGAATAACGCAGCTTTTAAAAGTTGCGTTTTTTTTTCTTTTTTTTTTTAAATGAGAGACGCTCATTAAGAGCTCTACCTTGAAAATGAATATCATAATCAAACCTTAAGTTGTATTATATGGCAGATTAAATTTTCTAGAAATATTAATATTTCTTTAGTTTTTAAAACGTAACCATTTATTTCAATACTCCAAGTTGGCCTCGTTGCTGGGACGCATTTTTGGTGCAACATGAAATGAAATGAAAATTTTGAGTTTTACGTCCCACGATTATGCCGACTAGGCTAAATAAACGGTGATGATAAGAAATGAATGAAATGGTGGAATGAATAAAGTGGAAGGAAACGGGAGAACCCAGAGAAAACTAACGCACACAGTCTTTGTCCACCACAAAGCTCACTTGTAGCGACCTGGGGTCGGAACAAGAACTCAATGCACCAGAGGATAAGGTGAACGCTCTATTGGTGCAAATTGTGCCGCGTTTAATCAACTGTGGGCAGCGTTGAATTCTGAGTACATTATGGTGTTCGCATTATCCTTAAATTGTAAGTACGTTTCTCATTTGATCCTGAAAAGGGGAACTAAATTCGATCAACCAAAAACACAATTTAGTTCAAAACCGGAGGCGAAACCCTGGCATCTGACTGCTTTCGCCAATTTACGTAATAACTATCGACTCTCTAAAGAATCAACTTCTACTATGAATTAAAAGCTACAAATCGAGCCGTTCAAAAATACCGTAAAATCTAAAATAAGAATGATAGGAAAAACTTGAATGAAGAAAGTTCAAATCATTGTATTACGTACTTAAATTTCGATTGGTCTTAGAATTGTACAGGAACATAACTGGCTTCCAGGGGCGACAGTAATTCAATCAGTAGTATTTGAAATGCAGTGTTTCCAGCGTCAAGAAACAAAACTATTGATTTATGTCTTTAAAATTATCGTATATTACAAAAAAATCTTATAATCGTTTCGCACGTGATAATTCTAGAAACAAGTATAATACTGCTAATAGTAGCAATAATATATAATAAATTTATCTACTAATTTTCAGTTTCGAACTCTAATTCGACGTCATTGTGCTCATATTTTTTTTATTCTTATTGATACTACCTGCACAAAAACAATATTTAGATACCTCGTAAATTTAATTGCATGGATGCAGGTTACCATTTGCCAATTCTCAAATCGATATTGATTTATTTTAGTGGGCATGACTGTTAAAAACCTCACTATGTCTGTTTTATAATTATTTAATGCACATCTGTAATTTATTTGCACATTCAAAAAGTGCAAAAAAAACAGAATTTTAACACGTCCGATGGGGTAGTGTAAAACTGAGTTTGGATCTCAGTGCTATACAAGTCATGCGTCATCGGTGAATGGTGTAGCACGTGGATGCTAGTAAGGTTTAAAATCTGTACAAACGAAAATACCACAAACGAACAGAGGTAATAGAATGCATAAAACGGCACAACACAGAAATGATATATCGCACGAAAAATCGCACACTGAACGAAATGCACAATCTAGCTGTGCAAAAGTCTAAAATTAAGTTGCTTGGGATTGCACCTATTGTTCCTGTAATAAGTCACAAAGGAACCACAGATTATTCAACAACAGTAGAAAAAAGAATATTACGTTCTGCATGGAATTGGATTTCCACGTATTGGATTCAATGTTTTATCATTTTATGTTTAAACTTGTCTGCTGGAGAAGTTGAAAAAAAAAATAGATACTCCCCTTTGTCTCCACAGGGGTGAATTATATAGAGGGTAGGGGTTCAATTCCAACAGGAACTCTTGTGATCTAGATTCCACGTTCAAACTCAGGTCCATTTTTTTTACAAATTCTGGTTGTTGAAAAGCGTGATTAAACGAGAGGCAAATACTCTAATGTTATGCCAATTATTTTATAGTATTTGTCTTTGAATCTGACTTTTCTCTTTCTTCTGAGAACATTAATTGCTAATTTCAATGCAATGTTACTTAGAAATGGAACATTATCCTGCATAAAGGGAATAATCATATTATGGACGAATAATTAATATGACAGTTGAGTGCTTCGTATTACCACAGAAAAGAGGATTATCTATCGTACTACAAAGCATTATATAAACGAAAAAGGAAGTAAAGTAGACGTCTCGTGTCTGAAAGTAAATTTTCACGGCAGAATGCATTTTATAAAAATTTAAGGTTCTTCCATTATATGATATATTCAATATTGCATCAAACTAAATATTTAATGTGTGCAAATCTGAGTTGTGTTGGAATTGTTGGGTACGATGCTATATTTCTAAAAAGCATTGCTTCAAAAAAAAAAAAAAAAAAAAAAAAAAAAAGGAAAAAAGGTGGTAAGTGCTGTGCGGTAGCACTAATATATTCAGTGATATCTTGGATCAAAACGTATGTTCTTCTCACGTTCATCATCACTGAGAAAGAGTTATCCGAATAGTGGCTGTCATATAAAAAAACTAAAGCTCATTAAAATCTTGCATTAAAAGGTGGAATACAATCGATGACGTGCGAGCTAGAGTAATAAATCGAATGGTGTGACGCGACGATGCAGTGTGGCAAATAGATGTGATTAAGCAGACGCTGTACATCCCGAGTAAGTGAGAAGGTGATATGTACATGTCTTGAATGTGTACAAGCACGTGCATACACCACAGCCCTATCATTTGTTAGCAGCCTTTAAACGGAACTCGGAGCTCCTCCTTTAAACGCCATAAACGTTGTCTCTTAGCATAGTATGCTTATTTCATGAAATGCATTCTCAGAGTGTTAACAAAGAGTCAAACATATTTCAGCATACTAAGAGTGCGGAATGCTGGTATATGTAACCATGATGCATTTGATTCTATTACATCACTTGGCTACATCGTAGATATAGGCAAGGGTTTCTATATAGGGAAGGAAAAGACTCTACTTGTATTTACATCTATAAAGTCTGTGAAATTATCTACTTGAACAAATAATCGAATCAAGACGTATTAGCAAGTAAATAACGAAATATATATAAATGTTGTATATTTGATAGCGTATAAAACCAAACCAATATGCGTTTTACCCAACTAGTCATTCCAAACTTTCATTCAAGGAAAATTAAATATAACAAAATATGAGAAGGTTTACGAAATTGAATCTTTCAGTTTTACATTCCACAGTTGTCCACAGTTATCTCTGCTAATAGTCATGGGACTAGTTCATGTCTCGTGTGACTGAAAGGTTCTCTCGTTTTGACTTCAGATTTGACTGATGGATAATTAGGATATTTCAAAAAAAGGTTGGTCATGTGATGCAGTGAGTGCTCGTTCTGTCCGCCATATTGGATTTTGAACACGAATAATGACGTTTTGAGAAAACTGGTAGGTTACTAATTAATCAGCTCTAGCATAGGTTGTAATTATAATACAGAAACGAGTTATATCTCGTTCGAATTACAAATATCCATACTTTAAAACGGGGTATATGATATGTGTCTTTGGCACAGGAAGGAGAAGTTACGGTGGGGAATTTCTGGAAATTTCCAAAAGAAAATCTTTTTTATCTACTTTGATCGCTTATAAGCTGGCAACCGTGAGAGCAAGAAACATTAAATTTGAAGGAAACTAACAATATATCTGCAACATTTCTAGAAACTTTGAGGAAAATAGTTGATGTACAAACAGAGAAAAAAAATCATGAATGCGTTACTTATACGCGTGGTTAACCAGGACATAATTTGTCGGATTTTCCTAGGATATCTAAGAAGTCTAGCGTTGAAGTAGAGAGTACTTTAATTTGGTAAAAATGTGTAGTGTTAAAAATTATACACAGTGATGAGTGATCCTCAGATACAAGAAAACAATTGGTGCATTAATATGAATTTACGGAGCCTCTGGAACCGGATCATTTACAATAAGTACAACATTTGAAGGAGGTTTGCCTGCATATACAGGTACCTTCTCTGGCACACTTCTTGCATTTACAAGGTTTAATGAAATCATTAGGTAAGAGAGATGTAGAAGTTATATCTGGAATATAGTAGTCATCATCATATACAACCAAAATCGATAGGGCCTAATCGTTCGGCACGTCTAAGAGTGTTCATCCACTAATAGCACTGAGAATATGACTACTTTATATGAAGCGCCACCGTACTTGAGGGTCGAACAAGATTTCTGAAATTCCCTTTCCATTGTTTCTTCTGCCGCAGGACATAAGCAAATTGTTCCCATCAGAGCAGCTGTGAACAATTTTCACCAGGAAGTGTACACCCAATCAGGGATAGGCTGGATGCATGACACTGTCATGATAATCTTCCAGGACAAAGCGATTCTGGAAGTGGATCCGAGGCATTTAGAACTAGTGATCAAAAAATGTCTGTTGAATATGGATATATTGACACTTCCAATTGGAGTTTATCCCATACTTTGCCAAGAACGCCTTGTTTGCAATAGACGACCAGAGAGAGAAAATATGCCTCCACGTTTGTTCCGTCCGCAGGACCTGACACAAGTCAATCTGGTAATCGATGTAGGAAACAAGATTTTCCTTGGTTCCTCTCTGGGTTTCTCCAAATAGACACATTCCAGATTTAAGAGGAGACACTTAACAAGTATCCTCATGAAGATTATTCATAATATGAGAACAAATGAAAAAAAAAGCATCACCCAGACCATATTCACTCCAATCATTCCACATCCAGCAATAGAGTTTCGTACAATATATACTAGTACAGAAGGTCGATCCGCGTATATGTGTCCAATTTTACACCCGTACCCCTGACCACAGAAGCGACCGAACCAAGTGGTTACACGCGTGTGCTATACCTGGATGTCCATTCTATCGTCTGCCAAGCGAAACTGTTTATCGTGTGCATCATGGCTCCAAAGGTGAACTGTTTTTGGAATGACTGCGTAATTGGACTTTTTCACGCCAAATATCCGGTTTCTAAAATTCAAAAGCAGTGCAAAGAAAATGGTTGTGCATTAAGTTCGACGACTATCAAGAACATAATCAAGCAGTATAAAAAGAAGACATACCAGGCTAGCATTCACCCACTAAGGGGTCGAGGAAGCGAGCGTGTACCACAGTGACTCCGCAAGTAGCTCAGAAGTTGCGGCGAATGGCCTTACAAGAAAATCCCCCTCCGCAACGTGTGATGGCAGCTCGACTCCACATACCACAGTCAACTGTTAACCGCGCCCTGAGTGGGAAATTAAATCTTCGGAGGGTCTTTAAAAGCCATGGACATTACCTAAGTGCGGCCCATCGCCGTGAGAGAAAGACCAACAGCAGGCGCCTCTATGAACGCCATCTATCTGGGGAAAAGTGGAAGTTTGTGGCCACACTAGATGAAGCATGGGTGTATCTATCAGATTGTGGCAAAATTCGCTCGATAACTTACACTTCGCGAGATGCAAAAAGCTGTCCTGCGTTCATCCGTCATTGCGAAGCATCTTCCTCAAAAGGATTAATGGTTGTCGCCGGTTACTCTTATCAGGGCAAGTTAACAATTCGTCAGGTCCCTAAAAACTGTAAAATCAACTCTGTATTCTTTCAGCAACATATACTGACCCCAATTTATACAGAAGATCTGCCTCGTTTGTATGGGCATGCAATAAAGCAAGTGTCTGTGCATATGGATAAGGCCTCCTCACATACATATCGTTCTACCCAGAACTTTCTGAAGCAGATGGAGACAGACACCGGTATTCGTGCTATTCCATTTCATGATATACCAGTGAAATCACCAGATGCCAGTCCCATGGATTTCTGCGGGTTTGGTCTACTGAAAAGGGCACTTTCTTCTCGTCGTGTCACTACTCTCGGGAGCCTGTGGAAAGCCTGCCGGGAGGAATGGGAGAAGATTCCATTTCCTGTACTTCGTCGTAGTCTTCTACAGTAGAAGTTACGGTGCAGGGCTATTGCCAAAACACATGACCATCACATTGAGGCCAACCGATGGTGGTCCCATGGATTTGCATAAGGTTAGTGCTTTTTCAAAATTGGACACATATACCTACATCGACCTTCTGTATGGTAAACTTTGAAGTCTGTGCAAAACAAGTAGAGGTGGAAACTGGATCCTTGTGGTGTGATCATGGTGTGTAACACGTTGCGAAAAAATACAACTTTAATACCAAATAAATTTGACGACATTTTCATCGACTTGGGTGGATTTCATTTCATAAAGGAGGTCATTGCATGTGTTGGGAAATAGCTGTGAGACAGTGGAACAGATCACATACTTATAGCAACAGAGATTATTTAGAAGCGTAGCTTGCAAAAGCGTTTTCAATGGTTTTACTATGGTAGGGAAATCAAGGGACTTTCTATATTGCCAGAGGCAATGGAACACTCGTGTTGGTTGGTTTTCGCATGCAAGTATGATGTGAATAAACATGGACAATGTATCAGTACAGAATACAAAAAGCCTGTCATATGAAAGATGAAGAATGTGTTTGTGAAGGTATGAAGAGTGCTTGTGAACATTCTGGCCAGATAAAATAAAATTTCCAAGCTTTTGTAGTTGAAGGAGAACAGAAAAGTCATACGTTTTTCTTCTGGAGTCAGTTCGTCCATGTATTATTTCCCATTATCTGTGACCTGCTTTGTACCCATCGTGAAGCCAACTGGGAGATATTTATGAGTGATGTGTCCCGATCAGGTCCTCTTTTCTTTGCTTTTGATAAGAAAAAAATATTCTCGTTGGGCTTCTGTATTCCGAAAAGACTGTCTAGCTTACCATCTACACTTCCTATTGTGTGCCTCTTTTTTAAAGCTGGTTCCTTTATAGTAAAAAAAAAAATACCACTCGACAATTTAATTGTGTGCCGATGGATCAAGGATTAGAGCAGAATTACAACAGAGCAGCAAAAGACACTGGTGGCGTCACCAGCAGAAACGAAACTGTGGCCCAGTATGATCTCCTTAAACACGATGAAACTCTTATAGGCCAGGTTTTATGTGCTTTCTGTGACATGAATGATGAAGATGAGTATTCCCTACACCAAGAATTTTCTTCTTCCCACACTATTCGGGATGGAGACTATAAGTTGTTGATTTAATCCAAGCAAGAAAAAATCCCCTCAAAGTTCATTCTAGTGATCATACTATCACATTACACCAGGTTATCATAATCAAGTATCGCTGCTCAGAGAACTCTAGAGACAGTATCGCTGTTCTAAGAACTCTGGAGACATAACCACTTGACAGAATGCAAGCAAACTTGGTAGGAGTGTATTTGGGAACATGCAGAAGAAGTTGGTGTAGAAAATAAAATTAGTTCTGATTTTCACCACCAGACGTAATTGTGGCGCTGTAAAACACCAAGTATGTGTAGCGTGGAAGAAAGACGACACTAGTGATGGTAAATGATAAGAAAGGCTGTAATTACCTCTTCTGTGGGTCTCGTGGCATTTAATACCAACGCTATTAATACCCCGTGGTCAGTGGCGGATTTACGGTGAGGGGGCATTTGAGCTGATGCGTTCTTTTAAAATTCCTGGGTATCTTCCAAAAGCGAAGTTAAATGTTAGTATTTCCTGTGCTCGTAAAATGCAAGCTCCCTCCAAAATTCCAGGAAAAGATTGGTGTCAAATCTCGCGTCCAGAAGTTATTGTGTTTCTGTTCAGTGTTAAGTATGGTGAGTGTGGTATGGAACACAAATGATAGTATTGATATTCAATGAAAGAAAGGTCATGATTATGCTTCCAGTGTAACGCCTGGCATTGTTTGTATTCCTATTAATAATTCCATGATATAGTGATGTGTTATGGGCGATGATGATGATGTGGGTTTCTGCCCATAAGCAAGTCTTTCCCGTGAAGACCCTGGGCAAGGAAGACGCGTGGTCTCTAGTACCATATAAAATAATGAGTACGTTCTAAGAACGGGACCTAGAGGTCAACATGGGATCCGACTCACGTTTCTTCATCGGAAATCCAATCCAGGACCCTTAAACACAATGCAAAGAGTGTGGGAAGAAAAAAAAGCAAACATCGGATCACCATCAATTCATTTCGGACACATAGTGGCACTCAAATCCGTATTACTGAAACGCATGCAGACGTGAGTAAGCATCTGGAAAGATAATTGCAGCCTTTCTTATAATTTAGCATCACCAGTGTGTCGTTTTCTTTTTCACGCTGCACTTATATGGCGTTGTACAGCGCCACAATTACGTCTGGTGGCGAAAATTGGAACTAATTTTGTTTTGTACACCAATCGCTTCTGCATGTTCTCAAATATGTTCCTACCAAGTTTGGTTGCATTCTGTCAAGCAGTTACGTCTCCAGAGGTCTCTGAACAGCGATACTTACAAGGGAACCTTCCGAAAATGATAGTTGCAGGGAAAGATGTGGCCTATGCCAATTGAAAGAGCTGTAACAGGGATTTTCATTCCCAAAAAATTAGCTGCCCATAGCAATAGGTTCAAGAAATATAAGGGGTGGAAGATCGGGAAACAGCAAGGTTGGACAAGGGGGGGAAAGTGCAAATTCCGCAAAAAAAGGAGGGCAGGGCAAAATACAATGCTGACAAGTGATGAATAGAAAGAGACTTGCCACAATAGGGAACAAATGAAGGTCACCAGTGGGGTTAACAGTGTTGCCAACTGCCATGAAAAGTACATGTTTTGCAAAGAACACTATATGAAGTGAGTACAATATTCAGTGTCAAACTGTAATGTAGAACAGAAGATATGACGTGTATAATCAGTGGTACAACCTAACAAAAGAAAATAGAAAAAACAGAAGTACGAAAAATACGGAAACGACGAAGTTGGCCATAATGCGCCATATTTTATCACGGGCTGTGCATATAAGAATGAACAAAACAAGAAAGCACCAACTATGCAGGAAACCGACGTACCTAGAGTTGAAAAGAAAAACGAGTTCCAAAGTTGGCAACACTGGCCATGAAAATCCAGACAAGTCTAATATAGTTAGGCCACTCGCTTCACAAAAAGAAAATTCCGGCTACAGGCATTAGCCTTCGCAACATTTGTACATGCTCGTCAACATTGCACGTGCAATTGTTCGATGAGACAATGGTCCAAACAGAAAATACATTTGCAGTGATCACAGCGGAACACTGCCAATCCGTCACACATGGTACAATGATCGCCTGTGAATGTCTCGAAACAGTACTCTAGAGGTGTCGGAACCTTTGGAGGTCTTTCTATCACATATCCACACCTGTAGAAAGCAAACATAATCAAAGGCTTGATCTGCCGTGTGCTGCTGTCTGCAGTACTATCACCGCCTATATGATATATCCAGTGTGTCCCACCTAACTCTGCGACTGAAATAGTTTCAAAGCGAAAAAGAAAAATGTGCCACATCCAGTTGTGCAGGAATGTACCCATGTCACCGAGCGACAAACTTCTGTGAGACGCAAGTGAACCCAAGTCCCCATCATAGGGTCCCAGAGGCCAACTTCAAAATTTCAAATAGCAGCATCGGTCGAGATATATTTCTTTCGATAAATCTTGGAATATGCAACAACGCATATCAGAAATATTTACTATATGGGATTTCAAAATGACCGCCAAAAATATCTGCTCGGTGACAAGAACAACGTGCATTTTTGGCGGTCATTTTGAAACCCGTGCTTCATATAGCAAATGTTTCTTATAGGTGGTGTTGCATCTATCCAGAGAAATATCATCCGCCCCCTATTCCCATTTGAAATGTTGCGGTTGATCCCTCGAGCCTTATGATGGGGGCCCTGGGGGACTTGCTTCTTACAAAGTTTTCATGGCCCTCGAAATGAGTACATTCCTGTTCAATTGGATTTGCAACACCTCTTTTCGCTTCGCAGCAATTTGAGATCATAATGTTCAATACCATGTTAAGACCAACATCTATTTGAGGCGGCCATTTTGAAAACCAAGCTTCATATAGCAAATGTTTCCTTAGGTGTTGTTGCACATTCCATGACCTATCGAAAGAGGTATCACTCGGTCTCTGTTGCCATTTGAAAGTTTGAAGTTGGCTCCTGGGGCCCTATGATGGGGATCCTGAAGGCACTTGCTTCTCACAGACTTTTATCACCCCCTGACATTGGTACATTCCTGCACAACTGGATCCGTCACATTTTTGTTCGTTTCGCAAATCTTTCAGGTCACAAAGTTTGGTGGGAACCCTCTATATTCCCACATACGACCCAACAATGACACAATGTTCTCTACTTCTATTGTCGGCTGTTGGCTCAACCCAGCCATTTCATGTTCCCCGACTTGACATTGCCTCAATCACTCTAGCATTGATGCATTCCGGGTGATGCCTGTTGCAGAATTTTCTTTTTTGTGAAGCGAGTGGCCTAACTATATTAGACTTGTCTGAATGTTCATGGAAAGTGTTGCCAACTTTGGAGCTCGTTTTTCTTTCGACTCTAGGTACGTCGGTTTCCTGCATAGTTGGTGCTTCTTGTTTTGTTCATTCTAATATGCACAGCTCGTGATCAAATATGGCGCATTATAGCCAACTCCGTCTTTTCCGTATTTTTCGTACTTCTGTTTTTCTATTTTCTTTTTTAGATTGTACCACTGATTATACACGTCATATCTTATGTTCTACATTACAGGTTGACACTGAATATTGTACTCACTTCATAGTGTTCTTTGCAAAACATGTACTTTTCATGGCAGTTGGCAACACTGTTAACCCCACTGGTGGTTTTCATTTGTTTTGTTCCCTATTGTGACAAGTCTCTTCCTATACATCACTTGTCAGCATTGTATTTTGCCGTGCCCCCCTTTTTTGCGGAATTTGCACTTTCCCCTCCCTTGTCCAACCTTTCTGTTTCTCGAACTTTTGAACCTATTTCTATGGGCAGCTAATTTTTTTGGAAATGAAAATCTCTGTTACAGCTCTTTCAATTGGCATAGGCCACATCTTTCCCTGCAACTATCATTTTCAGAAGGTTCCCTTGTTAGTTTAGGATAACCTGGTATAGTGTTGCCACAAAGTGATGGACTCTGATGAGCAAACTTTCCAAGTGTAGTTGTCATGTCACAAAATACAGATGTGTTAGTAAATGTTTTGTGCCATTACAAAAATAGGTGAGAATCTCAACACCTTCATGAATTGTGGATTCTGTTTGGTGTTGGTAGAACATCTCGGGCAATTCCAATTCACAAACTATCAAACAAAATGAAAGAAACTTCAATCCTCGTTTTCCCTACAATCTATGCACTAACTGATTGTGATGCAACTAGCAAACTTGAAAGCAAAGCAGCAGAAATGAAGATTGTCGATTTGTTTGGAACTTCACGATTTGAGAATTTTGGAACAACAGCGCAAAACAAAAGTATTTTGCGCGATGCAGAGAAGTTCAACTTGCAATGTTTGGGGTCAAACATGCATTCATACGACGAATTGCGATTCACACAGTTTCATCAGAAACAGTGGAAAAGTAATTTTAGAAATCTTGTTGCCCCCTCAAGTACGGTGGCGCTTCATATAAAACAGTCATATTTTCAGTGCTACTGGTGGATGAACGCTCTTAGATGTGCCGAACAATTAGGCCCTATCGATTTTGGTTGTCTATGATGATGAATAATACATTCCAGATATAACTTCTACATCTCTCTTACCTAATAATTTCATTAAACCTTGTAAATGCGAGAAGTGTGCCAGAGAATGTACCTGCGCATCATGAGCGGAGTTAGGAATTGTCTTCTGGAGGGGCAGACCTTTTGTCTGATGGGATGCACGTTAAATACAAATGAGAATTGAAGGATCTTATAGGTGGTATCTTTTTGTCAAAAAGTTGGGGAGCAATGCCCCCCTATGCCCCCTATAGCTCCGCCTATGCTGTGTATGCAGGCAAGCCTCCTTCAAATTATTGTACTTATTATAAATGATCCGGTTCCAGAGGCTGCGTAAATCCATATTAATGCACCAATTGTGTTTCATTGTATCTGAGGATCATTCATCACTGTGTATAATTTTTAACACTACACATTTTTTTTTTTTTTTTTACCAAATTAAAGTACTCTCTACTTCAACGCTAGACTTCTTAGATGTCTTAGGAAAATCCGATAAATTATGTTCTGGTCACCCACGCGTATAAGTAACGCATTCATGAATTATTTTTCTCTGTTTGTACATCAACTATCTTCCTCAAACTTTCTAGAAATGCAGCATATATATATTGTTATTTTCCTTCAAATTTGATGTTGTTTCTTGCTCTCACGGTTGCCAGCTTATAAGCGATCAAAGTAGATATTTTTTTTTGTTTTGGAAATTTCCGGGAATTCCCCACCGTAACTTCTCCCTCCTGCGCCAAAGACCCATATCGTATACACAGTTTTAAAGCATGGATATTTGTAATTCGAACGAGATATAACTCGTTTATGTAGTATAATTACAACCTATATTAGAGCTGATTAATTAGTAACCTACCAATTTTCTCAAAACGTAATTATCCCTGTTCAAAATTCAATATGGCGGACAGAATGAGCACTTACCACACCATTAGACCAACTTTTCGTTTTAATACACCAACCATCCCTCAATCGAATTTGAAGTCAAAACGAGGGGATCTTTCAGTCACACGAGAAATGAGCTAGCCCCTACACTATAAAGAAGACAGTAATAATGAGAAATAAACGCAATGTTGGAATGAATAAATTGGGTGGAAACGGGAAAGACCTGAAAAAACCCACTCACACGGCTCACTACAGTCTGCTTGGCGCGAACTGGGATCAAACCAGAGACCCCACACACCAGAGGTGAATGCTCTACCACTGAGCCACCGCGATACCATGAAAAAGCTTAATCTTTTCTAGTAAAAACACTATAATTCGAATTCGATATATATATATATATATATATATATATATATATATATATATATATATATATATATATATTATGTTGGAAAAGAAATTACACACATTGTAAGGAAAATCAATCTTGGATTCTTGTAAAATATGATATTGAGAAAAAGTGTGTAAATAATGGTTGGAGATTTAACTAACACTGCTTTTCTTCCTTTGCGTGTTGAAACTCAAGAAACTACTTTCATTATGTAGAAAATAAATGACGAAACTTATCTTCCCCAAAATAAACAGATAAATAAATAAAAGACGAACAAAAATAGTCACCAAGAGAGAATAGAAAAGAGAAAAGAAAGGTATATATATATATATATGTTCATTTTTTTTTTTAACAAAAATTCCATCTTAGTTACATGAGAACAAGTAGAAAAACGAAATGTAACTTTCTATGCAAACACAAAATCCAGTTTCTCCCTAAAATGCTGATGCAACGCAAGGTAACAAACAAACAAATTCGAATTAATATTCAAAGAAATTTATATAGATATTAGTGAACAAATAAGAAAGTCATGTGCATAGTATATTTTGCGGAGCGACAGAGAGGCAAACATTTACTTTTCTACCACATTTTACTTTTTTATTTCTTTATCTGAAACGAAGAGAAAGTATTTGCGTTCTCAAAGCATTTTCGAAAAGAGCAAGAAAACAAACAAAAAAATCCACAGCCACAACGTTCTTGCTCAAAGCATTTGTTCTTTGAAATTGTTCTTTAATTGTAGGCTGTCAATAATTGCATAGTACACCAAATGGATATTTGCACTGCAAGATGTTAATTAAGAATGATCTCATTCAAGGAGATATCGCGTTGAAAGGCAACAGATGTACTGTAGTTGGGAAAAAAAAAATCTTAACGCTCTGAAACAAGAAATAAATAAATAAAAAAAAAGAAAGCGAAAACGGAGAATGCAATTTCAACTAAACACATCTAACAAAGAATGTGATGTTTCACAGAACAAACTATTTCCCACTTCAAGCTCTTTCATTCTTGAGTGGAAGAATGGTATCTGAACTTGAGAACAAGTGAAAGGCTATCGAATTCCGTGTTTCTACTGAAATATAATTTAAATGTAACTTACATTTCCGGCTCACTGTTTCAAACTTAATAGTCTATAACGGAAAGGAAATACAAATCACTGAAGATGATATTATTATTATTATTATTATTATTATTATTATTATTATTATTATTATTATTATTATTATTGTTATTATCAATAATAATAATAATAATAGTAATAATAATAATAGTAATAATAATAATAATATTGTTGTTATTATTATTATTTTGAATTTGAATTTGAATTTATTAAGAACAGTGATCACAGCCTAAGCCATAACTCGTCACGTGTATGCAAACAATGTACACTAGAAGATTGCATCAAGGTTAATACAAAATAAACAAATTTAAAAAAAATAGTATACGTCCAAATAATTCAATCAGGTACAATATTACGTATAATAGATAAACTTTACATAAAAAAATAATAGAAGCTTAATTTCAAAGTAAAATTTCAACACAACCTTCATTCACACACGTATTATGTAAATTGGAAACTGCGATATAATATACGACAAGAGTAAGATATATTAAACACTAACAGGATTAGATAAAAATAAGAATACACCAAACAGAAGAGAATTGGAATTTCAAAGACAATATATTAGATAGGACAACGGGGAAATTATATATTTACTTGATAATACATTCTAAATATTGCTTTTGAAGTAAAGCAAAATATTCATTAAATAGATCAATTATTAGAGATGTTTTGTTTATGTTGTCTACATTATTAAATAGTGGAGTACCGTTTAATTTGTGATTGCATATTATTATTATTATTATTATTATTATTATTATTATTATTATTATTATTATTATTATTATTATTTTAAATAAACATTGCCTTATTTAGTGATTCGTATTTGTACTTTAAGTTATTTAGGGTAGCAAAGCTAATGTGGACCAGTTACGTATTGGATAGGAAATGTCCAAAGATTAGATATGCATGGCAATCAATGGTGCGAAAAACACGGGTTCGATTCCCTGTGGGAGCTCGTGTGATACAACGTTAAGATATATGTTCACGTCCTATAATAGCCTCGCTGCTTTAAAGATGGTAAACTGTAATCCATCTGTCCATTCAACATGGTAATAGATAGATCTCAGTAGTCTGAAGTAGCTATATGACTGTGTGTAAATCCTTATGTAAAATGAAATTTTAGTAATTAACTTCAATATGGTCTTATCTTTGGATATCCAATATTTAAAATTGGATTGAATTTGAGTTTAGCAGCGATAATATGTGAGACGGGGACCTACAGCTTAACATGGGATCCGAACCACATGAACTCCGCAAGGAATCAAAACCGTGTCTCCCACGCCAAAGGCAAATATGCTATCGACATTGCCACGAAGGAGCTTTGGATGGAAAGTTCTAAATTTTGTGTGTATAATACACTTCATAACGAATATTCAGTTACTTTACACTCGTCACTTTAATTATGAAATTAATAAATATATAGTAAATAGGCATGACTCAGTTAAAGATCTTGGTGTTACGTTTGATTCTAAGTTAACGTTTGACAATCATATTGTAAATATAACAAGCGAAGCATTCAAGCTATTAGGATTCATAATTAGAACGGGAAAAGAATTTAAGAACTGTTCAACATTACAGAAGTTGTACGATGCATATGTTCGCTCAAAGTTAGAGTATGCCTCTACTATTTGGAATCAGACTCACGTAAAACATCGCAAGCAATTAGAAAGAATACAAACCTTTTTTTTATTTCTAACATATAAAGAAACTCACATTTATCCTACATTTGACAGCTGTAAAACCATACTTCCTAACTTTAATCTTCCTAAACTAGAACAAAGGACACATATGATGGATTTATTATTCATTCAAAAAGTAACGCAAAATATTTTGGATTGTCCTGATTTAGTTTCTTTATTGAATTATCATGTCCCCACATTAAAAGTACGTAGAAATACTGGTCTTTATTACTGCAGAAAATCAAGAACTAATATAATGATGAAATCACCAATCTGGAGGACAACAGCTTTGTATAATAGAATGTGTGCAAATAACAATGAATTTGATATGTGTGATATGTCGCCTAAGAAATTTCGGAATGCCATTATCATGAGTTATCAAGAGTTGTGAACTCAAGTTATGTTATCAAGAGTTACGAACTTGTAATTGCGTAATTTACAACACTGTAATTGGGCTATAGCCTGTTGTGTTGACAATAAATAAATAAATAAATAAATAAATATATTTAATAAGATTTGCTCGTGCGAACGAGATACCATACTGCATCGCCACTTGTTAAAACGATATTCCATTAAAGGTTTATTTTTTCAACTACTTTAGCATTTTTTTTTTCAAAATTCAGAAGTATTTCCAAACCATATTATAATATGTAATGTAAAGCTAGGAATTCCTACAACACAATTAGAACAATTGAAGGCATAGAATGAAAATATTTTATCATCTAGTAACAAGATTCCCGATTGCAATGGGGAAAAAATCTTCCACTGATTTTAGCAAATCTTTATTGAGTAAACATTGCATTAACCTAATGTCTAAAAGTTTCGCATTAAATCCTAAGTGAATGTTGAACTGATTTGTTCAATTTCTGTAATTTCTCCTAATTGTTACCATACATATCAATTAATAGTCTTTTTTTCTTTCTTGAGAGAGAAAGGAGGGAAATAAAGAGAGAACAATAATTTTAGGACAAACAAAAATCGATCAAAATATTGCAATCTTGGCCAGTTATTAGTTTTTGGATCAGGGCCACATTTTTTTTTGAACGGCCCCTAAATCAAGTTTTCGTATTTTCTACGGAATCGGCACATCATACTGAGTTAAGTGATAGTTTGGGTTTGGCTACACTATATGTAGTTCTTCAGATATAAAACGTACAAGATTTTGATTTATTAATATTTAAATATATTGGATCTCCTGATTCAAAGATGAATAACAATCCAACTTTTGCATGCGATATTTTTTTTTTATTCCTTGCTATATTTCGCATCTCAAAATAATTGTTCATGCATTTTTTTGTAACTCGACCGCCATTGGTTTACCAAAGAAAAAATAATATTTAAAACTTTCGTACTTTACAAGATTTTCACCTTCTCGCAAAATAGTAGTCTTCTGCTTAGATGTACACAATTCAATCCGTAATATACGTAAATAGAAATATGGTTTATACCTAGTTTGAGTTACAGAAGATTTGTCTTTCTTTCGGTGTGAGGCTAGTATGAATGTTTTACAAAGCAGTAAAATAAAAAAGAATATTCAAATTTTCCGACAAATATATATAAACATGCCGAAAAATGAAAAAAAAAGAACTTTAAAGGTCTATAGCTCCAAAACTTTGGGACCTACCGTAGTCGGGTCACGACTTCACTTGGGAACTAGTAAGTGCCCTATCCAAATATCCATGTTTCAGAATCCTGTTGTACTTCCGCAACGATTTTTATAGGGGTACTTTGTGAAACTTTGGTTCTCTTCTCGGCTTATGCTTGATTATTCAAATTGCTACAGGCCTAAGGGTCTTCGACTGGTCGAGCTCCGATTCAAGTAAAATGATTACTGTGCTAACTTTATATGCCCGTAGTCAAACTGCCTCTCTAAAAATGTTACATGTGTACCTTAGGATTCTGAAACATACGTTTTTGGATAGTGCACATATTAGTTCCTAAGAGAAGTCTTGACTCGCCTATGGTAGCTCCCATATTATTGGAGCTATGGACCTTCAAATATCATTTTTTTTTTTTTTTAGTTTTCGGCAGGAAGCTGTAACTCCGAAAGGAAACATTTGTGCACCCATGTTGGTCTATACTTTTTGTCTTATCTTGCTGTCAGTAATCACCTCCCAAACGTTGTCGGTGTTGTTTTGAAACACCCTGTATATATTTGTTTCCTGAGTTTGTTCACATAATTTTGCAACACTGCCTTAAAGATAAAAAAATAGCCATACCACATTATCTTTCAACAAAACTGTTGTAATGGTGTGCTCATTTCTGCTATAGCACCTGAGTAGCATGTTCACACACGTAATGTAAAATAAGACAATTGAATTTAGCATAGTAGAATATAATGCTTACTCATAAACGTTGTAATTAAAGCAAAATGAACAATCTATTTATCGTTTGAATTGCAGTGAAGTGGATTTTGTTTTTAATACATGTTACGCTCGGACAAAACACATCAAAAAGACGTAACACATGAACATTACTTAACTGTATTTTAAATAAGATATAATTGATGTTTCTATTTTAGTTAAGGCTAGAATTTTATGCGTCTAAGTAAAAGTGTGTAAAATATCAGTATTTTTTTTCTGCAATACCAATAACGGACTAGTAGCAAAAAATTGAATGAATACATAATTTGATATGCTGAATACAATCATGGAAGAAAGTTTTCCTTCCCCCGACTGAAATTTGGTTTTATGCATCGCTGAAAATTTGATGGTCCACAATTTAAGAAGGAAAGGTCTGCACAATATATATTTCGTATGATGACCAGCAAGTCAGGATCAAGCTTCATGCCCTGTTTGGTCAAGATTTGATGTGTTGTAGATCTGTGTGATATATAATGTCCTAGTGATTATTTATTAATATTAATTATTTATTTATTTTGAATAATCAAATGAACAAATCTAGTTTATTGAAATCAAGCAACCTACATGAATGTCAAATTAAAAATAATATCGTTTTTGAAGATTAGTTGGAAATTAGGAATCAAAACATTCAACAACTATTCTCAGTACACGTAGATAAGTATTCATTATTCTTCACTGCTAAAATTCATTTGACTTAATTGTTTTCTCTCACGATTTCCATATCGGAAATCCTTTGCGGAGCACTGCTCCAGTACATGTATTTATAATACATCATACAATCCGTCATACGTGAGTGTTTGCATCTATTTACTAGGACGAAGGTTTACCATATATAGGATGTTTCTTAGAATAGAACAAAACACAAGTTGTTATTATGTATTATCATTTTCCACATGACATCAGCCTGAAATACGAAACTGCCACATCCATATTGAGAGGAAATAATATAGCTGGGTAAAAAGCCAGCAGTATTTAATGCAACCAGAAGTGATAGATATCAATTACCATTTGAGATTTTAATGTGAATCCGCATAAATCAAAAACAGTAAAATATAACAAGTTACTTTTTTATATGGATTCAGCGTCTGTAAAACAGAGTGCAGGGTGTCCACATGAAACCTGTCTGATTAAAATATTACTGTTAGTGCCTGAAAATAACGGTTTGCAGCATTTTGAAGAACAACTCGAACAGTTTCTTTATTTGTTATTTATTTCAGGTGTTCAGTAACAAAGTTTACATGAATTGTTCTTATATGTTGCAGGAGTTCATGAACAAACGTGACCGCAGCACAAGAAAGGGAGCAGTGTGTGGTGTGTTTCGCTGAGACTTAATCACCAATTACCGTGCAAAGGAACTTCAGATGAAAGTACCAACGAGATCCACAAGACTTCAAGACCATTAAAACATGGTTTGAGAACGTTTTAGCCACGAGGAGTGTCAACCGACAGCCTGGCTCGGTTAAAGTACGAACTTCTGAGGAAACTGTGGATGAGGTCAGGGAGGCCTTCACTAGAATCCCAAAAAAGTCAGCGTCACGCGAGTTGAGTATCCCACGTTCAACGGTTCATAAAGTGTTCCGTAAAATACTGCGTTTGTATGCATATAAGGTGCAAACCGTTCAGGCGCTACAGCCCGATGACCTACCAAAACTAACCAGGTTTGCAATGGAGATTCTAGAACGGATCGAGGATGATCCAGATTACTTGCAGAGGGTGATTTTCAGTGATGAGTCAACCTTCTATACATCAAGGTGAATGATCAGAATGTGTATATTTGGAGTTCCAAACACCCATACGTTGTTCGTGAATATGTCAGAAATAGCGAGAAAGTTAATGTGTGGTGTACTTAGGGACGCGACAGAATTATCGGATTTTTTTTTCTTCATGGAGCCACAATAACTGGTCCCGTTTATGAGGACATGCTTGCATACTTTGCTTTTCCAAAGGTACTTCCTTTGCAACCAAACGTGATGTTTCAACAGGGTGGTGCCCCACCGCACTGTTGTTTATATATTCGTAGGGCTTTAGACCGAACACTTTTACAGCAATGGATTGGACGCGATAGATCCAATCCTTGGCCAACGCGATCTCCCGACATAACCCCTATGGATTTCTTACTATGGGGCTATGTCAAAGATAGTCTACGCCACACCTGTATGTAATATTTCTGTTCTTCGTCACAAAATTGAAGAAGCCATCAACTCGATCACACCGGATATGCTACACAACACATGGCGGAAGATTGAATATCGACTGGACATCCTGAGAGCTTCTGACGGAGCTCATATAGAAGTGCATATAAGCTTGTTTTTTTTTTGTTTTGTTTTGTTTTTTTTTTAGCGTGACAACACATTAAAAATAACAAATTAAATTTTTGGGATTGCAAATTATCACTTTACGTGTCGGTGTAGGTCTATTCGCTTTCGCATTCGAGCGACGAAAGAAGAAAGTGTGGTGATAGTTATAACAATCAAATACGAGATTTTAATGAATTCAAGTTGCATGGCCCCTACATATCGAAAAAATGATTTTTCGATATCTGCCCATCTATTCGTCTGTCGGTTCGTCACGCTTTTACATGCATTCAATTAGAGGCCATACTGTTCAATGTATCTGGACTGAATTCTAGACATAACGTTTTAATAACATACTATTGTTTCGAATTGTATATTCTTCGACACCTAAAAGTAAGGGCAGTTCACTGAAGAAGAAAAATTTAAAATAATTCAATTTTCTAAAAAAAAGAAAAAAGAAAAAAAAGAAAGAAAGAAACAGCTGTGCCGATTTTATTTATTTTTTTTTATAAATATATATTTTATTAAAAACACTCTACCGTGGTATCAATCGATTTTTCTTAAAACAAATACATATTGTGTAATTTACTGTATGGTATGCGTTATTTTTGCAAAATTTTCTCAACCACATTTCATAAATAAACGTATCATTAATAACCTAACCATATGACAACTCGTTCGGCATGTAAACATTCAGAAGGAGTAGCTTTCTCCCGATGATTTTACCATTAACGCGTCAGGCAATTTTATTCATATTTCGTAAAGAAATGTTTCAGAAATAAACTAACATACACCATAAATCGTTTATCCCGATAACATACAGAGGGAGACGTTTTCTCAAGGGTTGATTTTTTTTTTACAATTTTCTCAGTAATAACAGAGACAAATTTCTTGTAATTTCAGTAAAAAAATATTTTCTGTAGTAATCCTACAATATGGTATAACTCGCTTGTTCTGAAAAGAAAGATCGAAAAGAGATAGTTTGCTTTGACAGTGAATTTTTTCCTGACGATTTGCCTAAAAATTATTCGATATACTTGGTCCAGATTATAAATAATTTACAATATGGCATAAATCGTTTATCCTCAAACTTACATATAGAATAGTTTTCTTTTGGGGGTAAGTTTTTCCGATGACCTTCCCAAAAACAACTCAGAAAATGTTTGTTGTTCATATTTCATAATAAATGTTACATAAATAACCTAGCTATATGGTATAATTCCCTCATCCTGAAAATCTAGAGGTGGTATATTACTTTTGACAGTAAGTTTGACCCTGCGATTTTCTCAAGATGCACTCAGGTGATTGTGTTCGTATTTCATAAATAAATGTTTTATGCATGAATAAATGTTTTATGCCCTAACAATGTAGCATAGCTCGTTTGTCCTGAAAAGATCCACAAGGGATAATTTATTCTTGGGGTGACGTTTTTCATGATTTTCTCAGAAATTACTTAGAGGCTTTTGCTTATAGTTCACATACAATTATATCTTTAATAATTCTAATATATGGCTTAAGTTATTTCTAACGGTACTTTACTTTTGGGCCTAAAGTTTCTTCTAACAAAGTTTTCCAAAACACATTAATTTATTAGCAATTTTCCAAATAAATGTTTCAATAATAGCTGCAGCCTAACATGAGTCAGTGTAAGAAATTCCAGTGAGAAAGTACAGTGCGTTTGCTCCGTATCCTTTATTAAATATATTTTTAAATGTTTCCTAATCACAAAATCGAAACTTATTTTTAAGTGTACCTTGTTGTGGTCAAATGGTTCAAGTGCATTGGTTCTGGATTTGATTTCCAGTGAGAGCTAGTGTATTTTTGTCCAAGATATGTGACACGTCAGTGCAAAGAAAAAGTGTTTAAATAAGCCTGACCAAGCAAATCAATAACACAGAGAAATAATACAATGTTACGAAATTATCGAAGAAACGTTGTTAATATTAGGTAGATGCAACTGAAATGTCCAAATGATGATTGTCAATTTCAAAGGTAAAATCGTGAAAAATGCAATGCCAGGTTAATCAGTGGCCTCTAGATAAAGATATCCTACGAAGAAATGATTGAGATACCAAAAATATTGTAATCGCTGGGAGACATGTTAAAAGAATACAGAGGGTGAGAGAGAGTTTAATACTGCAAATCATGAATAGTCTGCATATTCGTTTGAGGGCGAGTATTGAAGTCCGTAGGCCTACATAGGTTAACATTGAAATGAACATTACAACACAATACCTGTTTAATATTGATAGGGTATTTCTGACAGGTTTGCAGGGTATTTGACGGGGTTTGATATTGTAAAGAAAACGATCTTTGCGAAATACTGAGCCTTCCCCACTGTACACTGTAAGTTAAATTCGTGCTTAATTAAAACTATATTTGTTTAAATTTAAAACTGTTGACCGTTATCACCTGTGCATCACGGACAGCAATCCGCCAGTAATTCTTTGTTTCCGCCCGGCGGAAACTCATGTGGTTAGGATTCCACGTTAATCAGTAGGTCCACGTCTCATATAGCCTCGCTGCTGAAAGGGACGATAAACTCAAAATCGCATCACACATCTTTGTTTTCGCCTTTGTTTTAACCCATGAGCTCCTTCGTGGCTAAGTAGTTAGCGTACGCGCCTTTGGCGTGGGAGACTCGGCGAGAGCTCACGTGGTTCGGAGTCCACGTTAATCAGTAGGTCGACGTCTCATATAGCTTATTTGCTGAACGAGTTGATGTGAAACTCAAACTCAATGTATTTGTTCATAAATTTCTCTGTGTGTGGTTTGCATATACCTGGCGTGGACATTAATCTAATTACAAACACACCCATAGAGCGAACACAACAAACTTGGAATATTTATATTATTTTTGTATGGAAAATCATCACGCGGCGCTGCATGGGAGAGCCGTGTGTATGAAATGCCATACATGTGGCAATCAACGTGTTAAGATATGTATAATAATAAGAAATAGTAATAATAATAATAATAATAATAATAATAATAATAAACAGAAAACGAAACGATCACTTACATAATTTATACACTGAACGCAACAGCAATTATTGTGCCAAGGCGTAGAAGAGAACTTGTGGCACTCACGACTTTGGGGAGGTGTGTGGTCAGAACATCGGATCCCTTTGTAGTTAGTCCTAACTTTCTAGACGGATGCAGTTATTTCCGGTAGAATATACAAACAAATAGACTTTTCTGTTACTATTAAAGTGAATAATTATACTCATTCCCTCAATGTGATACTTGTGGTTGCTTAACTGTATACAGACAGCTGATCCATGGAAGAATAGTTGATAATAATAATAATAATAATAATAATAATAATAATAATAATAATAATAATAATAATAATAATAATAATAATAAATAACAGAAACTCGACAAAAATTCTTGCAAATAATAGGAACAAGTTTGCGTCACACTGTTCACTTTGCTGGACACACCAGTGTGCCGCGTTATACTGATTCTGACACACTGGAATATAGGGTATGCGTTTGTAATTTTTCCCAACTATTTCAACAGCTTCGATTGGAACAGATCTATAATAATAAGAGATTGAATTTAGTCTTTTACGGTTAGATTTAGAAATAAGGTTCGCGAGAATTTCATTTAAAAATTAATATTCTCAGAATTTTATATAGTAGTTTGTTTTATTCGAAATTACATGCCTCCTGCAACTGTTTTTTTTTTATTGAAATTATTTGAAATGAAATCTCACGTCCCACGTTGATGCCGGCTAAGTTAAAAGAAACAGTGATAATGAGAAATTAATGAAATGGTCGAATGAAGAAAGTGGGAGGAAACGAGAGAACCCCGAGAATACCCACACACGCGGTGCTTGTCCAGCATAAGGTTCACTTGGCGCAAGCAGGGATCGAACGAAGAACTACATGCACCAGAGGTGAACTCTCTACCACTGAAATACCGCGGAATCTGAAATTAATTAAAGGAGAAAGGGACTACTTTATGAAAACTTGATGACGAACACATTTATTTAAAAATACCAGCTTTTTGTGAAATGTTGCTTATAGACAGGGGCTGATTAAGGCTTTTGGGGGCCTGTAGCCGATTATTTTAATGGGGCCCTATATTACGAATAGTTTCAGCGCATAAATTTTCTTTGCTGCCTTCTACTGCCTCATAGACTTATCGAACCCCCGAGAACTATGCTGTTATATTTTAATGTGCTCCAAGTTTACAATAATTAGTTTAGTTACATTCATTATTGACAGTTAAATAATTATATTCATTAATAACAGTTAAATACTGTTGATGAAAGACTTAAATCTAGCGATACTGCGAGCGTAACGAGCCGAAAGAAATTTAATATAGGTTTGAAGCTTATAATATAATAAGTTGATTGCTATATTTTAGTACTAAACAGAGGGATTTTAAGGGGCCCCCTGAGCTTGGGGTCCCGCAGCCTGGGCTCCATTGGCTCCGCCCTTAATCCACTAATGCTGATAGATTCAAGGGGCCGGGCCTTGTCCGAACTAAAAATTCTGGTCCGTGCAGACTTCTAGCCCCTGTGTATATGCTATCTTTGGAAATACAGTAGAGTTTCGCTTATCCGACATAAAACAGGCAGGCAGAACGCCGGAATTTATGTTAAGAAAATACCTATTAAAAGTCAAACTATGATATAATTTTACATAATACGCACTAATAACCATGTTTTGTAAGAAATAAATATAATTCATTGAATCAGTGAGTATCGAGCGTGAGGTACTAGACGCTGTCCCCTTCCAAAACTCAAGCACTCGTTAATAAACCTTTTTCCCTTTGAAGTTTTTTTTTTATCAGATTACTTTGAGACAATGCTCAAACTGTGCGCAATACGTTGTTGTTATAATTCTAAGAACATACCGTAATGCCATTGATATCAGGTGGAATTAAAGAACCCTTTTAAATGGGATTACAATTTCGATTCCTTTCTGTTTATAACGTTAATGTATTAGAACGATACACTCATTGCCATTTGCTACTTTATGTGATATACGTAGCACACCGTTTTCCTTACATGTGTCTCACAAATATTTTTTTGATTTCGTTTGTGCTACAATGCAGTTTGTTTAAAGTTAACCGGTTCATAAATGAAAAGTAAAAAAATGTTTAAGAGAAATATAGAACTGTTGCATTATTATTATTATTATTATTATTATTATTATTATTATTATTATTATTATTATTATTATTATTATTATTATCGATAATTTTGAAACATTGGGATTACGTGCTTACGAGGATTCGTGTTTTGCCCCTTCCGAAAAGAAAACCTGGATGCGTGCCTAAACTGAATGACAGACGTATGAGTCATGGTGTAAACGGGGTGCTAAGCGATAGAGTCCAGAGCATCAAAAACAGACTAAGACCGCAACTTACAGTTCTTCTTGCCGATTGCTCCTACTTTTTACCTGCAATGATATATTGGATAATGCAGTATGTGGAATAAACGAAGGTCAGTAACACGATTTGAAATGTTTTTTTTTTTTTGGGGGGGCGGGGGATGTGATTATTTTTGTCCGATTGCCACTTCATCTACATCGCCATATAATATACATCAGGTTCACCTCAGAAGTCAGATTCATTTACCGTAATATTAGTCTCATCTCCCTATCTTCGGAATAAGCCTCAAATCTGCCCGCTTCCCAATGTTGAAGACAATTCTGCTCCTTGATCCTACACAGTGTTGTTTTCAATTTAAAAATATTTCGGACATCTCTAAAAACTACGGGAACGGTCTTACTCGTAACCCTTCCCCCCAATGTTGAAGACAGATTTACGCCGCTGCTTTGAGTCTCCTGGACCCTGAACTTTTTTTTACATTCTAAAAAACATTGACATTTGTTCTACCGGCACGAATACACGAATATAAATTGTTCATAGATACGTCGAAAACGAAGACATTAATGCCAAGTAATGTTAACGCGACAAGTAAAGTTCGATATGACTGCACTGGCCCCAGAGGGTACTGGCTGTTGGGAGGAGCGAGTAAGGCGGCACGTTTAGAAGGTAGCAAACTACTGAAAATAAAAGCTCCTACGAAGTAAAATCCGAAACTGAATTGAAATTCCTGAACGTGTTCAAGATTTCCTGAACGTGTTCAAGATTTCAATACCAACTCACTAAGATCCTCTTTTAAATAGTATTCCGTACAACCTACCTTACTCTCTAAAACCACGAGTCAAGTCAGATATAGATGTCTACTGCGATACTGGAGTTAGTAATAGCACACGACAATTATAATAATAAAGGCGGTCTTGAGAAAGGTTTAAAATGGCGGCGTGACTTTCCAAACTTTCACTAATCGTTCCCAGGTCCTAACACACTTATATTAGATAAGATAATAGCCCTATAAAAATGAAACTGCAGAACAAAATGGAACTTGGCATATTTCAATTACGACCGTATTTACTATTATGATTCGATGGTAGTAATAGCGATGCTATGATTGGCTCCAGAGACTATAACAAAAGCGTGGTGCAAGAAAATGTTTTGGCCGTTGCGTCGCTAGGTCGTGTAGTGGTTTAAGAAAAAATAAAACCACAGAAAGGGTACTGAAAGAGATAGGGAAATGTGCTTCTTAGTTGACCATTGAAAAAGTAATTTAATCGTGAGAGTAATTTTGTGTTTAGTGTTCAGCAACATTTTTTATCTCAATACTGTTTCAAGAGTTTTTTTTTTCTGTTTGATGAGTTAGTTAAGTAGGTAAGACACTCGACTTCTAACTGGATATTCCATATTCAAATATTCCTGTAGATAACTTTTCTCTCCCACTACCGAAATCAACACCGCGTGTTGTGTTGATTTAACACAAAAAGTGGTAGTCACGCTGGGTCACCGCATTGTGTTGAACATGGGTGGAGTTACGAATTATCTGCTGGGGGCAGACCTTTTGGTCTGTCTCGGACCTGTGAAATACTTCCTAGACGAGTGTGGAATTAATATGAATAACTCATTTTTTTGTCAAAAAGTTTCGGGGCAATGCCCTCCATGCCCCCATAGCTTCGCCCATGGTGTTGAATCAACGCAGCTATTGTTTTACTGTGCAGGACATTCGTTCTAAAAAAAGTAAGGTTAAGGATGCATACAAAAGTCATCCACGGCAGGAGTTCGAATTCACAAATACGTGAAGAAATTTTCTCAGTCAAAATTAAATGTGTTGTAAGGCACATTTACTATTGACAATAAAATGCAATGGAACATAAAGTTAAATTTCAATTACAAATGCCGGACTCAAATTACTGTAAGAAATTAAGTAGTGTATACTTGAAACAGCCGAAAAATTAAACATGAAGAAATAATTCAATAAAAACAAGAAAACAAGGCAATCACACTTAACTTTATTTTAAAGAAAGAAAAAACGCAGAGCAAACGTAACGGTTTCAATGTTCTAACATCTTAATGTGTAATCCGATGAACATCGAAAACGTTACGTTTGCTGTGTGTGTGTTTTAAATTCAAAAACTGTGCTCGCAATTTCGAGACATTTCGAGTCTCGTCCCGACTCGAAAACGAGACGAGACAAGTAGTCTGTCTCGTCTCGCGTCTAGTCCCAAAGGGTTCTGTGTCTTCTCGTGTCTCGTTTCGTGAGACGAGACACGAGAAATGTCTGGTCTAGCGGCAACACTAGAAATAGCTAATTTCAACCACTTCTTGCTTGAATATGGAGTTAACGGATGAGATGGAGACTATTCTTTGGATGCAGAACCAATGGCAGAAAATCACTTCTCGATATCACTTACTGTCTTTGCTCTGGTATCTGTCACACACACACGGATAAATCTACTCTATAAGACTTCCAACTTATAGAGTACGGCATAGTTTGGAAGTTTAAAACCTGTCCAGTTCCATAAATATTACTAACACTAACATATCAATGATACTCTTGTGTATAATCAAAAAGTTAACCGTGAAATTAACGCCGGATTGGAAGCAGTTGTAGGAAGGCCTCTTGCTATATCAAATTTGTGGGTGTTCAGGTAAAACCAATATAATCTTCCTATTTTACATCGGGTTAATAATGAATAGGTCATTTCTACTGTATATCAACTTCACGGACAATATCGACTCGTGGCTTAATGAAAATCCATTTGTTGGTTCTTCAAGGTCAATACATCAAAACAAATAGGTAATACTAGAAGTACGCGCGACCCATTACTTCGATAGAAGAGGAAAATTGAACACATGGGTTTACGTATAAAAGAATAATGCTCTCCGGCACTTAGTAGAAGGCTTAACTGGGTGGAAGCAACATAGGAACGTTCTATGGCGAAGAACGCTGTGCTATGTAAAAAAAAGCGATCTTGGTTGTTTTATCTGTTGTCTGTATGAAATACGAGTTTTTTGTGTGTCTGTCTGTGTGCGGCCTGGGAATCAGACGAGTTGACCAAAAGTTACTAAATTTTGGTCACGGATACCTTTATCCAGGCTCCAGGCCAGGACAAAGCGTTTTTTTTAAATTCAAACCAGTTTCTCAGGGGAAGGGAGCGTTGCCGGGACATATATAAAATATTAGAAATTGATCGATTTTTTGTATTGAATTCATAGTTATCTAGGTCGCTGAGATCAATGATGACAGGAGGCCGCGGTGGCTCAGTGGTATAGCGTTCACTTCTGCTGCTTGGGGTCCTGGGTTCGATTCCCGCCCCCGCCAAATGAACCTTGTGGTGGACAAATACCGTATGCGTGGGTTTCCTCAGGGTTCTCCCGTTTCTCCCACTACTCACCATCACCGTCTCCTTTAGCCTAACCGGCATAACCGTGGGACGTAAAACTCGAAGATTTAATTTCATTTTTTCATCAATGGTGACACTTCCATTAGCGATGACTTTGAAAATAGGCTACCATTGTATGCGGGTCGGTGTCACCCGGGGGGTGGGGTAGCGAAATATATATAAAAAATATTCCAAAATGGCCAATATTAGTGTCAAATCCTTAGTTTTCACGTTCGCTGAGATGAATGGTGATTCTTGCAGAGGCGTTCACTTCCAAATACAGCCAAATCGCGTGTAGGCGAGAGGCGTTCTTTTAAATTTCGAACCAGCGGGTATCAGGGGGCGTTTACCGGAATATGTAAAAGTAGTAGAAAATGACCGATATATTTTCGTTTCGTTGTACAGTTTGTTTACGTAGATATTTTATCTGACCCATGCGAAAAGTGGGTATTTCAGCTAGTTATTAACAAATGCAAGAAATAAGTTATTAGTAATATACAGGGTTGCCCAAAAATAAGTATACAGTTCCGTACTGACCAGCTAATTGTATTTTATATAATTTCTTATTTTTATCCATCAGGTATACTTAGTTTCTTTATTATTTGTTCTTAATTTGTTTTTACTTGCATCTTAAGCTCAGAAGAGCCGAAGCAAATAAATTCATAAACTAGGATGTCATAGTTGATCAATGCAGAGGTGTATGCCTACTTTTGGACTACGTGAACAGATGGGAGTGTATTTTGAAAGAAAGAAACGAAAGTGTAAACATACATAACCGTATTTCATTTTGTAATCAAGTAGGAGTGGGTCAAGTTGGTCTAGTTTTCTGAGTGGGTCGTGGGTCAACAGCATGCGACCCACTGCGACCCACCACCCACCATCACCCACTCTGAACCATTGTGACCAACTCCGACCCACCAAATTCCATCGTAATCAACTCTGACCCATGGTCCACGCTCTCTCCAAAACTAAATAAAGTTTTCAATTGTAATAAAACAAGGTTGTGAAATTATCACTAATCGGAGTTTGAATTTCTACGGTTCAACGCTCAAGCACCGCTCTGTTACAATACCGGTGGATCTAATCTTTACGATATACAATTATAAAGTGTTTGTCATGAGCCAAATTGCGATGAATTTAAATTGAATTATCATATATAATTATTTCTTTGCTGACTTACAGACATTTTGAGTGGAAAATAGGATGAAATTTGGAAGCCTCAAATCAAGGTAGAGTAGACCAAAGTAAAGAGAAGTCTAAAATTGGCCATATAATTAAGCATCCCGTACAAATTTAAAATGCCCACGGAATTAAGCTTACAGTACAAATTTTATGTCCATTTTCCTCACAACTTTATGACGTGATACCCTTATGCTGTGAACGCTCCATATATAAACACAAGTTTCAGCAATTATTATAATAAAAAAGCAGTAGATGTAAAACTGTAGTTTTTATTTCTTAATAATTGCTATTCAATTTGTTTCTGAACTAATATCGATCGTTTTCGATTATTTTTAGAAATCAACACTATATATAAAAACTGCTCCCCCCCAAATAAAAGAGTTTTAAAAATGATATTGAGATCAGGACCTAACTATGTAGATGCCAAATATCATTTTCAGTTGACTTTGCAATTTGATCATGATTATCACACACATATAGTTATATTCATTTTTTATATATAATAATTCATACATTATAGGTGATTCACAATTTTTTCCAGTAGTTAACTCCTCTAAAATCTCACAGGATGTGTTTGAAAAGTCAAGAAGTAAGTTCTATTGCTATTATTACAGTTCCAAATACGGTCAATTCCCTGAAGTTCTGCAAGAGTGCCTGAAGTTCTTTCTTCAACAGAAACAAACGAAAAAAGAAGAAAAAGGGAGGCCTTGAAAGTAAAAGATGGACAAATTCACCAATGCTCAGGAGAAGCTGTCTACAATGCACTGAGCAGAATGGGTTGGTGAGTCAGTGTGGATCAGTGGGTCAGAATGGATTGTTGGTTCAGAGTGAGTCATGATGGGTTGTGTGTCACAGTGAGTCACATCCTGTTGACCCACGACCCACTTACAAATCTTGACCCAATTGACCCACAGACTCATTCCATATCTGGACTGCACACACGTATAAAGCAGTCATATATTTATCTTAACCTTCCTGACCTTACTTAACCTCCACTAATTTAAGTTAATCTACAAAAAAAATGCAATAAAGCAATTATTAGTGACAAATACAAACGTATACGAATGTACTTTGAGAGAAAGAAAAATCAAAGGGAACCAGCCGAGATTTGAACTCGCGTTGTTTCTCTTAAGAACCAGCCATTCTACCGACTTTTTTTTTTTAATAGTATTTATTGAGCACTTACATAATAGTTACAGTAATAACAATTAGAAAAATGCAACTAATAACAAGAAATACAAAAAATAAACATACCAGTAGTTAGAACAAAAAAAAATTAATAGATCGCCTGATAATACTGAGCAAACCAGCGATGACGTTGGGGAACAGGTATACGCAAAAGAGAATAAGATAACCAAGAAATGTATAAATCCGGGGAGAAATCCGTAGAAAGATGAAGAAAGAGATCAGCCGTTGTAATTGTCAACCACACAACAAAATTATGTTTAACTGGAGGGAAGAAAACAAAATCGGGGCGCAAAATCATATTGTCACAAGTTATATAGTCGGTACTAGTGCGAAGGATTCTGGCAAGAATCTGAGTATATTTTTGCCAAAGAGGGTATATCCTAGTACAGGTATGAAGACGATGTGAGAGGGTATCAGTTTGTCCACAAATGTGACAGAGGGAAGCAGGGGAGATGCCCAGCGTATAAGCTCGTGCATTTGTTAAAAATAAGTTATGCACCAATAAATACCAAAGCGAACGTAAGGGGGAAGATAAAACTGGGGAACCAATGTTACGCCAAATTTGAGGCCAGTTATTATTAGGAAATTTACGTACTATAAGCGGAACGCAAGAGGGAGAAGCATAATATTGATATAATTGTGAAACGGTCATATCTTCAAGCCGAGCCCGTGCGATAAGGCCATATGCAATATCGAGAACTACCGTTTTTAAATAAGGATAGGTCTGTGACCATCCATGAACGGAGACAGGAGCAGTAAGCGTCACGTGACTCAGGCAGCGCATGATGTATTGTGACGAAAAGGAATTGCTAAAAACACAAAGCAGTTTACAGGTCCTATGAAGAAAAAGACATCGGGCCTGTAAAGCAATGTCCTTGATACCAAGGCCTCCAACAGAAGGTCGACTGCAAACTACCTGGCGATTTACCCGAAGAGTATGTTGATACCAAAGAAAATATAACATATGTTTGTTTACTTTGTTAAGAATAGCAACCGAGGGCGGGAAAAGTTGCATAATAAAATATAAAAGACTAAGAGCATAAACCTGAATAAAAGTGGCACGTTCAAAAAGGGTAAGATTTCTTGTTTTATGTTGATAGAATAAAGTAACCAACTTAGAAACAATAAGATTATAATTTACCGATATGGTATGTTTAACGGATGGATACCAGGTAATACCAAGAATTTTATGACAAGAAACAGATGTGAAGGGAGAAACAAAAGACGTATGTGCTTGGTCGGAAAGGCATAACAATTTGGTTTTCTTAACATTGAGGGTCGCACCTGAGGCTTGACTAAATAAGTGCAAATTATGTTGAATCGTATCAAGGTCACTTTGAGAATGAAAAAAGAAGCTAAAATCATCAACGTACGTTTGTAGTTTGAGAACCGCCTTATTAAGACAAATGCCATCAATTTCACGATAAATTTTACTAATAAAAGGCATAACTGCAATGCTATACAAAAGGGTGGACAAAGGACACCCTTGGATTAGACCACGTTCAAGCCGAAATGAAGAAGTAAGCGCTCCATTAAGTTTCAATTGTGCCGTACGATCTCGATAAAGAGCACGGAGCATATTAAAATAACTGGTGCCCAAATGTAATGCTTCCAAAATACGAAAAAGATAGTCATGATCAATTTTATCAAAGGCCTGGGAAAAGTCAGTACTTAATATTGCTGTGGCGCGAGTGGGATAACGCTCAAAAAAAGCGATGGTGTCACGAATATTTGCTAGTGCCAAATATAGGGGGTGTTGGACATCATGACCAAATTGGGCAAAATGTAAAATATTTGGGAGGAAATTACGTAAACGAAAGGCAAGAACCTTGGTTAAAAGTTTATAATCACAGCAAGTAAGACTTATAGGCCGGTACTGAGTGACACAAGGGGACTGAGACTGCTTCGGAAGTAAAACGATAATACTATGCGTAAGAGAGGTCCCTAAACGTAAGTTGACACGAAAATCATTAAAAAGTTCGGTAAAAAAAGGAATAAAAATATCAGCAAAAGTTTGATAAAATTCATAAGGAAATCCATCCACACCACTAGATTTATGTTTTGGCGTGGTCATTATAACATGCTTGATTTCATTTTCAGTAAAAGGGGCATTTAAAACATCTTGAGCTGCAGGTTCTAAGGGAGTCAACTCAGAAAACAAATCATCAGGGCACGGAGAAGAAGGATGTCGGCTATAAAGACGGGTATAATAACGGGTAAAACAAGGAGCAACATTGGTTCCCAACCATAAACGACCCTCCTCATCTTGAATCTTACCGATTAGCCGTTGTTTGCCCCGACGTCTTTCAGCAGTTACTTGAACCAGACCGGGAGATTCAGTGGGCTGACTCGAAATAAGTTTACTCCTCACACTAATACCGGATAACTTGGTGCGATGTAATGATAACAGAAAAGCTTTCACCTGTTTAATTTGTGATAAAACAGGAGCCCCTTGTTGAGAAGCAAGATGGTACTCATGCAAAAGTCGGTAATAATAATTATACTGTTCATGAAAGTTTTTACTTCGCTCACGACAATAGTCTCGACAGAGACGTCTAAGGGTAGGTTTACCCCGAGAGTCCCACCACTGCATAATGTTACGCTTACGTAAAGATTGCTTACTTATTTCATTCCATTGTTGTCGAAGAAGTGCTTGAAAGGATGGATCAGACAAAATACTAGTATTAAGATGCCAAAAAAAAGATTTTCGTAGATATTGTGTTACAGGTAAATTAATAGTTAAAATAACAGAATGATGATCAGAAAAACAGACTGGGACCAGTTCTATGCTTTGAACATGAGGAAGCAAGGATGCAGAGATGAAAAAAGCATCGATGCGAGATGCTCCTTGAGAATGAACATACGTATAACCCGGGTCGTGAGGGTGAAAATGACGCCAAACATCCACGAGACCAAATTGAGTAAGAACATGAAGCAAATTAGTGGAAGGGGTACGGTTCTGTAAGGAATCTTGAGAACCGGGAACTTCATTGTGATCACCTCCCCAAATAATAGATCGAGTACCAGCATGCAATGCAGTAGCAACGTCATCGCTGAAAAAATTATTACGTTGAATACGGTTTCGCGAGCCAGATGGACTATAGGAATTACAAAGGTGTATATTTTCCAAATTGCCAGTAATAATGCGACCATCAGGATAATTATAAACCTGATCGAGGTGTAAATCACTGCGATAAATAAGTGCAGTACCTGTGCCCGCTACAGTTTCATTACTAATAAAAGTATAATTATATAAACCATGTAAATCAGTAATTTTAACCTCTTGGGCAAACAAATTATCAATCATTCTAGTATTAATAAAGGCAGCAACTGCATCCTGTTTCGTAGCGGAAGAAAGTCCGTTAAAGTTTATAGTACCAATCCTAACACCATACATAATATGGAAAATAGAAAAGTAAAAATGTAAAACATACGGGAGTAATATACAAAATGCAAAGCCTATGCACGAAGCAGATAAATTACCACACCGCAAAAATTTAAACTCCAAAAAAATTAACCAAAAATTAAGACGGCGTTTCAGCATTTTGGTTGGACGAAAAGGAATGTTCATTAGATGCAGGGGGCACCTGTGGTTGCGAAAGTTGTTTAGATCGCGTGCGGAGAGCAATACTAGGTTCATCAGACAGAGATGAGTCAATCACTTTCTGAACTTTAGGAGCTTTACTGTCAAGGAGAGGGCGTTTCTTTTTCTTCGACGTATCCAAAGGCACCATCTCAACATTCATCACACTAGGCAAATTTGTGGTGGGAATAACAGAAACACTAGGAGAGGTAACAAGTTCCGGACTAGATACTGCAGCGTGTTGTTCATGTACTGAGTGGTCACTTGAAACGTTCACTGAGGGCGTTGAAAGAGACGAGTCCACTACTAACGACATCGCAGCAGCAGCCTCTAAAGTATTATCCGAACTTACCTGATTCAATCCAGAAGTAATAGAAGGTAGTATCACACCTTTGCTGGAAACATCAACAGGCGAAATAGTTACAGTAGATTTCTCTAAAGAAGGAGCTCCAGGGGTACTAAGTGAGGGAGGGGTATTTTCCACATCACCATCAGCACTAATAGTCTTGACTAGGGAAGAAGTAGAAAGTACAGGAAAAACACTGAAGTTAGTAACATCTGGAACAGCTTTAAGTTGCACTGGAGGCGGAGCCAAGCGTGAATTTGACTCGGAAGGTAGTCGAGAACCTCCAGAAACTGGAACAGTCACAGGAGCACGTTTAGGCAGTCGTTTATCACATTGCGATATCAAATGCTGATCACTATCACATCGCGCACAAGTTTTAATTTGTCCAGGATATGTCACCCATAAACGAAGACCATGGACTGTGACATATGACGGAATGTTCTTTTTGAGGACGATCTTAAGTAATTTCCGCCCAGTACGCACCGGGTAAAAATGTCCAGTAGAGTAGAGTTCATCGGTAAGACTTAGAATTTCCCCATAGGAGAGAAAAACTTGTTTAAGGTGTAAATCAGAAAGTTCCATTGGAACCGCATGAATGCGGACCAATTTAATCAAATATGAAGCCGAATCAATAGGTAGGTTATACGAACCTACCGCATCAGAATACTTAACAGTATCTGTAAATTCATTTAAAATGCGTTCACAATCTTCCTGAGTTTTTAATTTAATATATAATAGCTTACGTGGAAAATCCATTTCTATGCTGAGCACAGTTTCCAACGGTAACCCAAAGGTATCCCTAATCCACTCATGTAAAATAATAGAAGTCGGCACATTTACCACACTTTGAAAACTGATACGAAGTGTATTGAGGCGAATCGTGTTCATATCGAACTTAAATCAGAAAACTGTATTCCAAAAGAACAAAAAAAAAATGCTATGTGATAATAATAAGAACAGGTGAAAAGTACAATTAAATTCAGTCAGATAGCACACACACAAGAAAGATGAATCGACACACTACACTAGCAGTAGTAGCTGCCCGAAAGAAACACCAGTGACCTCGAGCGAACCACGCCGAGAACCGACTTAGCCACGGCACAACTTGAAAAGTCTGGTTTTGAAGCTTTATTTACGGTGCGTGTGTTACGTAACAACGCTACGATATGTCATTACTGTTGCGATGACCTCCTTCAAGACCCGTCTCGTAAATTTACGAAATAACTCATTTAACCCTTAATCAATCCAATAGTATATATATATATATATATATATATATATATATATATATATATATATATATATATATATATATATATATATATATATATATACGATGCATGTGTGTGTGTGTTGGTGCATCCAAGAGATTAATTCATAATAGATTAATTTATTCTTGATTTTAATCTACAGAACAAATGCTTTTAATAAAAACATAGGGCCTGTTGCCGTAGATGGATAAAGGCAGTAAATAAAATTCAAACTTCAAGTGTAACTGGGGTAACTCACCGACAATGGCTGATTTAACAGGTTTGATAACAGCGTGTGTAATGGTTGATTTATAAAGATAGCCTGTGTAGATAAGTGGGTACCGTGTGTGACTGTCGTTCTAAGAATTCTATGTTCGAGCCTCAGCCTAGACGGAGTTACAATTTCTTTCAAGGAATTAAACACTATAAATGATGTTCGCGTTTGATACTGAAAGAGATTTATCCTATGATGGGAGAAAAATCAAGACAATACAGATGGCAGGGGAGAGAGGGACACTGTTTATCCTTAAGTGTTAAAATTTAATTTCTTCCCATGTCTTTTGCTCTTTTCTTCCCTTCTTTTCTCATTTTGTTTAGCTTTCCATACTTTTTCGTTCTCTGGATGATACGTATTATTATTTTCGTTTCCTTTGCATTAATTCCTATCTCTTTGAGCTTAACGTGAATGGAATTTCTGCAGATTTATCTCGTGGTTGTTTCTCTAAGTGATGCTCTCAGATAGTAATACTTTTTCCTCCAAGTGGAGGAATATCCTGGCATGTTATGTTTTCAGGCATGTATTTGCTGTAATGTTGGTTGTCTAGCTATCAGACATACAGTGAAACTATTCTGCTACTGGAAAAAGCTATCATTTCTTATGTATCCAACCTCCACTTATTACAGTCGCTGACTGTACAAAATGTCAGCTTCTTTCTCTATGAGTTCAAAAGGTTCAAGGGCATTTCGAGATAAATACTTATATATGCATATACATTATTTGCGTGCTCGCGTGCGCTAGCGTGTGTGTGTTTGTGTATGTGTGTGCTTGTGTGTGTGTGTGTGGTTGCATCAAAAATATATTGTGTTTGTCGGAACAACACTGCTAATGTTATTATGAAAGAAAAAAGCAAATATTTTTTTTCTTGTCATGAAGCTCTATGAATATTTATAAACCTGTGAAAAAAAGATCTTGAAAACAAACGCAATGACTGACCTCATAGAACGAGCTGTAACGACAGTCTAGTAACACTAAAAGAAGAAAAAAAATATATGAACACTAGCACCATTAAGATGTGAAAAAAAAATCTGAAGTTTTAAATTTCTTGAAGCAATATTAAAATGTTTCTTCCAGGTCCTTCTGGAAGGAATTATGAGGATAGTAAAGAAGCTATATGACACTTTGTACTTATTCAGTGTTTTAGACTACTAATGGCATAACTTTCCAAGAATAAGGTGAACTTGCTTTTGTAGGTAAAACAAAGTCACTGAAAATTTATCGCAGCGCGTAAAATCTTTGCCCCTGCACTGAGAGCATATTAGTAAGCTCTACGGTTCGTGTTTGCAATAGTTGTGAACTTTAATCAACTTTCTTTCTGCTGCCGGCGAAACCAAAATCACTGCTAAAGAACGTCGATTTCACTGCAGAGAATTCTTATCAAAAAACAAAAAAAAAAAAAAAAAAAAAAAAAAACGTTTTGCTGGATTCGAGAGATAAAACTCAGTTTCTAAAGAATATCAACATTGGGTTTTATTATTATTCGTTACTTTAGTAATTTATCATCCAAAGTGAATGTGGGTCAATTTAATAATTCACTTTTAACGAATGGTTATTTATATACAGGGTATTCCCGAGCTACAAGGTTTATCTGAAAAGTAGTGAAGCTAAAATGAATATATATATATATATATATATATATATATATATATATATATATATATATATATATATATATATATATTCACAATTTTGACACATTGATTTAATAGTTTTCAAAATGTTCCCCTTCAGCATCATCACAACGTTTCCAGCTACTCTGCCAACCACTAAAGGCTCTCTGGAACGCAGAAACTGGAATGTTCTTTAGCTCCCACATTACAGTGTCTTGCATGACCTGTACCGAGCTGTGGTGTCGTCCTTTCATGACCCTTTTCAGTCGGGGGAAGAGGAAGAAATCTGCAGGAGCGATATCTGGGCTGTAGGGTGTCTGTGAAACACGTGTGATGCCATGTTTGGTCAATAAGTCCATGAGAGCAAAGGCGATGTGACTCGGCGCATTGTCGTGATGAAGTTTCCATGATCCAGCGATTACTGGACGACGAACGCGGGCAACTTGTATTCTGAGTCTTTCAAGTACTTCCACGTAGAATGCAGCATTCACAGTCTGACCAAGCGGTACACATTATCTATGAAACACACTTTTACAGCAACAACAAAAACAACAAAAAAGTAAGATAATCTACATACATTTCATTTTCGACTTCCTCATGCGGGTTTCCTTCGGGCGAGGCGAGGCTGAGATGTGCCATTCAGAGCTTTGTCGCTGGGCCGCACTCAAAAATCCACGACGCGCTTCATCGCGTAACGCTGCTCTAACATACGATTCATTGTGGAGATGACAAGGCACCTTGAAAGAACTTGACTTTAAACTTCATCTACACTCCACGAAGGCTTGGAAACGACTGGTGATTGGTGCGCTGGTAGCTAAGACCCACCACTACCAAACCAGCTCTGTAGCATTACCCTTCCTTCACCACGTTTTGGCGGGAAAATACAGACTTACTACTTCCCGGACAACTTTGTATGTGGATAAATTTCGGGATGTGATTGAACACATGAAAAAGTCACTGACAATCAATGTCCGGTAATGAGCAGTTTAGGAGTTTTAGGCTCCCAAGTTTATGCGAAAATTGACTTTTGAATTCAATACTGTCAACATATCATATGCACCCATTGCAGACTCGTATCCAGTTCTATTAAAAACACACGTTTCTGAATTATGTAATGGGGCGCATGGAATTTCATCGTAAGGTAGAAAATATTTCTTGGGAACAAACGTGGGCATAGACAAAAACGTATGTCATCACTAATTACTAGCAAACGATTTGCGAAACGTCGATAGCTGTGAGTGTGCGTGTGTCTGTGTGTGTGTGTGTGTGTGTGTGTGTGTGTGTGTGTGTGTGTGTGTGTGTGTGTGTGTGTGTGTGTGTGTTTGTAAAGTGCAGGGAACATACATCCAGTTCGTAGAGAACAAATATTCCATTCCAATATTTAAAATATAACAAGAAATTCAAAAGAAATTTTTGTGAATTTATCAATTATTTCGAAAAAACAGAAAATTCCACTATACATACAGGCCTGCCTATGTAATGAAATAACTACATAAAAGTTTCTTATGAAGATTATTGTTGTAACAGAAAATAACAAGAAATGCTTTGATTTTATTGTGTTTAACACTCGTAAAACATAATTTAAATATTGGAATGTTGTATAACCAACAACTTAGAGCAGATATTTGTATTGTAAAACTACCATTATTATGTATAAAAATGAATTAGAAATAATAATGATTCGACAGAACAACCACGCACACACACACACACACACACACATATATATATATATATATATATATATATATATATATATATATATATATATATATATATGTTTTGTAAATTAAAATGAATTACTTGTTGTTGCTTTTAGAACGTAGCGCTAATAGTGCAGCCTTTTACGTTTCTTTTATTATTTTATTGGAACAACAAATACACAAATCAGCTTCCTTCTTAGTTATGTTTCACTTTCTCTTCTGAATGAATATATGAATAAGTGAATGTTTATTTCCAGAAAATGGTCAGTATTTGTTTTTACGAGTTACTTAAACTCGAATTTTGGGCAGTCAAAAATTTACAGTAGACACTTTTATCTCTACTTATTTATAAATGTAGTATGTAAATTTTGAAAAGTGGCAAAACTATGAGAACACTTCGTCTTACGCGTATTAAACGGACAAAATATTATTTTGTGAGATCAAAGGTGGGTTCTGAGGGAAGAAATTGAAGTTTATTGAAACATTTTTGAAGAAATGAAGAATCATTAGATTTTCACTTCATGAAACTTTTTAAGACAATATTTATTACCAATAAATTTTATGGCTAAACAACGATGTAGGAATAAGTGGAGTATGTTCTTATGAATCGAAAAAATATTAATCACTTTTAATAAACTTAAATTTTAAATAATAAAATGGGATATTTGTACTCTACAAACTCGATGTATGTTCTCTGTATTTTACTCACACACACACACACACAGAGAGAGAGAGAGAGAGAGAGAGAGAGAAGAGATTAATTGAGTTGATTTTGAGTTTAACGTCTCTTTCAGAGGCGAGGCTATATTTGATGGGACCAACTGATTAACGCGGAATCCGAACTACATGAGATCCCACCGGGAATCAAAGCCTGGTCTCTCATGCCAAATGCGCGTATGCTAACGGCTAAACAACGAAGGAGTTCGCAGAGAGAGAGAGAGAGAGAGATGTTGTGTAAATTTTTACTTCCCAACTTAAAATATTAGATCAGTGGTAGAGCGTTCACCTCTGGAGCTTGAGGTCCTGGGTTCGATCCCAGCCCCGCCAAGTGAACTTTGTGGTGGACAAACACCGTGTGCGTGAGTTTTCTCGGGGTTCTCCCGTTTCCTCCCACTTTCTTCATTCCACCATTTCATTCATTACTCATCATCACCGTCTCCTTTAGCCTAACCGGTATAACCGTGGGACGTAAAACAAAGATTTCATTTCATTTCATTTAAAATATTAGAACATTTTCCTGTCCCCGAAAGCTAATTGGAAAATTATAATTTGTTGCTGATTAACCTTCCTCTACAGAAATTCAATTTTGTAGTTCAATGTGCAGTTAAATATAGTGGAAAATTTTCCACCTAACATTACTATACATAATATCTAAAACTGTCTGGATTATGAAAAGTTTTCCCACTTGTTTCTACATCGTAATGAAAATTTTTCGATCTATGATAATTACTTTCACTTGTTTCTACAGAGCAATAAA